>NC_057802.1:564112390-564113029 GCF_018294505.1 Triticum aestivum
GCAGAGGGGGGAGGGAGAACTCGGGGGAGAGGGGCGGCACAGGGGGAGGGGCCGGGCGTGTGGGTGGACCTATCGGGACGGGGCGGCAAGGGGGGAGGGAGTGTCGGGGCGGCGCGCGTCGACAGCGGCGTGGGCGGGCGCGGCGTCAGGGTCTGGTGCGGCGTCGGCGGCGGGGGAGGGGCGGCACAGAGAAAGGGGATCAATCGGATCGAGCGAGAGTGAGATAGAGGAAGGAGATGGGTGCAGTGGCTCTGTATACGCAACTTAGCTATAGCGCGTCTTGGCAAAACGCGCTATAGCTAACTTAGCTATAGCGCTGCTCTAGCAAAAACGTGCTACTGCTAACTTTTTTTTTCTTAGCTATAGCGCTGCCCTAGCAAAAACGTGCTAGTGCTAACTTTTTCTTCTTCTTTTTTTATTTTTCTTTTTCTTAGCTATAGCGCTGCCTTAGCGAAAACGCGCTACTGCTAACCTTTTCTTTTTATTTTTTCTTTTTCTCTTCTTTTTCATATTCCACAAACTTCCTTCCTTTTTATTTTATTTCTATTTCTCTTTTTACTTTTATTATTCTTTTTCTTTTTCTTTTTCATTTTTGTTTTTCTTTTTCTTTTTATTTTTCTTATTCTTTTTCATATTCCA
>NC_057802.1:564113456-564119065 GCF_018294505.1 Triticum aestivum
TTTTCTTTCATTTCATTTTCCACAACTTATTAGTTCCTTTTTCTTTTTCTTTTTCTTTTTCTTTTTCTTTCATTTGCACTTCTCTTTTTCTTATCTTTCATTTGCATTTGTACAAAGTTTGTATAGCAGGGGTATATATAGCTCTAGCTAGCTAGGGTTTAATTTGGTCTGTCGTTGGAGCAATACCACTGTTACCCTCTGGATAATAATTAGTATAATATATATTACATCATTTGACCGGCCGCTATCGGCGGTATACAAAATAGCTAGACACACACAAAAATTGTGGATTAGTTTGTCAGCTTGGGCGACGACGACGCTTCAGACTGATCTTCTTCCCTCTTTTGTTCGTTGTCGAACAATTGAGCCCATGGTCGTGACTTTTCCTTCTCCAGGGATTACGATCTTTCGTAGGTAATGTAGTCTTCATTCTTCTTTTGACGTATGTTTCATCATCATCAGCATCATCTTCCCTCATCGGATCACCGTACTGGTCGTAGTCTTTCTCGTTGGCGACTCCATCCATTCCGGCGATGCTCCTTTTGCTTCTCCTCACAACAACACAACTGAGATTGATCGGATCAGTTATGAAGAAACATTGTGTCACGTGTTTAGCATGTACCCATGTCTCATTTTTGGCGATGGCGTTGACGGTACCGCTATCAGAGTCGGGTATACACATGGTAGTGAAATGTCGGTTTTCTCTCTATACATTCTTAGCCCATCTGACACGGAACATCGTCGAGCTATGCAATCCAGAGTAATTAAGCTCCCATATCTCTTCGACCCTTCCGTAATATCTTTCAATTACATTCCCGGTCATGGCTACCATCGTCACCCCTGAGTTTTGGTCATCACTGTTTATATCTTTCTCCTCCGTGTGGAACGTGTATCCGTTGATACCGTATGCTTGATAAGTCGCGAGGTTGGTCGAGCGGCCATGTGCTAAGGCGTATATGAGCATCCCGTTCGGACAACCCTCTTCCGGGGGATTAGCCAGAACTCGCTCTTTGAACCAACGCAAGAAAGTGGAGTTGTGCTCTCTAATAACTTCAGCGTCCGTCCTGTGCACCCCACGGTCACGGTACTTCTTTGCGATGGTCTCTTTGTGCAGTGTCACGAAATTTTCTAGCACATCTAGGTGTCGTAGCACTACTAAGTTTGCCCTGTCAAGGTCATTTGGGCGGCCCGAGCGTAACACATTCACATCCCTATGACCGTTGGTGTGACCTTCGCCTTCGAGCCTTCCACAGTGCTTGTTGACGGGCAAACCAACAACAGGGTCTCCGGTGCCTACTAGATAACTCTCACTGAAAGAGATGCACTCTTTGGTCAGATATCCCTGGGCTATGCTTCCATCTGGCTGGGACATGTTACGAACGAATCCTTTGATGACGCCATTCATCCTCTCGAACGGCATCATGTTGTGCAGGAATGTACACTACTAGGAAAAGGCCTGCTAGTGGCGCACCTGTTTTGGCTACTAATGGCGCACTACAGGTGCGCCACTAGCATCACGCCATTAGAATTTAATACTAATGGCGCAGCCCTGGTGCGCCATTAGTATACCAGATACTAATGGCGCACCAAGGAGTGCGCCATTAGTATATCACACGGTGCGCCATTACTATCTGACTTAGTAATGGCGCACCACATAGAAGTGCGCCATTACTAACAATTTATTTTCAAAAAAATTTCAGAATTTTTTTCAATTTTTCTTAATCTCGGGTCACTATGGCTTAATCTCGGGTCAATATGCTTAATCTCAAGTCAAATCGCACTAAGTGGTCAAACTTTCCGGAAGGTCACCCATCCTCACACTAGTCCAGCCCGAGCACACTTAACTTCGCAGTTCTATCCAACCCCAGCACCACTTCACTTAACAAGCACTTGTTGATATATGTATCATATCAATCCTATTAAACCTTGTTGATGTCTAGGACTTTGTTCATGTTCATGAGTATGATGAAATTTTGAAAAATATTTCAAACTTCCCGGTCATATTACGTATCATTTTTTGAAATTTTTTTTAAAGAAAAGTTTGAAACCAATTTTTTTTCTGTTACTAGTGGCGCACCTAGCAAATGGTGCGCCACTAGTAAGTTTGATTTTTTTCCTTTTTTCCCCTCTAGATCTTAAAAGCCCCGTAAATTTTCGAGTAGATGATTTTTCATATAAAAAACTTTTTAATCCGAGTTCGTATGCAAAAGTTATGCCCATTTTACAAATTCCGGAGAGATTTTGCAAATAAAGTCAAAATTCATATTTGTAAATTTTCCCAACAAGTAGACCACATATCAGATGGGAAACTTATTTTCTTTTGACATTTCCATCATTTTCTTTTATTTTTTTAAAACTGAAAAGGCGGTCCACGGGAGGGGGGGGGGTGCATCCGGTGGAATTTTTGGGCCAAGTTAGTAATGGCGCACCATGGGAGTGGTGCGCCATTACTAGTTCAACTAGTAATGGCGCACCACACACACGGTGCGCCATTACTAGTTTTGAAAAAAAATAAAAAAAAATTGAAAAAAAATTACTAGTGGCGCACTGTGGATGTGGTGCGCCATTACTAGTTTAACTAGTAATGGCGCACTATCCACTGGCGCGCCATTACTAGTTTTGAAAAAAAATTGTTACTAGTGGCGCACCGTGGATGTGGTGCACCATTAGTATTTGGACACTAATGGCGCACCAACACATGATGCGCCATTAGTATATACAGTGGCGCACCACATGTGTGGTGTGCCATTAATGTCCATATTATCTATAGCCCTTTTCCTAGTAGTGTGTCGGCCCTAGGTCGATTATGTCGTCCACGATGTGGACACATAGATGCACCATGACATCAAAGAACGCGGGCGGGAAGTACATATCTAGCTCATTCAGTATGACAACGATCTCTTCCTGTAGCCTATGGAGTTGCTTCACACTGATCGACTTTCGAGAGATAGCATCAAAAAAGTGGCATAGGTCAGTAAGCGTCTCACGCACATGTGTGTCCATAATCCCTCTAAGTGCAACTGGGAGTAACCGCGTCATCATCACATTACAGTCATGAGACTTCATCCCACTGAACCTTTTTTTCTTAGTGTCTAGATATCTGCTTATCTTCCCACAGTATCCAGAACTAACTTTGATTCCGGCAAGGCACTTGAACAATTGATCGACCTCCTTCGGATCTAAGGTGAAGCAAGAAGGGGGGAAATATTGTTCTTCCTTCTTGTTTACTTTCGTCTCCATCTCCGTCTCGGTCTCCTCTGACGACCTTTTACCGGGCATTTGGAGATCCCAAGTCTTTTCTTGCCTTCGGCCCATCCTTGGTCCTCTCCGGCATGTTCATCAATGTTCCAAGCAAACTCTCAATGATATTTTTTGTGATATGCATTTGATCAAGGCTATGAGGCGTGTCGAGTATGGGCCAGTATTCCAAGTCCCAGAAAACAGATCTCGTCTTCCATACCTTCAGTAGGGGCTCCGGCGCCTTTTTCTTCGTCCTTCCCGGCGAGGGGCACTCTTCCCAGTTCTTCAATAACTTATATATTTCTGCACCGCTACGCTTACGTGGAGGACCTCGATGCTCAGCCTTACCATTGAATAGATCTCCACGCTTTCTCCACGGGTCATCCTTCTCGAGCCATCTTCGAGGCCCCATGTAAACGATTTTCTAAGACCCGCCATCTTTCGATAGCCGCTGAGAAGTTGTATCATCCATGCACCTCGTGCATCCGCAATATCCGTGGAACACCTGGCCAGAGAGATAGCCGTAACCGAGATAGTCCTGCACCGTCATGATC
This sequence comes from Triticum aestivum, assembly GCF_018294505.1. Classification (NCBI taxonomy): domain Eukaryota; kingdom Viridiplantae; phylum Streptophyta; class Magnoliopsida; order Poales; family Poaceae; genus Triticum; species Triticum aestivum. The sequence continues at coordinate 564,117,251 of NC_057802.1, forward strand.
AGCGCGACTCTCATGTAGAAATACTCTCCTTTGCTTGCATCCCATGTCCTGGCCGGCGTTGTCCATAAGGTATGTAGCTCATCTTTCAGTAACCCGAGATACAAATTTATATCATTTCCCGGTTGTCTCGGCCCTTGAATAAGCATAGCCATGTGTATGTATTTTTCCTTCATGCACAACCGGGGGGGGGGGAGGTTGTACATCCATACAAACACGGGCCATGTGCTATGATTGGTGTTCCGGTTGCCAAATGGATTCATGCCATCACTACTAGCGCCAAGCACGATGTTCCTTGGATCATTTGCGAAAAAATCAAATTCAGCATTTAATGCTCTCCACTGGCTAGCATCTGGGAGGTGTCTCAGCTTCGGCTCATCTCCGTCATCTGGCTTCACCCTCTCCGCGTGCCAGCGCATAAGCTTTGCTTCCTTAGGATCTACGAAATACCGCTGTAGACGCGGAGTGATCGGAAAGTACCATACAACTTTCTTTGGAGCTTTCTTTCCGGCCTTTTTATACCGTGAAGCATTGCACTTTGGACAGATGGTTTTTTCCACGTGCTCGTTCCGATATATGATGCAATAATTGATGCATGTGTGATGTCTAATGTGTGGCAGATCAAGAGGGCACACGATTTTCTGTGCCTCCTCGACACTAGTAGGACACAGGCTTCCCGTGGGAAGAACCTTCTTTAGATACTTCAGAAGCTCATCCAGGCTTGTATCTATCCATTTGTTTTTTGCCTTCGTCTTTAGAAGTTCTAGTGTGAAACTCAAGCGGGTCACCTCGGGATTGCAACCATCATACAAAGGAGTCATCGAGTCTACCTCCAGTTGCGCCAGTTTAGCCTCCTCTCTAGAAGCAGCTCTGTCGCTAGTCGTCTTCTTGCGAAGCAGGTCTCGAACATGCGGGTCCCGCATGGCTGAACTTAGTAGCGACGAAGACGGCGGCGTGTCCGCGTCTTCTCCGCCTTGAACTGCCTCTTCGCCATCGACATTTCCGAGGCCGTCTTCGTCTTCCGGCACATAATCGGTCATCTCTTCGTATGGTGGCCCCATGTCGTTATTTCCTGCCCCGTCGACATCCTCATCATCATCATCATCATCATCTTCACTTATCCACTGAGTATGGCCATGCATGAGCAGGTGCACCTTGAATGTGCCACCCTCAAAGGGGTTGAGCCTGACTATTCCTTTGCATTTTCGACACGGACATAAAACATCCTTCAGTCTTTTTCATACATGTCGTCCACAGCGGATTGCCAGTATCTTTCCACCATCCTTCCATTGACCTTCATGATCACCTGCGCGCGGAGCAAATATTATAACCATGTATATATGCATGCATGGATCAAATTCATACAAAAATTCGGCATGACCTTCCCTAAACATAGGACATATTGAGTTTGCCCGAAATTCGCCGAAACGGAATTGAATCGACATTTCGGCAAAACATAGGCAACTCATGTCACCCACATTATTTCATCAAATACACAATGTAGGCAACTCAAATTATGCCACACACAAATCGGTATATATATTCTCATATCGCCCATATATATATAGTTGCGGTCCTATCCACAAAACACCTTTTTTTGCTCACCTATGTGTTGAGAGGGATATCAAGCACCTTTCTTCTTAATTACCTAGTAGCTCTAGATATATAGCTCTAACTAGCTAGCTAGCTAGGGAGAGAGAGAGCTAGCTAGGGAGATAGTGGGAGAGGAGAGGGAGAGAAGAGGGAAGGCATTAATGGAAGGGGGTGGAGGGCAAAGAAGAGGGGGAGGGAGGGCATTAATGGAGGTGGTGGTGGTGG
>NC_057802.1:564119354-564123737 GCF_018294505.1 Triticum aestivum
GTGGAGGGCAAAGAAGAGGGGGATGGAGGGCTCTAATGGAGGGGTGCTGGAGGGGGAGCATTGAAAGGAACAAGCAAGGTGCAAGGAAAGGGGGAGAAAGGAAGGGGGAGAGGAAGAAGAAAGGGGAGGAAGGAGGGGAAAGGTGGTAGGTGGCTGGTGACCATAGCAGTAGCGTGGGGAGCCAAAGCATGCTACTGCTATGAGTGCCAGCCAAAATATCTACTGGTACGTAAAACTAGCTATAGCGCTTGTATAAAAACAACGCTACTGGTATAAGTTTACCCATAGAAGAAATAGCAGTAGCGCGTCTAGGTGCACAGGCGCTACAACTACTTTCTTAACAGTAGCGCTGGTTAGACTACAAACACTGCTAATATTTTTTGGTCAGGTGGTGTGCTGTGGCAAACTTACTAGTAGCGTGGCCTCCTGAAACCCACGCTGCTACTATGTTGTACCAGTAGCGCGCTTTATAATAGACGCTACTGGTAATTATCAGTAGCGTGGGGTCCATAACACACGCTACTGGTAAACTTCTATGTATAAGCCTTTTCACTAGTAGAAAAAGGGTCATCTGACCCGGTTCGTAAGGCCCATTTGTCCCGGTTGTTGAACCGGGACTAAAGGGTCGTTACTAAAGCCCTAGGCCTTTAGTCTTGGTTCTTACACGAACCGGGACAGATGGGCCTCCACATGGCCGGTGCGGCGAGCCCACACAGGAGGGCCTTTGGTCCCTGTTGGTGGCACCAACCGGGACCAAAAGGCCTCCACGCGTCAGCATTTCAGTGGCTGGGGTTTTTGTTTTTTTGAAAGGGGGGAGGGTTTAGGGGGTAATTTAGGGTGTGTAAGCTAGCTAACAGAGAGAACTGTCCTCTCTTATTTCCGTGCTTGATTTACCAACGCTACTGCTATGCCTAAACATGGCTTAGATTAAAGTGAAGGCAACATGTGGTGCATGTCGAAAGTAATATTAATCCTAACTTGATCAAGTTTGGATTAGTACTACTTTCGACATGCACCACATGCTTGTTGCCTTCACTTCATTCCAATCCATGTTCATTTCACCCACTGATATATAATAACTCTTCATGCCCGCATCATGCATCATCATAATAACAAGTCCTACTAATCATCATCATACAACTTCTACTCGTTATTAATAACAAGTCATACGATCATCATCCTCATAGTCATCGAACCAACCCTACTTAATTGTTCTTAGCACATGATCATCAGTATTAGGTAGGACCTAAATACCCTCTTTAAGGTAAAATAGTATAAAACAATATAGACCCCGACTCTCCATTATGGAGAATGGAGATCATCCTGTCTCCAATTTTTGCGCTTCGCTTCCTTTTGCTTCCAAGAACCTCCTTGCGACTGTCCATACATTCTTTTCATCCTTTGATTTTCATGTCTCCACTTCTTTTAGAAATCCGGTATGGACAGTTGAGATTCGTAGGATGACCTGGTTGTATGTTCAAAACATCAAGGCTACCATTCTGATACATCAAATGAGGCACACAATCCTCTGGGATTATCTGTTGAAAAACATAGTAATAACTTCATAGTTAGCAATGATGTACTAATTTTAGAAGTATGCAAAAGATGCACGGATGTCGTAATAGTAAGAAATCTTACCAGGGTATCTCCATAGTAGTTACCGTAGTTCAACACGTGCACTAGTGGCACGTATTAACCATAATGTGGAGGAGTTTTACAATAGATATTGTAATTTTCAAGATCAGTACAAAATCCGACCAGATGAGTTTTCTCCTTATAAGTTAACTCAGAGCCATCGGTGTAGTAGGTTCTGTCTACCATGTTCCGCACATTGTTTGAACAATCAAAATAAGCTGTCAATGAAAATAAGCTGTCAACTATTTTGAAATGAACGATATAAATTAGCTAATAACTATGTTTGAGAAACTCACATAGCGGTAGAATTGGAGGCGTATCAACAAGGATCCAAATGTCCATATTGTCTTGCTCGATGTCAGGATCACCAAGATCCATGGTGATAAGCATACCCTTATCAAAACCATACATCTTGCAAAATGCTTCCCAATTTTTGCAACCAAAATGGGTTACGCTCTCAGAATTATACATATTTACTTCAAAATCTATATCATGATGGGTCCTTAGGTGAATTTTCTTTGTTTCCATACTTTCATGGTCTTCAAAACCCATCCTCTCCAAGACGTAGCGTCTTGCATGGCATGGGATAAGCTAGTCGAATTGTAAAAGATGAAAAGTACATGTTGAAATAGTTGAAGTCGTGCTTAATTACGAAAAAATAACACTTGCCGTCGTTGCGTACCATTTCAACATCGAAGGTCTCCTCCAGCTTAATATTGAAGCGCCGATCTTCGTCCAGGTGAGGCCCGTCGTACAGACCTCGGTCGTCGTGGCACCAGTCGCACTCCCACGGGAGACTTTCGTCGTCCGAGTACGACATTTCCTATGTTCATAATTCAAATATTAAACGTCTACAATTAAATATATGTACTAAAAAACCTAAGTTAGATCATTATTATTCATCACGGGTTGACTATCAGTTTGTCGAGTCTTTTCTTGAAAACTCTCAGCTCACGTGGTGTATACATTCGATCGTTGGTGATGGTCGCTCATCCATTTGTCCCCGAGTGCATTACACCAAAATGTCTAGCACATGGGAACAAAGGAGAAGCGACCCCCACGACAATAGTCGGGATTCTTCGTCCTCTCATATATATATGGTGGAACTCTCCCTCACTGATTCCTCTCAGACATTTCCGACCGTCGGTGATTATAGCTCCTTCCTTTCGTTCCCGAGTGCATTACACCAAATTGTCTAGCACATGGGAACGAAGGAGAAGCTACCCCAACGACAACAGTCGGGATTCTTCATCCTCTCATATATGGTGGAGACTCAATAGACTTAAAGTCAACCCAAAATATCGTTTAATTATCTTTCTAAAACCGGTTCGTGGCTGGTCTCACCTCGAGGTCGGAGGGGGTCGGTGACGGGGACGACGACGGGGATGATGGAGGGGGGCTCCTAGATTTCTGCGAAAACAAAAACCCTATAAGATATCAACTAATCATATGCATACGCCTTGCATAGTGCTCTCCAATTTTAGCATTCAAAGTAGGAGTAGTTTTCCAATTTGAGCATTCAATAAGCAAAATCAAATCACAAAATAAAGTAGTATTCAAATTAGGATGCATTCAATTATAAGCAAAACTACATCATCTCCATGCGTCCGTACATCGTCGAATATTATCACTAATACACCTCGAATACTATCATACATATCGCCAGTACAGCTAGAACCGTAGCGCCCGACGGGTATCGGCGCGGGCGGTGGACACCCAAAGGGAAGGAACCATGACAGGATCATAGCTCCAGTGAGATCCCTGAAGAACCTGCCAGGTATTGTCGAACCTGCCCTCCAACGCAACCATGTAGCGACGGACGTGCTGGTCCTCCTCGCTGACACGGTGACGTACCACCTCCGCGGTGTTCGGAAGCCTCGGCACCGTCACTGGCCCACGCGACCGCCACCAAACAAGGATCGGGTCAACGACGGGCTGGCTCCTCACCAACCTACGCCCCCCGGAAGGTAGCACCTCCCAAAACCAGCCAGGCGGAGCCCAGTCCCGGACATGGCCCCTCTGATCAAGCCGGCCTCCTCCGCCGAGTCGACGACGAGGATGCGGGATTGGCATCGTCGACGTCGATGCGGGAATAATTGCTTTAACTAAAAAAGTAAACTAGTTCTATTAATTTTCTTGCTAAAAATAAACTACTTCTATATATAGTAAAATAAAGTAGTTTTATTAAATCAACTGGTTCAACTAGCTAGTAAGCACTTACTATAAATAAAATAAAGTAGTACTTACTAAAAACAAACTACTTCAACATATAGTAAAATAAAGTAGTTTTATTAAATAAACTAGTTCAACTACTAAGCACTTACTATAAATAAAATAAAGTAGTACTTACTAAAAATAAACTACTTCTATATATAGTAAAATAAAGTAGTTTTATTAAATTAACTAGTTCAACTACTAAGCGCTAACCTAAAATCAAGTAGTAGTTACTAATTTTACTTTTTCCTCTACAGTAACCTAAAATGCACTAATCTAAATAAAAAATTAATACATATATGAAAAAAAACATATATAAACAAAAAATGCTATGAACATTATATTCATACATACATAGCCACATCCATTCATCATATAGCTACCACATACATATATACATTATATATATATGAAAAAATGCAATGAACAAAAAATAATACACATTATATGAAAAAAAGCACTGAACAGAGCCGTGGCGGCAACGGCGGCTCACATCTGGGGCGGCCGGCGAGGGCGACGGCGGGGGCGGCGAGG
>NC_057802.1:564126143-564128429 GCF_018294505.1 Triticum aestivum
ACCCTAAAATTGAAAAGCATTTCAAATGAACTCTGAAAAGGTTAGAAGTTGGCATGGTATCATCATGCTATCCACATAGCATGTGCAAGAAAGTTGAGAGGGTTACGGCAAAAACTGGATGCACTTCGTGTACAAAACGGACAATCTCTTTCAAAGTATGAGGATTTCATACGGAAACTCGTCTGTTACAAAGGGATTTCATTTTTTAAAACTTATTTGAACTCCTGACTTTTTGTGTGTTCAAAATGCACCATTCAAAACCACATCATCATTTTTCAATCCTTTCTGACTTCATTTGTTATTTTTCATGCATTTACTAATCATTTTGAGCTATAAGACCCTAAAATTGAAAATCATTTCAAATGAACTCTGCAAATGTTGAAAGTTGGCATGGTATCATCATTTCATCCATATAGCATAGGCAAGATAGTTGAGAGGGTTACGACAAAAACTGGATGCACTTCGTGTACAAAACGGAAAATCTCTTGCAAAGTATTAGGATTTCATACGGAAACTCGTCTGTTACAAAGGGATTTCATTTTTTAAAACTTATTTGAACTCCTGACTTTTTGTGTGTTCAAAATGCACCATTCAAAGCCACATCATCATTTTTAATCCTTTCTGACTTCATTTGTTATTTTTCATGCATTTACTAATTATTTTGAGCTATAAGACCCTAAAATTGAAAAGCATTTCAAATGAACTCCGAAAAGGTTGAAAGTTGGCATGGTATCATCATTTCATCCACATAGCATGTGCAAGAAAGTTGAGAGGGTTACGGCAAAACCTGGATGCACTTCGTGTACAAAACGGACAATCTCTTGCAAAGTATCAGGATTTCATACGGAAACTCGTCTGTTACAAAGGGATTTCATTTTTTAAAACTTATTTGAACTCCTGACTTTTTGTGTGTTCAAAATGCACCATTCAAATCCACATCATCATTTTTCAATCCTTTCTGACTTCATTTGTTATTTTTCATGCATTTACTAATTATTTTGAGCTATAAGACCCTAAAATTGAAAAGCATTTCAAATGAACTCTGAAAAGGTTGAAAGTTGACATGGAATCATCATTTCATACACATAGCATGTGCAAGAAAGTTGAGAGGGTTATGGCTGAAACTGGATGCACTTCGTGTACGAAACGGACAATCTCTTTCAAAGTATGAGGATTTCATACGGAAACTCGTCTGTTACAAAGGGATTTCATTTTTTAAAACTTATTTGAACTCCTGACTTTTTGTGTGTTCAAAATGCACCATTCAAAGCCACATCATCATTTTTCAATCCTTTCTGACTTCATTTGTTATTTTTCATGCATTTACTAATTATTTTGAGCTATAAGACCCTAAAATTGAAAAGCATTTCAAATGAACTCTGAAAATGTTGAAAGTTGGCATGGTATCATCATTTCATCCACATAGCATAGGCAAGAGAGTTGAGAGGGTTACGACAAAAACTGGATTAACTTCGTGTACAAAACGTACAATCTCTTTCAAAGTATCAGGATTTCATACGGAAACTCGTCTGTTACAAAGGGATTTCATTTTTTAAAACTTATTTGAACTCCTGATTTTTGTGTGTTCAAAATGCACCATTCAAAGCCACATCATCATTTTTCAATCCTTTATGACTTCATTTGTTATTTCTCATGCATTTACTAATTATTTTGAGCTATAAGACCCTAAAATTGAAAAGCATTTCAAATGAACTCCGAAAAGGTAGAAAGTTGGCATGGTATCATCATTTCATTCACATAGCATGTGCAAGAAAGTTGAAAGGGTTACGGCAAAAACTGGATGCACTTCGTGTACAAAACGTACAATCTCTTGCAAAGTATCAGGATTTCATACGGAAACTCGTCTGTTACAAAGGGATTTCATATTTTAAAACTTATTTGAACTCCTGACTTTTTGTGTGTTCAAAATGCACCATCGAAAGCCACATCAGCATTTTTCAATCCTTTCTGACTTCATTTGTTATTTTTCATGCATTTACTAATTATTTTGAGCTATAAGACCCTAAAATTGAAAAGCATTTCAAATGAACTCTGAAAATGTTGAAAATTGGCATGGTATCATCATTTCATCCACATAGCATAGGCAAGAGAGTTGAGAGGGTTACGGCAAAAACTGGATGCACTTCGTGTACAAAACGGACAATCTCTTAGAAAGTATCAGGATTTCATACGGAAACTCGTCTGTTGCAAAGGGATTTCATATATTAAAACTTATTTGAACTCCTGACTTTTTGTGTTTTCAAAATACACCATCCAAAGCCACAT
>NC_057802.1:564128439-564129353 GCF_018294505.1 Triticum aestivum
GGGGGCGGCAGAGGGCGACGGCGTCGGCGTGGGCTCGGGGGCGGCGGACGGCTTCGGCGTGGGCTCGGGGGCACGGGCAACGGCGATGGCAGCGGGGCAGCCTTGCGGCTTCGAGGAGGTCGGCGTCGTCGGGGGCAACTGGCGATGAAATTCTGAATTTTCGCCAAGTGTTTCTTATATAGGAACGGCTTTGGTCCGGCTCGTCGCACCAACTGGGACCAACGCCACCTTTAGTCCCGGTTGGTGCCTCCAACCGGGACTAAAGGGTTGGCATTGGTACCGGTTGGCGCCACGAACCGGTATCAATGCATACCTTTAGTCTCGGTTGGTGCCAACAACTGGGACCAAAGGCCTTGTGCTGCTGCGCCCGCGTCGAAAGTTTAGTCCCACCTCGCTAGTTGAGAGGGGCGCGCAGTGGTTTATAAGGCCCATTGCCGCACCCCTCTTGAGCTCCTCTCCATTGCAGGCTTACGGGCCTAATTTTCACTGCTATGCCTGATGGGCTTGCTGGGCCTTCTGCGGGCCTCAATCCTGGCCCATTGATGGGTTTCTAGTCGTATTCAGACCGTGGTGGCCCAGTAGGTGGCATATTTTTTATTTTTTGCCTGTTTTTTGTTTTCTTTTTTGCTTTATTTATTTTATTTTGTTTCTACTTACAACAAAAAACTTATTTATTTTATTTATTTTGTTTCTAATTACTTATTTATTTTACTTTATGATAATTCTTTTTGCTATTAAAGTTTCTATCAAAAAAAGTTCTTTATGAAAATTCTTTTTGCTTTTAATGATTTTGAACAGAAAATACTTCGATAATTTTAGTTGCATCAGTTTTATATGATTTTAGTTTCAATAATACTAGAGGTTTCTTATAATGTTTTGAACAGAAAATACTTTGTTAATTTTAGTTTCATAAA
>NC_057802.1:564132652-564133095 GCF_018294505.1 Triticum aestivum
AGGATTTCATACGGAAACTCGTCTGTTACAAAGGGATTTCATATTTTAAAACTTATTTGAACTCCTGACTTTTTGTGTGTTCAAAATGCACCATCGAAAGCCACATCAGCATTTTTCAATCCTTTCTGACTTCATTTGTTATTTTTCATGCATTTACTAATTATTTTGAGCTATAAGACCCTAAAATTGAAAAGCATTTCAAATGAACTCTGAAAATGTTGAAAATTGGCATGGTATCATCATTTCATCCACATAGCATAGGCAAGAGAGTTGAGAGGGTTACGGCAAAAACTGGATGCACTTCGTGTACAAAACGGACAATCTCTTAGAAAGTATCAGGATTTCATACGGAAACTCGTCTGTTGCAAAGGGATTTCATATATTAAAACTTATTTGAACTCCTGACTTTTTGTGTTTTCAAAATACACCATCCAAAGCCACAT
>NC_057802.1:564136555-564137137 GCF_018294505.1 Triticum aestivum
TTGTGTGTTCAAAATGCACCATTCAAATCCACATCATCATTTTTCAATCCTTTCTGACTTCATTTGTTATTTTTCATGCATTTACTTATTATTTTGAGCTATAAGACCCTAAAATTGAAAAGCATTTCAAATGAACTCTGAAAAGGTTGAAAGTTGACATGGTATCATCATTTCATCCACATAGCATGTGTAAGAAAGTTGAGAGGGTTACGGCAAAAACTGGATGCACTTCGTGTACAAAACGGACAATCTCTTGCAAAGTATCAGGATTTCATACGGAAACTCGTCTGTTACAAAGGAATTTCGTTTTTAAAAACTTATTTGAACTGCTAACTTTTTGTGTGTTCAAAATGCACCATCCAAAGCCACATCATCATTTTTCAATCCTTTCTGACTTCATTTGTTATTTTTCATGCATTTACTAATTATTTTGAGCTATAAGACCCTAAAATTGAAAAGCATTTCAAATGAACTCTGAAAAGGTTGAAAGTTGGCATGGTATTATCATTTCATCCACATAGCATGTGCAAGAAAGTTGAGAGGGTTACGGCAAAAACTGGATGCACTTCGTGTACAAAACGG
>NC_057802.1:564137269-564138045 GCF_018294505.1 Triticum aestivum
AGCCACATCATCATTTTTCAATCCTTTCTGAATTCATTTGTTATTTTTCATGCATTTACTAATTATTTTGAGCTATAAGACCCTAAAATTGAAAAGCATTTCAAATGAACTCTGAAAAGGTTAGAAGTTGGCATGGTATCATCATTTCATCCACATAGCATGTACCAGAAAGTTGAGAGGGTTACGGCAAAAACTGGATGCACTTCGTGTACAAAACGGACAATCTCTTTCAAAGTATGAGGATTTCATACGGAAACTCGTCTGTTACAAAGGGATTTCATTTTTTAAAACTTATTTGAACTCCTGACTTTTTGTGTGTTCAAAATGCACCATTCAAAACCACATCATCATTTTTCAATCCTTTCTGACTTCATTTGTTATTTTTCATGCATTTACTAATTATTTTGAGCTATAAAACCCTGAAATTGAAAAGCATTTCAAATGAACTCTGAAAATGTTGAAAGTTGGCATGGTAACATCATTTCATCCACATAGCATATGCAAGAGAGTTGAGAGGGATACGGCAAAAACTGGATGCACTTCGTGTACAAAACGTACAATCTCTTTCAAAGTATCAGGATTCCATACGGAAACCCGTCTGTTACAAAGGGATTTCATTTTTTAAAACTTATTTGAACTCCTGATTTTGTGTGTTCAGAATGCACCATTCAAAGCCACATCGGCATTTTTAATCCTTTCTGACTTCATTTGTTATTATTCATGCATTTACTAATTATATTGAGCTATAAGACCCTAAAAGTGAAAAGAATTTCAAA
>NC_057802.1:564138055-564138809 GCF_018294505.1 Triticum aestivum
AAGGGATTTCATTTTTTAAACTTATTTGAACGCCTAACTTTTTGTGTGTTGAAAATGCACCATCCAAAGCCACATCATCATTTTTCAATCCTTTCTGACTTCATTTGTTATTTTTCATCCATTTACTAATTATTTTGAGCTATAAGACCGTAAAATTGAAAAGCATTTCAAATGAACTCTGAAAAGGTTGGAAGTTGGCATGGTATCATCATTTCATCCACATAGCATGTGCCAGAAAGTTGAGAGGGTTACGGCAAAAACTGGATGCACTTCGTGTACATAACGGACAATCTCTTTCAAAGTATCAGGATTTCATACAGAAACTCGTCTGTTACAAAGGGATTTCATTTTTGAAAACTTATTTAAACTCCTGACTTTTTGTGTGTTCAAAACGCACCATTTGAAGCCACATCATCATTTTTCAATCCTTTCTGACTTAATTTGTTATTTTTCATGCATTTACTAATTATTTTGAGCTATAAGACCCTAAAATTGAAAAGCATTTCAAATGAACTCTAAAAAGGTTGAAAGTTGGCATGGTATCATCATTTCATCCACATAGCACGTGCAAGAAAGTTGAGAGGGTTACGGCAAAAACTGGATGCACTTCGTGTACAAAACGTACAATCTCTTTCAAAGTATCAGGATTTCATACGGAAACTCGTCTGTTACAAAGGGATTTCATTTTTTAAAACTTATTTGAACTCCTGATTTTTGTGTGTTCAAGATGCACCATTCAAAGCCACATCATCAT
>NC_057802.1:564138819-564139352 GCF_018294505.1 Triticum aestivum
CAAAGGGATTTCATTTTTTAAACTTATTTGAACTCCTGACTTTTTGTGTGTTCAAAATGCACCATCCAAAGCCACATCATCATTTTTCGATCCTTTCTTACTTCATTTGTTATTTTTCATGCATTTACTAATTATTTTGAGCTATAAGACCCTAAAATTGAAAATCATTTCAAATGAACTCCGAAAAGGTTGAAAGTTGGCATGGTATCATCATTTCATCCACATAGCATGTGCAAGAAAGTTGAGAGGGTTACGGCAGCAACTGGATGCACTTCGTGTACAAAACGGATAATCTCTTTCAAAGTATCAGGATTTCATACGGAAACTCGTCTGTTACAAAGGGATTTCATTTTTTAAAACTTATTTGAACTCCTGACTTTTTGTGTGTTCAAAATGCACCAAGCGACATCATCATTTTTCAATCCTTTCTGACTTCATTTGTTATTTTTCATGCATTTACTAATTATTTTGAGCTATAAGACCCTAAAATTGAAGAGCATTTCAAATGAACTCTGAAAAGGTTGGAAGTTGGC
>NC_057802.1:564139362-564141151 GCF_018294505.1 Triticum aestivum
ATCAGGATTTCATACGGAAACTCGTCTGTTACAAAGGGATTTCATTTTTTTAAACTTATTTGAACTCCTGACTTTTTGTGTGTTCAAAATGCACCATTCAAAGCCACATCATCATTTTTCAATCCATTTTGACTTCATTTGTTATTTTTCATGCATTTACTAATTATTTTGAGCTATAAGACCCTAAAACTGAAAAGCATTTCAAATGAACTCTGAAAAGGTTGAAAGTTAGCATGGTATCATCATTTCATCCACATAGCATGTGCAAGAAATTTGAGAGGTTTACGGCCAAAACTGGATGCACTTCGTGTACAAAATGGACAATCTCTTTCAAAGTATCAGGATTTCCTACGGAAACTCGTCTGTTACAAAGGGATTTCATTTTTTAAAACTTATTTGAACTCCTGACTTTTTGTGTGTTCAAAATGCACCATTCAAAGCCACATCATCATTTTTCAATCCTTTCTGACTTCATTTGTTATTTTTCATGCACTTACTAATCATTTTGAGCTATGAGACCCTAAAATTGAAAAGCATTTCAAATGAACTCTGAAAAGGTTGAAGGTTGGCATGGTATCATCATTTCATCCACATAGCATGTGCAAGAAAGTTGAGAGGGTTACGGCAAAAACTGGATGCACTTCGTGTACAAAACGGACAACTCTTTCAAAGTATCAGGATTTCATACGGAAACTCGTCTGTTACAAAGGGATTTCATTTTTTAAAACTTATTTGAACTCCTGACTTTTTGTGTGTTCAAAATGCACCATTCAAAGCCACATCATCATTTTTAATCCTTTCTGACTTCATTTCTTATTTTTCATGCATTTACTAATTATTTTGAGCTATAAGACCCTAAAATTGAAAAGCATTTCAAATGAACTCCGAAAAGGTTAAAAGTTGGCATGGTATCATCATTTCATCCACATAGCATGTGCAAGAAAGTTGAGAGGGTTACGGCAAAACCTGGATGCACTTCGTGTACAAAACGGACAATCTCTTGCAAAGTATCAGGATTTCATACGGAAACTCGTCTGTTACAAAGGGATTTCATTTTTTAAAACTTATTTGAACTCCTGAATTTTTGTGTGTTCAAAATGCACCATTCAAATCCACATCATCATTTTTCAATCCTTTCTGACTTCATTTGTTATTTTTCATGCATTTACTAATTATTTTGAGCTATAAGACCCTGAAATTGAAAAGCATTTCAAATGAACTCTGAAAATGTCGAAAGTTGGCATGGTATCATCATTTCATCCACATAGCATAGGCAAGAGAGTTGAGAGGGTTACGGCAAAAACTGGATGCACTTCGTGTACAAAACGGATAATCTCTTGCAAAGTATCAAGATTTCATACGGAAACTCGTCTGTTACAAAGGGATTTCATTTTTAGAAACTTATTTGAACTCCTGACTTTTTGTGTGTTCAAAATGCACCATCGAAAGCCACATCATAATTTTTCAATCCTTTCTGACTTCATTTGTTATTTTTCATGCATTTACTAATTATTTTGAGCTATAAGACCCTAAAATTAAAAAGCATTTGAAATGAACTCTGAAAAGGTTGGAAGTTGGCATGGTATCATCATATCATGCACATAGCATGTGCCAGAAAGTTGAGAGGGTTACGGCAAAAACTGGATGCACTTCATGTACAAAACGGACAATCTCTTTCAATGTATGAGGATTTCATACGGAAACTCGTCTGTTACAAAGGGATTTCATTTTTTAAAACTTATTTGAACTCCTGACTTTTTGTGTGTTCAAAATGCACCATCCAAAGCCA
>NC_057802.1:564141161-564142132 GCF_018294505.1 Triticum aestivum
AGACCCTGAAATTGAAAAGCATTTCAAATGAACTCTGAAAATGTTGAAAGTTGGCATGGTAACATCATTTCATCCACATAGCATATGCAAGAGAGTTGAGAGGGTTACGGCAAAAACTGGATGTACTTCGTGTACAAAACGTACAATCTCTTTCAAAGTATCAGGATTTCATACGGAAACTCGTCTGTTACAAAGGGATTTCATTTTTTAAAACTTATTTGAACTCCTGATTTTGTGTGTTCAAAATGCACCATTCAAAGCCACATCAGCATTTTTCAATCCTTTCTGACTTCATTTGTTATTTTTCATGCATTTACTAATTATATTGAGCTATAAGACCCTAAAAGTGAAAAGAATTTCAAATGAACTGTAAAAAGGTTGGAAGTTGGCATGGAATCATCATTTCATCCACATAGCATGTGCAAGAAAGTTGAGAGGGTTACGGCTGAAACTGGATGCACTTCGTGTACGAAACGGACAATCTCTTTCAAAGTATGAGGATTTCATACGGAAACTCGTCTGTTGCAAAGGGATTTCATTTTTTAAAACTTATTTGAACTCCTGACTTTTTGTGTGTTCAAAATGCACCATTCAAAGCCACATCATCATTTTTCAATCCTTTCTGACTTCATTTGTTATTTTTCATGCATTTACTAATTATTTTGAGCTATAAGACCCTAAAATTGAAAAGCATTTCAAATGAACTCTGAAAAGGTTGAAAGTTGGCATGGTATCATCATTTCATCCACATAGCATAGGCAAGAGAGTTGAGAGGGTTACGGCAAAAACTGGATGCACTTCGTGTACAAAACGGATAATCTCTTGCAAAGTATCAAGATTTCATACGGAAACTCGTCTGTTACAAAGGGATTTCATTTTTTTAAACTTATTTGAACTCCTGACTTTTTGTGTGTTCAAAATGCACCATCCAAAGCCACATCATCATTTTTCAATCCTTTCTGACTTCATTT
>NC_057802.1:564145086-564145864 GCF_018294505.1 Triticum aestivum
TGAGAGGGTTACGGCAAAACCTGGATGCACTTCGTGTACAAAACGGACAATCTCTTGCAAAGTATCAGGATTTCATACGGAAACTCGTCTGTTACAAAGGGATTTCATTTTTTAAAACTTATTTGAACTCCTGACTTTTTGTGTGTTCAAAATGCACCATTCAAATCCACATCATCATTTTTCAATCCTTTCTGACTTCATTTGTTATTTTTCATGCATTTACTAATTATTTTGAGCTATAAGACCCTAAAATTGAAAAGCATTTCAAATGAACTCTGAAAAGGTTGAAAGTTGACATGGTATCATCATTTCATCCACATAGCATGTGTAAGAAAGTTGAGAGGGTTACGGCAAAACCTGAATGCACTTCGTGTACAAAACGGACAATCTCTTACAAAGTATCAGGATTTCATACGGAAACTCGTCTGTTACAAAGGGATTTCATTTTTTAAAACTTATTTGAACTCCTGACTTTTTGTGTGTTCAAAATGCACCATTCAAATCCACATCATCATTTTTCAATCCTTTCTGACTTCATTTGTTATTTTTCATGCATTTACTAATTATTTTGAGCTATAAGACCCTAAAATAGAAAAGCATTTCAAATGAACTCTGAAAAGGTTGAAAGTTGGCATGGCATCATCATTTCATCCACATAGCATGTGCAAGAGAGTTGACAGGGTTACGGCAAAAACTGGATTAACTTCGTGTACAAAACGGACAATCTCTTGCAAAGTATCAAGATTTCATACGGAAACTCGTCTGTTACAAAGGGATT
>NC_057802.1:564145964-564146838 GCF_018294505.1 Triticum aestivum
TGCACTTCGTGTACAAAACGGACAATCTCTTTCAAAGTATGAGGATTTCATACGGAAACTCGTCTGTTACAAAGGGATTTCATTTTTTAAAACTTATTTGAACTCCTGACTTTTTGTGTGTTCAAAATGCACCATTCAAAGCCACATCATCATTTTTCAATCCTTTCTGACTTCATTTGTTATTTTTCATGGATTTACTAATTATTTTGAGCTATAAGACCCTAAAATTGAAAAGCATTTCAAATGAACTCCGAAAAGGTTGAAAGTTGGCATGGTATCATCATTTCATCCACATAGCATGTGCAAGATAGTTGAGAGGGTTACGGCAAAAACTGGATGCACTTCGTGTACAAAACGGACAATCTCTTGCGAAGTATCAAGATTTCATACGGAAACTCGTCTGTTACAAAGGGATTTCATATTTTAAAACTCATTTGAACTCCTGACTTTTTGTGTGTTCAAAATGCACCATCCAAAGCCACATCATCATTTTTCAATCCTTTCTGACTTCATTTGTTATTTTTCATCCATTTACTAATCATTTTGAGCTACAAGACCCTAAAATTGAATAGCATTTAAAACGAACTCTGAAAATGTTGAAAGTTGGCATGCAATCATCATTTCATGCACATAGCATGTGCAAGAAAGTTGAGAGGGTTACGGCAGAAACTGGATGCACTTCATGTACAAAACGGACAATCTCTTTCAATGTATCAGGATTTCATACGGAAACTCGTCTGTTACAAAGGGATTTCATTTTTTAAAACTTATTTGAACTCCTGATTTTTGTGTGTTCAAAATGCACCATTCAAAGCCACATCATCATTTTTCAATCCTTTCTGACTTCATTTGTTATTGCTCATGCATTTACTAA
>NC_057802.1:564148722-564151443 GCF_018294505.1 Triticum aestivum
ATGCACTTCGTGTACAAAACGGACAATCTCTTTCAAAGTATGAGGATTTCATACGGAAACTCGTCTGTTACAAAGGGATTTCATTTTTTAAAACTTATTTGAACTCCTGACTTTTTGTGTGTTCAAAATGCACCATTCAAAGCCACATCATCATTTTTCAATCCTTTCTGACTTCATTTGTTATTTTTCATGGATTTACTAATTATTTTGAGCTATAAGACCCTAAAATTGAAAAGCATTTCAAATGAACTCCGAAAAGGTTGAAAGTTGGCATGGTATCATCATTTCATCCACATAGCATGTGCAAGATAGTTGAGAGGGTTACGGCAAAAACTGGATGCACTTCGTGTACAAAACGGACAATCTCTTGCGAAGTATCAAGATTTCATACGGAAACTCGTCTGTTACAAAGGGATTTCATACTTTAAAACTCATTTGAACTCCTGACTTTTTGTGTGTTCAAAATGCACCATCCAAAGCCACATCATCATTTTTCAATCCTTTCTGACTTCATTTGTTATTTTTCATCCATTTACTAATCATTTTGAGCTACAAGACCCTAAAATTGAAAAGCATTTAAAACGAACTCTGAAAATGTTGAAAGTTGGCATGCAATCATCATTTCATGCACATAGCATGTGCAAGAAAGTTGAGAGGGTTACGGCAGAAACTGGATGCACTTCGTGTACAAAACGGACAATCTCTTTCAATGTATCAGGATTTCATACGGAAACTCGTCTGTTACAAAGGGATTTCATTTTTTAAAACTTATTTGAACTCCTGATTTTTGTGTGTTCAAAATGCACCATTCAAAGCCACATCATCATTTTTCAATCCTTTCTGACTTCATTTGTTATTGCTCATGCATTTACTAACTATTTTGAGATATAAGACCCTAAAATTGAAAAGCATTTCAAATGAACTCCGAAAAGGTTGGAAGTTGGCATGGTATCATCATTTCATCCACATAGCATGTGCAAGAAAGTTGAGAGGGTTACGGCAAAAACTGGATGCACTTCGTGTACAAAACGGACAATCTCTTGCGAAGTATCAAGATTTCATACGGAAACTCGTCTGTTACAAAGGGATTTCATATTTTAAAACTTATTTGAACTCCTGACTTTTTATGTGTTCAAAATGCACCATCCAAAGCCACATCATCATTTTTCAATCCTTTCTGACTTCATTTGTTATTTTTCATGCATTTACTAATCATTTTGAGCTATAAGACCCTAAAATTGAAAAGCATTTCAAATGAACTCTAAAAAGGTTGGAAGTTGGCATGCAATCATCATTTCATCCACATAGCATGTGCAAGAAAGTTGGGAGGGTTACGGCAGAAACTGGATGCACTTCGTGTACAAAACGGACAATCTCTTTCAATGTATCAGGATTTCATACGGAAACTCGTCTATTACAAAGGGATTTCATTTTTTAAAACTTATTTGAACTCCTGACTTTTTGTGTCTTCAAAATGCACCATTCAAAGCCACATCATCATTTTTCAATCCTATCTGACCTCATTTGTTATTTTTCATGCATTTACTAATCATTTTGAGCTATAAGACCCTAAAATTGAAAAAGCATTTCAAATGAACTCTGAAAAGGTTGGAAATTGGCATGGTATCATCATTTCATCCACATAGCATGTGCCAGAAAGTTGAGAGGGTTACGGCAAAAACTGGATGCACTTCGTGTACAAAATGGACAATCTCTTTCAAAGTATGAGGATTTCATACGGAAACTCGTCTGTTACAAAGGGATTTCATTTTTTAAAACTTATTTGAACTCCTGACTTTTTGTGTGTTCAAAATGCACCATTCAAAGCCACATCATCATTTTTCAATCCTTTCTGACTTCATTTGTTATTTTTCATGGATTTACTAATTATTTTGAGCTATAAGACCCTAAAATTGAAAAGCATTTCAAATTAACTCCGAAAAGGTTGAAAGTTGGCATGGTATCATCATTTCATCCACATAGCATGTGCAAGAAAGTTGAGAGGGTTACGGCAAAAACTGGATGCACTTCGTGTACAAAACAGACAATCTCTTGCGAAGTATCAAGATTTCATACGGAAACTCGTCTGTTACAAAGGGATTTCATATTTTAAAACTTATTTGAAGTCCTGACTTTTTGTGTGTTCAAAATGCACCATCCAAAGCCACATCATCATTTTTCAATCCTTTCTGACTTCATTTGTTATTTTTAATGCATTTACTAATTATTTTGAGCTATAAGACCCTAAAATTGAAAAGCATTTAAAACGAACTCTGAAAATGTTGAAAGTTGGCATGGAATCATCATTTCATCCACATAGCATGTGCAAGAAAGTTGAGAGGGTTACGGCAGAAACTAGAAGCACTTCGTGTACAAAACGGACAATCTCCTTCAAAGTATGAGGATTTCATACGGAAACCCGTCTGTTACAAAGGGATTTCATTTTTTAAAACTTATTTGAACTCCTGACTTTTTGTGTGTTCAAAATGCACCATTCAAAGCCACATCATCATTTTTCAATCCTTTCTGACTTCATTTGTTATTTTTCATGCATTTACTAATCATTTTGAGCTATAAGTCCCTAAAATTGAAAAGCATTTCAAATGAACTCTGAAAAGGTTGGAAATTGGCATTGTATCATCATTTCATCCACATAGCATGTGCCAGAAAGTTGAGAGGGTTACGGCAAAAACTGGATGCACTTCGTGTACAAAACGGACA
>NC_057802.1:564151813-564152475 GCF_018294505.1 Triticum aestivum
AGATTTCATACGGAAACTCGTCTGTTACAAAGGGATTTCATATTTTAAAACTCATTTGAACTCCTGACTTTTTGTGTGTTCAAAATGCACCATCCAAAGCCACATCATCATTTTTCAATCCTTTCTGACTTCATTTGTTATTTTTCATCCATTTACTAATCATTTTGAGCTATAAGACCCTAAAATTGAAATGCATTTCAAATGAACTCTAAAAAGGTTGGAAGTTGGCATGCAATCATCATTTCATGCACATAGCATGTGCAAGAAAGTTGAGAGGGTTACGGCAGAAACTGGATGCACTTCGTGTAAAAAACGGACAATCTCTTTCAAAGTATGAGGATTTCATACGGAAACTCGTCTGTTACAAAGGGATTTCATTTTTTAAAACTTATTTGAACTCCTGATTTTTGTGTGTTCAAAATGCACCATTCAAAGCCACATCATCATTTTTCAATCCTTTCTGACTTCATTTGTTATTGCTCATGCATTTACTAACTATTTTGAGATATAAGACCCTAAAATTGAAAAGCATTTCAAATGAACTCCGAAAAGGTTGGAAGTTGGCATGGTATCATCATTTCATCCACATAGCATGTGCAAGAAAGTTGAGAGGGTTACGGCAAAAACTGGATGCACTTCGTGTACAAAACGGACAATCTCTT
>NC_057802.1:564152485-564154295 GCF_018294505.1 Triticum aestivum
AATTATTTTGAGCTATAAGACCATAAAATTGAAAAGCATTTCAAATGAACTCTAAAAAGGTTGGAAGTTGGCATGGAATCATCATTTCATCCACATAGCATGTGCAAGAAAGTTGAGAGGGTTACGGCAGAAACTGGATGCACTTCGTGTACAAAACGGACAATCTCTTTCAATGTATCAGGATTTCATACGGAAACTCGTCTATTACAAAGGGATTTCATTTTTTAAAACTTATTTGAACTCCTGACTTTTTGTGTCTTCAAAATGCACCATTCAAAGCCACATCATCATTTTTCAATCCTATCTGACCTCATTTGTTATTTTTCATGCATTTACTAATCATTTTGAGCTATAAGACCCTAAAATTGAAAAGCATTTCAAATGAACTCTGAAAAGGTTGGAAGTTGGCATGGTATCATCATTTCATCCACATAGCATGTGCCAGAAAGTTGAGAGGGTTAGGGCAAAAACTGGATGCACTTCGTGTACAAAACGGACAATCTCTTTCAAAGTATGAGGATTTCATACGGAAACTCGTATGTTACAAAGGGATTTCATTTTTTTAACTTATTTGAACTCCTGACTTTTTGTGTGTTCAAAATGCACCATTCAAAGCCACATCATCATTTTTCAATCATTTCTGACTTCATTTGTTATTTTTCATGCATTTACTAATTATTTTGAGCTATAAGACCCTAAAATTGAAAAGCATTTAAAATGAACTCTGAAAATGTTGAAAGTTGGCATGGTATCATCATTTCATCCACATAGCATATGCAAGAGAGTTGAGAGGGTTACGGAGAAAACTGGATGCACTTCGTGTACAAAACGGACAATCTCTTGCGAAGTATCAAGATTTCATACGGAAACTCGTCTGTTACAAAGGGATTTCATATTTTAAAACTCATTTGAACTCCTGACTTTTTGTGTGTTCAAAATGCACCATCCAAAGCCACATCATCATTTTTCAATCCTTTCTGACTTCATTTGTTATTTTTCATGCATTTACTAATTATTTTGAGCTATAAGACCATAAAATTGAAAAGCATTTCAAATGAACTCTAAAAAGGTTGGAAGTTGGCATGGAATCATCATTTCATCCACATAGCATGTGCAAGAAAGTTGAGAGGGTTACGGCAGAAACTGGATGCACTTCGTGTACAAAACGGACAATCTCTTTCAATGTATCAGGATTTCATACGGAAACTCGTCTATTACAAAGGGATTTCATTTTTTAAAACTTATTTGAACTCCTGACTTTTTGTGTCTTCAAAATGCACCATTCAAAGCCACATCATCATTTTTCAATCCTATCTGACCTCATTTGTTATTTTTCATGCATTTACTAATCATTTTGAGCTATAAGACCCTAAAATTGAAAAGCATTTCAAATGAACTCTGAAAAGGTTGGAAGTTGGCATGGTATCATCATTTCATCCACGTAGCATGTGCCAGAAAGTTGAGAGGGTTAGGGCAAAAACTGGATGCACTTCGTGTACAAAACGGACAATCTCTTTCAAAGTATGAGGATTTCATACGGAAACTCGTATGTTACAAAGGGATTTCATTTTTTTAACTTATTTGAACTCCTGACTTTTTGTGTGTTCAAAATGCACCATTCAAAGCCACATCATCATTTTTCAATCATTTCTGACTTCATTTGTTATTTTTCATGCATTTACTAATTATTTTGAGCTATAAGACCCTAAAATTGAAAAGCATTTAAAATGAACTCTGAAAATGTTGAAAGTTGGCATGGTATCATCATTTCATCCACATAGCATATGCAAGAGAGTTGAGAGGGTTACGG
>NC_057802.1:564154305-564157902 GCF_018294505.1 Triticum aestivum
AATTATTTTGAGCTATAAGACCATAAAATTGAAAAGCATTTCAAATGAACTCTAAAAAGGTTGGAAGTTGGCATGGAATCATCATTTCATCCACATAGCATGTGCAAGAAAGTTGAGAGGGTTACGGCAGAAACTGGATGCACTTCGTGTACAAAACGGACAATCTCTTTCAATGTATCAGTATTTCATACGGAAACTCGTCTATTACAAAGGGATTTCATTTTTTAAAACTTATTTGAACTCCTGACTTTTTGTGTCTTCAAAATGCACCATTCAAAGCCACATCATCATTTTTCAATCCTATCTGACCTCATTTGTTATTTTTCATGCATTTACTAATCATTTTGAGCTATAAGACCCTAAAATTGAAAAGCATTTCAAATGAACTCTGAAAAGGTTGGAAGTTGGCATGGTATCATCATTTCATCCACATAGCATGTGCCAGAAAGTTGAGAGGGTTAGGGCAAAAACTGGATGCACTTCGTGTACAAAACGGACAATCTCTTTCAAAGTATGAGGATTTCATACGGAAACTCGTATGTTACAAAGGGATTTCATTTTTTTAACTTATTTGAACTCCTGACTTTTTGTGTGTTCAAAATGCACCATTCAAAGCCACATCATCATTTTTCAATCATTTCTGACTTCATTTGTTATTTTTCATGCATTTACTAATTATTTTGAGCTATAAGACCCTAAAATTGAAAAGCATTTAAAATGAACTCTGAAAATGTTGAAAGTTGGCATGGTATCATCATTTCATCCACATAGCATATGCAAGAGAGTTGAGAGGGTTACGGCAAAAACTGGATGCACTTCGTGTACAAAACGGACAATCTCTTGCGAAGTATCAAGATTTCATACGGAAACTCGTCTGTTACAAAGGGATTTCATATTTTAAAACTCATTTGAACTCCTGACTTTTTGTGTGTTCAAAATGCACCATCCAAAGCCACATCATCATTTTTCAATCCTTTCTGACTTCATTTGTTATTTTTCATGCATTTACTAATCATTTTGAGCTATAAGACCCTAAAATTGAAAAGCATTTCAAATGAACTCTAAAAAGGTTGGAAGTTGGCATGCAATCATCATTTCATGCACATAGCATGTGCAAGAAAGTTGAGAGGGTTACGGCAGAAACTGGATGCACTTCGTGTACAAAACGGACAATCTCTTTCAATGTATCAGGATTTCATACGGAAACTCGTCTATTACAAAGGGATTTCATTTTTTAAAACTTATTTGAACTCCAGATTTTTGTGTGTTCAAAATGCACCATTCAAAGCCACATCATCATTTTTCAATCCTTTCTGACTTCATTTGTTATTGCTCATGCATTTACTAACTATTTTGAGATATAAGACCCTAAAATTGAAAAGCATTTCAAATGAACTCCGAAAAGGTTGGAAGTTGGCATGGTATCATCATTTCATCCACATAGCATGTGCAAGAAAGTTGAGAGGGTTACGGCAAAAACTGGATGCACTTCGTGTACAAAACGGACAATCTCTTGCGAAGTATCAAGATTTCATACGGAAACTCGTCTGTTACAAAGGGATTTCATATTTTAAAACTCATTTGAACTCCTGACTTTTTGTGTGTTCAAAATGCACCATCCAAAGCCACATCATCATTTTTCAATCCTTTCTGACTTCATTTGTTATTTTTCATCCATTTACTAATCATTTTGAGCTATAAGACCCTAAAATTGAAAAGCATTTCAAATGAACTCTAAAAAGGTTGGAAGTTGGCATGCAATCATCATTTCATGCACATAGCATGTGCAAGAAAGTTGAGAGGGTTACGGCAGAAACTGGATGCACTTCGTGTACAAAACGGACAATCTCTTTCAATGTATCAGGATTTCATACGGAAACTCGTCTATTACAAAGGGATTTCATTTTTTAAAACTTATTTGAACTCCTGATTTTTGTGTGTTCAAAATGCACCATTCAAAGCCACATCATCATTTTTCAATCCTTTCTGACTTCATTTGTTATTTTTCATGCATTTACTAATTATTTTGAGCTATAAGACCCTAAAATTGAAAAGCATTTAAAATGAACTCTGAAAATGTTGAAAGTTGGCATGGTATCATCATTTCATCCACATAGCATATGCAAGAGAGTTGAGAGGGTTACGGCAAAAACTGGATGCACTTCGTGTACAAAACGTACAATCTCTTTCGAAGTATCAGGATTTCATACGGAAACTCGTCTGTTACAAAGGGATTTCATTTTTTCAAACTTATTTGAACTCCTGATTTTTGCGTGTTCAAAATGCACCATCCAAAGCCACATCATCATTTTTCAATCCTTTCTGACTTCATTTGTTATTTCTCATGCATTTACTAATTATTTTGAGATATAAGACCCTAAAATTGAAAAGCATTTCAAATGAACTCCGAAAAGGTTGGAAGTTGGCATGGTATCATCATTTCATCCACATAGCATGTGCAAGAAAGTTGAGAGGGTTACGGCAAAAACTGGATGCACTTCGTGTACAAAACGGACAATCTCTTGCGAAGTATCAAGATTTCATACGGAAACTCGTCTGTTACAAAGGGATTTCATATTTTAAAACTCATTTGAACTCCTGACTTTTTGTGTGTTCAAAATGCACCATCCAAAGCCACATCATCATTTTTCAATCCTTTCTGACTTCATTTGTTATTTTTCATGCATTTACTAATCATTTTGAGCTATAAGACCCTAAAATTGAAAATCATTTCAAATGAACTCTAAAAAGGTTGGAAGTTGGCATGCAATCATCATTTCATCCACATAGCATGTGCAAGAAAGTTGAGAGGGTTACGGCAGAAACTGGATGCACTTCGTGTACAAAACGGACAATCTCTTTCAATGTATCAGGATTTCATACGGAAACTCATCTATTACAAAGGGATTTCATTTTTTAAAACTTATTTGAACTCCTGACTTTTTGTGTGTTCAAAATGCACCACTCAAAGCCACATCATTGTTTTTGAATCCTTTCTGACTTCATTTGTTATTTTTCATGCATTTACTAATCATTTTGAGTATAAGACCCTAAAATTGAAAAGCATTTCAAATGAACTCTGAAAAGGTTGGAAATTGGCATGTTATCATCATTTCATCCACATAGCATGTGCCAGAAAGTTGAGAGGGTTACGGCAAAAACTGGATGCACTTCGTGTACAAAACGGACAATCTCTTTCAAAGTATGAGGATTTCATACGGAAACTCGTCTGTTACAAAGGGATTTCATTTTTTAAAACTTATTTGAACTCCTGACTTTTTGTGTGTTCAAAATGCACCATTCAAAGCCACATCATCATTTTTCAATCCTTTCTGACTTCATTTGTTATTTTTCATGGATTTACTAATTATTTTGAGCTATAAGACCCTAAAATTGAAAAGCATTTCAAATGAACTCCGAAAAAGTTGAAAGTTGGCATTGTATCATCATTTCATCCACATAGCATGTGCAAGAAAGTTGAGAGGGTTACGGCAAAAACTGGATGCACTTCGTGTACAAAACGGACAATCTCTTGCGAAGTATCAAGATTTCATACGGAAACTCGTCTGTTACAAAGGGATTTCATATTTTAAAACT
>NC_057802.1:564157912-564160624 GCF_018294505.1 Triticum aestivum
ATGGTATCATCATTTCATCCACATAGCATGTGCAAGAAAGTTGAGAGGGTTACGGCAAAAACTGGATGCACTTCGTGTACAAAACGGACAATCTCTTGCGAAGTATCAAGATTTCATACGGAAACTCGTCTGTTACAAAGGGATTTCATATTTTAAAACTTATTTGAACTCCTGACTTTTTGTGTGTTCAAAATGCACCATCCAAAGCCACATCATCATTTTTCAATCCTTTCTGACTTCATTTGTTATTTTTCATGCATTTACTAATTATTTTGAGCTATAAGACCCTAAAATTGGAAAGCATTTAAAACGAACTCGGAAAATGTTGAAAGTTGGCATGGAATCATCATTTCATCCACATAGCATGTGCAAGAAAGTTGAGAGGGTTACGGCAGAAACTGGATGCACTTCGTGTACAAAACGGACAATCTCCTTCAAAGTATGAGGATTTCATACGGAAACTCGTCTGTTACAAAGGGATTTCATTTTTTAAAACTTATTTGAACTCCTGACTTTTTGTGTGTTCAAAATGCACCATTCAAAGCCACATCATCATTTTTCAATCCTTTCTGACTTCATTTGTTATTTCTCATGTATTTACTAATTATTTTGAGATATAAGACCCTAAAATTGAAAAGCATTTCAAATAAACTCCGAAAAGGTTGGAAGTTGGCATGGTATCATCATTTCATCCACATAGCATGTGCAAGAAAGTTGAGAGGGTTACGGCAAAAAATGGATGCACTTCGTGTACAAAACGGACAATCTCTTGCGAAGTATCAAGATTTCATACGGAAACTCGTCTGTTACAAAGGGATTTCATATTTTAAAACTTATTTGAAGTCCTGACTTTTTGTGTGTTCAAAATGCACCATCCAAAGCCACATCATCATTTTTCAATCCTTTCTGACTTCATTTGTTATTTTTAATGCATTTACTAATTATTTTGAGCTATAAGACCCTAAAATTGAAAAGCATTTAAAACGAACTCTGAAAATGTTGAAAGTTGGCATGGAATCATCATTTCATCCACATAGCATGTGCAAGAAAGTTGAGAGGGTTACGGCAGAAACTGGATGCACTTCGTGTACAAAACGGACAATCTCTTTCAAAGTATGAGGATTTCATACGGAAACTCGTCTGTTACAAAGGGATTTCATTTTTTAAAACTTATTTGAACTCCTGACTTTTTGTGTGTTCAAAATGCACCATTCAAAGCCACATCATCATTTTTCAATCCTTTCTGACTTCATTTGTTATTTTTCATGCATTTACTAATTATTTTGAGCTATAAGACCCTAAAATTGAAAAGCATTTAAAATGAACTCTGAAAATGTTGAAAGTTGGCATGGTATCATCATTTCATCCACATAGCATATGCAAGAGAGTTGAGAGGGTTACGGCAAAAACTGGATGCACTTCGTGTACAAAACGTACAATCTCTTTCAAAGTATCAGGATTTCATACGGAAACTCGTCTGTTACAAAGGGATTTCATTTTTTCAAACTTATTTGAACTCCTGATTTTTGCGTGTTCAAAATGCACCATCCAAAGCCACATCATCATTTTTCAATCCTTTCTGACTTCATTTGTTATTTCTCATGCATTTACTAATTATTTTGAGATATAAGACCCTAAAATTGAAAAGCATTTCAAATGAACTCCGAAAAGGTTGGAAGTTGGCATGGTATCATCATTTCATCCACATAGCATGTGCAAGAAAGTTGAGAGGGTTACGGCAAAAACTGGATGCACTTCGTGTACAAAACGGACAATCTCTTGCGAAGTATCAAGATTTCATACGGAAACTCGTCTGTTACAAAGGAATTTCATATTTTAAAACTCATTTGAACTCCTGACTTTTTGGGTGTTCAAAATGCACCATCCAAAGCCACATCATCATTTTTCAATCCTTTCTGACTTCATTTGTTATTTTTCATCCATTTACTAATCATTTTGAGCTATAAGACCCTAAAATTGAAAAGCATTTCAAATGAACTCTAAAAAGGTTGGAAGTTGGCATGCAATCATCATTTCATGCACATAGCATGTGCAAGAAAGTTGAGAGGGTTACGGCAGAAACTGGATGCACTTCGTGTACAAAACGGACAATCTCTTTCGAAGTATCAGGATTTCATACGGAAACTCGTCTGTTACAAAGGGATTTCATTTTTTCAAACTTATTTGAACTCCTGATTTTTGCGTGTTCAAAATGCACCATCCAAAGCCACATCATCATTTTTCAATCCTTTCTGACTTCATTTGTTATTGCTCATGTATTTACTAACTATTTTGAGATATAAGACCCTAAAATTGAAAAGACTTTCAAATGAACTCCGAAAAGGTTGGAAGTTGGCATGGTATCATCATTTCATCCACATAGCATGTGCAAGAAAGTTGAGAGGGTTACGGCAAAAACTGGATGCACTTTGTGTACAAAACGGACAATCTTTTGCGAAGTATCAAGATTTCATACGGAAACTCGTCTGTTACAAAGGGATTTCATATTTTAAAACTTATTTGAACTCCTGACTTTTTGTGTGTTCAAAATGCACCATCCAAAGGCACATCATCATTTTTCAATCCTTTCTGACTTCATTTGTTATTTTTAATGCATTTACTAATTATTTTGAGCTATAAGACCCTAAAATTGAAAAGCATTTCAAATGAACTCCGAAAAGGTTGAAAGTTGGCTTGGTATCATCATTTCAT
>NC_057802.1:564160766-564164216 GCF_018294505.1 Triticum aestivum
TTCAATCCTTTCTGACATCATTTGTTATTTTTCATGCATTTACTAATTATTTTGGGATATAAGACCCTAAAATTGAAAAGCATTTCAAATGAACTCCGAAAAGGTTGAAAGTTGGCTTGGTATCATCATTTCATCCACATAGCATGTGCAAGAAAGTTGACAGGGTTACGGCAAAAACTGGATGCACTTCGTGTACAAAACGGACAATCTCTTTCAAAGTATGAGGATTTCATATGGAAACTCATCTGTTACAAAGGGATTTCATTTTTTAAAACTTATTTGAACTCCTGACTTTTTGTGTGTTCAAAATGCACCATCCAAAGCCACATCATCATTTTTCAATCCTTTCTGACTTCATTTGTTATTTTTCATGCATTTACTAATTATTTTGAGCTATAAGACCCTAAAATTGAAAAGCATTTCAAATGAACTCTGAAAAGGTTGGAAATTGGCATGGTGTCATCATTTCAACCACATAGCATGTGCCAGAAAGTTGAGAGGGTTACGGCAAAAACTGGATGCACATCGTGTACAAAACGGACAATCTCTTTCAAAGTATGAGGATTTCATACGGAAACTCGTCTGTTACAAAGGGATTTCATTTTTTAAAACTTATTTGAACTCCTGACTTTTTGTGTCTTAAAAATGCACCATTCAAAGCCACATCATCATTTTTCAATCCTTTCTGACTTTATTTGTTATTTTTCAGGCATTTACTAATTATTTTGAGCTATAAGACCCTAAAATTGAAAAGCATTTAAAATGAACTCTGAAAATGTTGAAAGTTGGCATGGTATCATCATTTGATCCACATAGCATATGCAAGAGAGTTGAGAGGGTTACGGCAAAAGCTGGATGCACTTCGTGTACAAAACGTACAATCTCTTTCAAAGTATCAGGATTTCATACGGAAACTCGTCTGTTACAAAGGGATTTCATTTTTTTAAACTTATTTGAACTCCTGATTTTTGTGTCTTCAAAATGCACCATTCAAAGCCACATCATCATTTTTCAATCCTTTCTGACTTCATTTGTTATTTTTCATCCATTTACTAATCATTTTGAGCTATAAGACCCTAAAATTGAAAAGCATTTCAAATGAACTCTAAAAAGGTTGGAAGTTGGCATGCAATCATCATTTCATGCACATAGCATGTGCAAGATAGTTGAGAGGGTTACGGCAGAAACTGGATGCACTTCGTGTACAAAACGGACAATCTCTTTCAATGTATCAGGATTTCATACGGAAATTCGTCTATTACAAATGGATTTCATTTTTTAAAACTTATTTGAACTCCTGATTTTTGTGTGTTCAAAATGCACCATTCAAAGCCACATCATCATTTTTCAATCCTTTCTGACTTCATTTGTTATTGCTCATGCATTTACTAACTATTTTGAGATATAAGACCCTAAAATTGAAAAGCATTTCAAATGAACTCCGAAAAGGTTGGAAGTTGGCATGGTATCATCATTTCATCCACATAGCATGTGCAAGAAAGTTGAGAGGGTTACGGCAAAAACTGGATGCACTTCGTGTACAAAACGGACAATCTCTTGCGAAGTATCAAGATTTCATACGGAAACTCGTCTGTTACAAAGGGATTTCATATTTTAAAACTTATTTGAACTCCTGACTTTTTGTGTGTTCAAAATGCACCATCCAAAGCCACATCATCATTTTTCAATCCTTTCTGACTTCATTTAATATTTTTCATGCATTTACTAATCATTTTGAGCTATAAGACCCTAAAATTGAAAAGCATTTCAAATGAACTCTGAAAAGGTTGGAAGTTGGCATGGTATCATCATTTCATCCACATAGCATGTGCCAGAAAGTTGAGAAGGTTAGGGCAAAAACTGGATGCACTTCGTGTACAAAACGGACAATCTCTTTCAAAGTATGAGGATTTCATACGGAAACTCGTATGTTACAAAGGGATTTCATTTTTTTAACTTATTTGAACTCCTGACTTTTTGTGTGTTCAAAATGCACCATTCAAAGCCACATCATCATTTTTCAATCCTTTCTGACTTCATTTGTTATTTTTCATGCATTTACTAATTATTTTGAGCTATAAGACCCTAAAATTGAAAAGCATTTAAAATGAACTCTGAAAATGTTGAAAGTTGGCATGGTATCATCATTTCATCCACATAGCATATGCAAGAGAGTTGAGAGGGTTACGGCAAAAACTGGATGCACTTCGTGTACAAAACGTACAATCTCTTTCGAAGGATCAGGATTTCATACGGAAACTCGTCTGTTACAAAGGGATTTCATTTTTTCAAACTTATTTGATCTCCTGATTTTTGCGTGTTCAAAATGCACCATCCAAAGCCACATCATCATTTTTCAATCCTTTCTGACTTCATTTGTTATTTCTCATGCATTTACTAATTATTTTGAGATATAAGACCCTAAAATTGAAAAGCATTTCAAATGAACTCCGAAAAGGTTGGAAGTTGGCATGGTATCATCATTTCATCCACATAGCATGTGCAAGAAAGTTGAGAGGGTTACGGCAAAAACTGGATGCACTTCGTGTACAAAACGGACAATCTCTTGCGAAGTATCAAGATTTCATACGGAAACTCGTCTGTTACAAAGGGATTTCATATTTTAAAACTCATTTGAACTCCTGACTTTTTGTGTGTTCAAAATGCACCATCCAAAGCCACATCATCATTTTTCAATCCTTTCTGACTTCATTTGTTATTTTTCATCCATTTACTAATCATTTTGAGCTATAAGACCCTAAAATTGAAAAGCATTTCAAATGAACTCTAAAAAGGTTGGAAGTTGGCATGCAATCATCATTTCATGCACATAGCATGTGCAAGAAAGTTGAGAGGGTTACGGCAGAAACTGGATGCACTTCGTGTACAAAACGGACAATCTCTTTCGAAGTATCAGGATTTCATATGGAAACTCGTCTGTTACAAAGGGATTTCATTTTTTCAAACTTATTTGAACTCCTGATTTTTGCGTGTTCAAAATGCACCATCCAAAGCCACATCATCATTTTTCAATCCTTTCTGACTTCATTTGTTATTGCTCATGCATTTACTAACTATTTTGAGATATAAGACCCTAAAATTGAAAAGCATTTCAAATGAACTCCGAAAAGGTTGGAAGTTGGCATGGTATCATCATTTCATCCACATAGCATGTGCAAGAAAGTTGAGAGGGTTACGGCAAAAACTGGATGCACTTCGTGTACAAAACGGACAATCTCTTGCGAAGTATCAAGATTTCATACGGAAACTCGTCTGTTACAAAGGGATTTCATATTTTAAAACTTATTTGAACTCCTGACTTTTTGTGTGTTCAAAATGCACCATCCAAAGGCACATCATCATTTTTCAATCCTTTCTGACTTCATTTGTTATTTTTAATGCATTTACTAATTATTTTGAGCTATAAGACCCTAAAATTGAAAAGCATTT
>NC_057802.1:564164226-564164563 GCF_018294505.1 Triticum aestivum
GATTTCATACGGAAACTCGTCTGTTACAAAGGGATTTCATATTTTAAAACTTATTTGAAGTCCTGACTTTTTGTGTGTTCAAAATGCACCATCCAAAGGCACATCATCATTTTTCAATCCTTTCTGACTTCATTTGTTATTTTTAATGCATTTACTAATTATTTTGAGCTATAAGACCCTAAAATTGAAAAGCATTTAAAACGAACTCTGAAAATGTTGAAAGTTGGCATGGAATCATCATTTCATCCACATAGCATGTGCAAGAAAGTTGAGAGGGTTACGGCAGAAACTGGATGCACTTCGTGTACAAAACGGACAATCTCTTTCAAAGTATGAG
>NC_057802.1:564168571-564171375 GCF_018294505.1 Triticum aestivum
AGTTGAGAGGGTTACGGCAGAAACTGGATGCACTTCGTGTACAAAACGGACAATCTCTTTCAATGTATCAGGATTTCATACGGAAATTCGTCTATTACAAATGGATTTCATTTTTTAAAACTTATTTGAACTCCTGATTTTTGTGTGTTCAAAATGCACCATTCAAAGCCACATCATCATTTTTCAATCCTTTCTGACTTCATTTGTTATTGCTCATGCATTTACTAACTATTTTGAGATATAAGACCCTAAAATTAAAAAGCATTTCAAATGAACTCCGAAAAGGTTGGAAGTTGGTATGGTATCATCATTTCATCCACATAGCATGTGCAAGAAAGTTGAGAGGGTTACGGCAAAAACTGGATGCACTTCGTGTACAAAACGGACAATCTCTTGCGAAGTATCAAGATTTCATACGGAAACTCGTCTGTTACAAAGGGATTTCATATTTTAAAACTTATTTGAACTCCTGACTTTTTGTGTGTTCAAAATGCACCATCCAAAGGCACATCATCATTTTTCAATCCTTTCTGACTTCATTTGTTATTTTTAATGCATTTACTAATTATTTTGAGCTATAAGACCCTAAAATTGAAAAGCATTTCAAATGAACTCCGAAAAGGTTGAAAGTTGGCTTGGTATCATCATTTCATCCACATAGCATGTGCAAGAAAGTTGACAGGGTTACGGCAAAAACTGGATGCACTTCGTGTACAAAACGGACAATCTCTTTCAAAGTATGAGGATTTCATACGGAAACTCATCTGTTACAAAGGGATTTCATTTTTTAAAACTTATTTGAACTCCTGACTTTTTGTGTGTTCAAAATGCACCATCCAAAGCCACATCATCATTTTTCAATCCTTTCTGACATCATTTGTTATTTTTCATGCATTTACTAATTATTTTGAGCTATAAGACCCTAAAATTGAAAAGCATTTCAAATGAACTCTGAAAAGGTTGGAAATTGGCATGGTGTCATCATTTCAACCACATAGCATGTGCCAGAAAGTTGAGAGGGTTACGGCAAAAACTGGATGCACATCGTGTACAAAACGGACAATCTCTTTCAAAGTATGAGGATTTCATACGGAAACTCGTCTGTTACAAAGGGATTTCATTTTTTTAAACTTATTTGAACTCCTGATTTTTGTGTCTTCAAAATGCACCATTCAAAGCCACATCATCATTTTTCAATCCTTTCTGACTTCATTTGTTATTTTTCATCCATTTACTAATCATTTTGAGCTATAAGACCCTAAAATTGAAAAGCATTTCAAATGAACTCTAAAAAGGTTGGAAGTTGGCATGCAATCATCATTTCATGCACATAGCTTGTGCAAGAAAGTTGAGAGGGTTACGGCAGAAACTGGATGCACTTCGTGTACAAAACGGACAATCTCTTTCAATGTATCAGGATTTCATACGGAAATTCGTCTATTACAAATGGATTTCATTTTTTAAAACTTATTTGAACTCCTGATTTTTGTGTGTTCAAAATGCACCATTCAAAGCCACATCATCATTTTTCAATCCTTTCTGACTTCATTTGTTATTGCTCATGCATTTACTAACTATTTTGAGATATAAGACCCTAAAATTGAAAAGCATTTCAAATGAACTCCGAAAAGGTTGGAAGTTGGCATGGTATCATCATTTCATCCACATAGCATGTGCAAGAAAGTTGAGAGGGTTACGGCAAAAACTGGATGCACTTCGTGTACAAAACGGACAATCTCTTGCGAAGTATCAAGATTTCATACGGAAACTCGTCTGTTACAAAGGGATTTCATATTTTAAAACTTATTTGAACTCCTGACTTTTTGTGTGTTCAAAATGCACCATCCAAAGGCACATCATCATTTTTCAATCCTTTCTGACTTCATTTGTTATTTTTAATGCATTTACTAATTATTTTGAGCTATAAGACCCTAAAATTGAAAAGCATTTCAAATGAACTCCGAAAAGGTTGAAAGTTGGCTTGGTATCATCATTTCATGCACATAGCATGTACAAGAAAGTTGACAGGGTTACGGCAAAAACTGGATGCACTTCGTGTACAAAACGGACAATCTCTTTCAAAGTATGAGGATTTCATACGGAAACTCATCTGTTACAAAGGGATTTCATTTTTTAAAACTTATTTGAACTCCTGACTTTTTGTGTGTTCAAAATGCACCATCCAAAGCCACATCATCATTTTTCAATCCTTTCTGACATCATTTGTTATTTTTCATGCATTTACTAATTATTTTGAGCTATAAGACCCTAAAATTGAAAAGCATTTCAAATGAACTCTGAAAACGTTGGAAATTGGCATGGTGTCATCATTTCAACCACATAGCATGTGCCAGAAAGTTGAGAGGGTTACGGCAAAAACTGGATGCACATCGTGTACAAAACGGACAATCTCTTTCAAAGTATGAGGATTTCATACGGAAACTCGTCTGTTACAAAGGGATTTCATTTTTTAAAACTTATTTGAACTCCTGACTTTTTGTGTCTTCAAAATGCACCATTCAAAGCCACATCATCATTTTTCAATCCTTTCTGACTTCATTTGTTATTTTTCAGGCATTTACTAATTATTTTGAGCTATAAGACCCTAAAATTGAAAAGCATTTAAAATGAACTCTGAAAATGTTGAAAGTTGGCATGGTATCATCATTTGATCCACATAGCATATGCAAGAGAGTTGAGAGGGTTACGGCAAAAGCTGGATGCACTTCGTGTACAAAACGTACAATCTCTTTCAAAGTATCAGGATTTCATACGGAAACTCGTCTGTTACAAAGGGATTTCAT
>NC_057802.1:564172934-564173275 GCF_018294505.1 Triticum aestivum
TTGAGAGGGTTACGGCAAAAACTGGATGCACTTCGTGTACAAAACGGACAATCTCTTTCAATGTATCAAGATTTCATACGGAAACTCGTCTGTTACAAAGGGATTTCATTTTTTAAAACTTATTTGAACTCCTGACTTTTTGTGTCTTCAAAATGCACCATCCAAAGCCACATCATCATTTTTCAATCCTATCTCACTTCATTTGTTATTTTTCATGCATTTACTAATCATTTTGAGCTATAAGACCCTAAAATTGAAAAGCATTGCAAATGAACTCTGAAAAGGTTGGAAGTTGGCATGGTATCATCATTTCATCCACATAGCATGTGCCAGAAAGTTGA
>NC_057802.1:564173717-564175334 GCF_018294505.1 Triticum aestivum
TGCACCATTCAAAGCCACATCATCATTTTTCAATCCTTTCTGACTTCATTTGTTATTTTTCATGCATTTACTAATCATTTTCAGCTATAAGACCCTAAAATTGAAAAGCATTTCAAATGAACTCCGAAAAGGTTGAAAGTTGGCATGGTATCATCATTTCATCCACATAGCATGTGCAAGAAAGTTGAGAGCGTTACGGCAAAAACTGGATGCACTTCGTGTACAAAACGTACAATCTCTTTCGAAGTATCAGGATTTCATACGGAAACTCGTCTGTTACAAAGGGATTTCATTTTTTAAAACTTATTTGAACTCCTGACTTTTTGTGTCTTCAAAATGCATCATCCAAAGCCACATCATCATTTTTCAATCCTTTCTGACTTCATTTGTTATTTTTA
This sequence comes from Triticum aestivum, assembly GCF_018294505.1. Taxonomy (NCBI): domain Eukaryota; kingdom Viridiplantae; phylum Streptophyta; class Magnoliopsida; order Poales; family Poaceae; genus Triticum; species Triticum aestivum. The sequence continues at coordinate 564,174,116 of NC_057802.1, forward strand.
ATGCATTTACTAATTATTTTGAGCTATAAGACCCTAAAATTGAAAAGCATTTAAAACGAACTCTGAAAATGTTGAAAGTTGGCATGGAATCATCATTTCATCCACATAGCATGTGCAAGAAAGTTGAGAGGGTTACGGCAGAAACTGGATGCACTTCGTGTACAAAACGGACAATCTCTTTCAAAGTATGAGGATTTCATACGGAAACTCATCTGTTACAAAGGGATTTCATTTTTTAAAACTTATTTGAACTCCTGACTTTTTGTGTGTTCAAAATGCACCATTCAAAGCCACATCATCATTTTTCAATCCTTTCTGACTTCATTTGTTATTTTTCATGCATTTACTAATCATTTTCAGCTATAAGACCCTAAAATTGAAAAGCATTTCAAATGAACTCCGAAAAGGTTGAAAGTTGGCATGGTATCATCATTTCATCCACATAGCATGTGCAAGAAAGTTGAGAGGGTTACGGCAAAAACTGGATGCACTTCGTGTACAAAACGGACAATCTCTTTCAAAGTATGAGGATTTCATACGGAAACTCGTCTGTTACAAAGGGATTTCATTTTTTAAAACTTATTTGAACTCCTGACTTTTTGTGTGTTTAAAATGCACCATCCAAAGCCACATCATCATTTTTCAATCCTATCTCACTTCATTTGTTATTTTTGATGCATTTACTAATTATTTTGAGCTATAAGACCCTAAAATTGAAAATCATTTCAAATGAACTCTGAAAAGGTTGGAAATTGGCATGGTATCATCATTTCAACCACATAGCATGTGCCAGAAAGTTGAGAGGGTTACGGCAAAAACTAGCTGCACTTCGTGTACAAAACGGACAATCTCTTTCAAAGTATGAGGATTTCATACGGAAACTCGTCTGTTACAAAGGGATTTCATTTTTTTAAAACTTATTTGAACTCCTGACGTTTTGTGTCTTCAAAATGCACCATTCAAAGCCACATCATCATTTTTCAATCCTTTCTGACTTCATTTAATATTTTTCAGGCATTTACTAATTATTTTGAGCTATAAGACCCTAAAATTGAAAAGCATTTAAAATGAACTCTGAAAATGTTGAAAGTTGGCATGGTATCATCATTTGATCCACATAGCATATGCAAGAGAGTTGAGAGGGTTACGGCAAAAACTGGATGCACTTCGTGTACAAAACGTACAATCTCTTTCAAAGTATCAGGATTTCATACGGAAA
>NC_057802.1:564175344-564176744 GCF_018294505.1 Triticum aestivum
TTTTTAAACTTATTTGAACTCCTGACTTTTTGTGTGTTCAAAATGCACCATTCAAAGCCACATCATTATTTTTCAATCCTTTCTGACTTCATTTGTTATTTTTCATGCATTTACTAATCATTTTGAGCTATAAGACCCTAAAATTGAAAAGCATTTCAAATGAACTCTGAAAAGGTTGGAAATTGGCATGGTATCATCATTTCAACCACATAGCATGTGCCAGAAAGTTGAGAGGGTTACGGCAAAAACTGGATGCACTTCGTGTACAAAACGGACAATCTCTTTCAAAGTATGAGGATTTCATACAGAAACTCGTCTGTTACAAAGGGATTTCATTTTTTTAAAACTTATTTGAACTCCTGACTTTTTGTGTGTTCAAAATGCACCATTCAAAGCCACATCATTATTTTTCAATCCTTTCTGACTTCATTTGTTATTTCTCATGCATTTACTAATCATTTTGAGCTATAAGACCCTAAAATTGAAAATTATTTCAAATGAACTCTGAAAAGGTTGGAAATTGGCATGGTATCATCATTTCAACCACATAGCATGTGCCAGAAAGTTGAGAGGGTTACGGCAAAAACTGGATGCACTTCGTGTACAAAACGGACAATCTCTTTCAAAGTATGAGGATTTCATACGGAAACTCGTCTGTTACAAAGGGATTTCAATTTTTAAAACTTATTTGAACTCCTGACATTTTGTGTGTTCAAAATGCACCCTTCAAAGCCACATCATCATTTTTCAATCCTTTCTGACTTCATTTGTTATTTTTCAGGCATTTACTAATTATTTTGAGCTATAAGACCCTAAAAATGAAAAGCATTTAAAATGAACTCTGAAAATGTTGAAAGTTGGCATGGTATCATCACTTCATCCACATAGCATATGCAAGAGAGTTGAGAGGGTTACGGCAAAAACTGGATGCACTTCGTGTACAAAACGTACAATCTATTTCAAAGTATCAGGATTTCATACGGAAACTCGTCTGTTACAAAGGGATTTCATTTTTTAAAACTTATTTGAACTCCTGATTTTTGTGTGTTCAAAATGCACCATTCAAAGCCACATCATCATTTTTCAATCCTTTCTGACTTCATTTGTTATTTCTCATGCATTTACTAATTATTTTGAGATATAAGACCCTAAAATTGAAAAGCATTTCAAATGAACTCCGAAAAGGTTGGAAGTTGGCATGGTATCATCATTTCATCCACATAGCATGTGCAAGAAAGTTGAGAGGGTTACGGCAAAAACTGGATGCACTTCGTGTACAAAACGGACAATCTCTTGCGAAGTATCAAGATTTCATACGGAAACTCGTCTGTTACAAAGGGATTTCATATTTTAAAACTTATTTGAACTCCTGACTTTTTGTGTGTTCAAAATGCACCATC
>NC_057802.1:564176754-564177597 GCF_018294505.1 Triticum aestivum
TCATATTTTAAAACTCATTTGAACTCCTGACTTTTTGTGTGTTCAAAATGCACCATCCAAAGCCACATCATCATTTTTCAATCCTTTCTGACTTCATTTGTTATTTTTCATCCATTTACTAATCATTTTGAGCTATAAGACCCTAAAATTGAAAAGCATTTCAAATGAACTCTAAAAAGGTTGGAAGTTGGCATGCAATCATCATTTCATGCACATAGCATGTGCAAGAAAGTTGAGAGGGTTACGGCAGAAACTGGATGCACTTCGTGTACAAAACGTACAATCTCTTTCAAAGTATCAGGATTTCATACGGAAATTCGTCTGTTACAAAGGGATTTCATTTTTTAAAACTTATTTGAACTCCTGATTTTTGTGTGTTCAAAATGCACCATTCAAAGCCACATCATCATCTTTCAATCCTTTCTGACTTCATTTGTTATTGCTCATGCATTTACTAACTATTTTGAGATATAAGACCCTAAAATTGAAAAGCATTTAAAACGAACTCTGAAAATGTTGAAAGTTGGCATGGAATCATCATTTCATCCACATAGCATGTGCAAGAAAGTTGAGAGGGTTACGGCAAAAACTGGATGCACTTCGTGTACAAAACAGACAATATCTTGCGAAGTATCAAGATTTCATATGGAAACTCGTCTGTTACAAAGGGATTTCATATTTTAAAACTTATTTGAACTCCTGACTTTTTGTGTGTTCAAAATGCACCATCCAAAGCCACATCATCATTTTTCAATCCTTTCTGACTTCATTTGTTATTTTTCATGCATTTACTAATCATTTTCAGCATTAAGACCCTAAAATTGAAAAGCATTTCAAATGAAC
>NC_057802.1:564179351-564180633 GCF_018294505.1 Triticum aestivum
GCACCATTCAAAGCCACATCATCATTTTTCAATCCTTTCTGACTTCATTTGTTATTTTTCATGCGTTTACTAACTATTTTGAGGTATAAGACCGTAAAATTGAAAAGCATTTCAAATGAACTCTAAAAAGGTTGGAAGTTGTCATGGAATCATCATTTCATCCACATAGCATGTGCAAGAAAGTTGAGAGGGTTACGGCAAAAACTGGATGCACTTCGTGTACAAAACGGACAATCTCTTTCAATGTATCAAGATTTCATACGGAAACTCGTCTGTTACAAAGGGATTTCATTTTTTAAAACTTATTTGAACTCCTGACTTTTTGTGTCTTCAAAATGCACCATCCAAAGCCACATCATCATTTTTCAATCCTATCTCACTTCATTTGTTATTTTTCATGCATTTACTAATCATTTTGAGCTATAAGACCCTAAAATTGAAAAGCATTGCAAATGAACTCTGAAAAGGTTGGAAGTTGGCATGGTATCATCATTTCATCCACATAGCATGTGCCAGAAAGTTGAGAGGGTTAGGGCAAAAACAGGATGCACTTCGTGTACAAAACGGACAATCTCTTTCAAAGTATGAGGATTTCATACGGAAACTCGTATGTTACAAAGGGATTTCATTTTTTTAACTTATTTGAACTCCTGACTTTTTGTGTGTTCAAAATGCACCATTCAAAGCCACATCATCATTTTTCAATCCTTTCTGACTTCATTTGTTATTTTTCATGCATTTACTAATTATTTTGAGCTATAAGACCCTAAAATTGAAAAGCATTTAAAATGAACTCTGAAAATGTTGAAAGTTGGCATGGTATCATCATTTCATCCACATAGCATATGCAAGAGAGTTGAGAGGGTTACGGCAAAAACTGGATGCACTTCGTGTACAAAACATACAATCTCTTTCGAAGTATCAGGATTCCATACGGAAACTCGTCTGTTACAAAGGGATTTCATTTTTTAAAACTTATTTGAACTCCTCACTTTTTGTGTCTTCAAAATGCACCATTCAAAGCCACATCATCATTTTTCAATCCTTTCTGACTTCATTTGTTATTTTTCAGGCATTTACTAATTATTTTGAGCTATAAGACCCTAAAATTGAAAAGCATTTAAAACGAACTCTGAAAATGTTGAAAGTTGGCATGGAATCATCATTTCATCCACATAGCATGTGCAAGAGAGTTGAGAGGGTTACGGCAAAAACTGGATGCACTTCGTGTACAAAACGTACAATCTCTTTCAACGTATCAGGATTTGATACGGAAACTCGT
>NC_057802.1:564182750-564185472 GCF_018294505.1 Triticum aestivum
GTTGGAAATTGGCATGGTGTCATCATTTCAACCACATAGCATGTGCCAGAAAGTTGAGAGGGTTACGGCAAAAACTGGATGCACTTCGTGTACAAAACGGACAATCTCTTTCAAAGTATGAGGATTTCATACGGAAACTCGTCTGTTACAAAGGGATTTCATTTTTTAAAACTTATTTGAACTCCTGACTTTTTGTGTCTTCAAAATGCACCATTCAAAGCCACATCATCATTTTTCAATCCTTTCTGACTTCATTTGTTATTTTTCAGGCATTTACTAATTATTTTGAGCTATAAGACCCTAAAATTGAAAAGCATTTAAAATGAACTCTGAAAATGTTGAAAGTTGGCATGGTATCATCATTTCATCCACATAGCATATGCAAGAGAGTTGAGAGGGTTACGGCAAAAACTGGATACACTTCGTGTACAAAACGTACAATCTCTTTCAACGTATCAGGATTTGATATGGAAACTCGTCTGTTACAAAGGGATTTCATTTTTTTTAAACTTATTTGAACTCCTGATTTTTGTGTCTTCAAAATGCACCATTCAAAGCCACATCATCATTTTTCAATCCTTTCTGACTTCATTTGTTATTGCTCATGCATTTACTAACTATTTTGAGATATAAGACCCTAAAATTGAAAAGCATTTCAAATGAACTCCGAAAAGGTTGGAAGTTGGCATGGTATCATCATTTCATCCACATAGCATGTGCAAGAAAGTTGAGAGGGTTACGGCAAAAACTGGATGCACTTCGTGTACAAAACAGACAATCTCTTGCGAAGTATCAAGATTTCATACGGAAACTCGTCTGTTACAAAGGGATTTCATATTTTAAAACTTATTTGAACTCCTGACTTTTTGTGTGTTCAAAATGCACCATCCAAAGCCACATCATCATTTTTCAATCCTTTCTGACTTCATTTGTTATTTTTCATGCATTTACTAATTATTTTGAGCTATAAGACCGTAAAATTGAAAAGCATTTCAAATGAACTCTAAAAAGGTTGGAAGTTGGCATGGAATCATCATTTCATCCACATAGCATGTGCAAGAAAGTTGAGAGGGTTACGGCAGAAACTGGATACACTTCGTGTACAAAACGGACAATCTCTTTCAATGTATCAGGATTTCATACGGAAACTCGTCTATTACAAAGGGATTTCATTTTTTAAAACTTATTTGAACTCCTGACTTTTTGTGTATTCAAAATGCACCATTCAAAGCCACATCATCATTTTTCAATCCTTTCTGACTTCATTTGTTATTTTTCAGGCATTTACTAATTATTTTGAGCTATAAGACCCTAAAATTGAAAAGCATTTAAAATGAACTCTGAAAATGTTGAAAGTTGGCATGGTATCATCATTTCATCCACATAGCATATGCAAGAGAGTTGAGAGGGTTACGGCAAAAACTGGATGCACTTTGTGTACAAAACGTACAATCTCTTTCAACGTATCAAGATTTCATACGGAAACTCGTCTGTTACAAAGGGATTTCATATTTTAAAACTTATTTGAACTCCTGACTTTTTGTGTGTTCAAAATGCACCATCCCAAGCCACATCATCATTTTTCAATCCTTTCTGACTTCATTTGTTATTTTTCATGCATTTACTAATTATTTTGACCTATAAGACCGTAAAATTGAAAAGCATTTCAAACGAACTCTAAAAAGGTTGGAAGTTGGCATGGAATCATCATTTCATCCACATAGCATGTGCAAGAAAGTTGAGAGGGTTACGGCAGAAACTGGATACACTTCGTGTAGAAAACGGACAATCTCTTTCAATGTATCAGGATTTCATACGGAAACTCGTGTATTACAAAGGGATTTCATTTTTTAAAACTTATTTGAACTCCTGACTTTTTGTGTCTTCAAAATGCACCATTCAAAGCCACATCATCATTTTTCAATCCTATCTCACTTCACTTGTTATTTTTCATGCATTTACTAATCATTTTGAGCTATAAGACCCTAAAATTGAAAAGCATTTCAAATGAACTCCGAAAAGGTTGGAAGTTGGCATGGTATCATCATTTCATCCACATAGCATGTGCAAGAAAGTTGAGAGGGTTAGGGCAAAAACAGGATGCACTTCGTGTACAAAACGGACAATCTCTTTCAAAGTATGAGGATTTCATACGGAAACTCGTATGTTACAAAGGGATTTCATTTTTTTAACTTATTTGAACTCCTGACTTTTTGTGTGTTCCAAATGCACCATTCAAAGCCACATCATCATTTTTCAATCCTTTCTGACTTCATTTGTTATTTTTCATGCATTTACTAATTATTTTAAGCTATAAGACCCTAAAATTGAAAAGCATTTAAAATGAACTCTGAAAATGTTGAAAGTTGGCATGGTATCATCATTTCATCCACATAGCATATGCAAGAGAGTTGAGAGGGTTACGGCAAAAACTGGATGCACTTCGTGTACAAAACGTACAATCTCTTTCGAAGTATCAGGATTTCATACGGAAACTCGTCTGTTACAAAGGGATTTCATTTTTTAAAACTTATTTGAACTCCTGACTTTTTGTGTGTTCAAAATGCACCATTCAAAGCCACATCATCATTTTTCAATCCTTTCTGACTTCATTTGTTATTTTTCAGGCATTTACTAATTATTTTGAGCTATAAGACCCTAAAATTGAAAAGCATTTAAAACGAACTCTGAAAATGTTGAAAGTTGGCATGGAATCATCATT
>NC_057802.1:564187899-564188524 GCF_018294505.1 Triticum aestivum
GTACAAAACGTACAATCTCTTTCAACGTATCAAGATTTCATACGGAAACTCGTCTGTTACAAAGGGATTTCATATTTTAAAACTTATTTGAACTCCTGACTTTTTGTGTGTTCAAAATGCACCATCCCAAGCCACATCATCATTTTTCAATCCTTTCTGACTTCATTTGTTATTTTTCATGCATTTACTAACTATTTTGAGGTATAAGACCGTAAAATTGAAAAGCATTTCAAACGAACTCTAAAAAGGTTGGAAGTTGGCATGGAATCATCATTTCATCGACATAGCATGTGCAAGAAAGTTGAGAGGGTTACGGCAGAAACTGGATACACTTCGTGTACAAAACGGACAATCTCTTTCAATGTATCAGGATTTCATACGGAAACTCGTGTATTACAAAGGGATTTCATTTTTTAAAACTTATTTGAACTCCTGACTTTTTGTGTCTTCAAAATGCACCATTCAAAGCCACATCATCATTTTTCAATCCTATCTCACTTCTCTTGTTATTTTTCATGCATTTACTAATCATTTTGAGCTATAAGACCCTAAAATTGAAAAGCATTTCAAATGAACTCCGAAAAGGTTGGAAGTTGGCATGGTATCATCATTTCATCCACATAGC
>NC_057802.1:564188868-564192826 GCF_018294505.1 Triticum aestivum
TTGAGAGGGTTACGGCAAAAACTGGATGCACTTCGTGTACAAAACGGACAATCTCTTTCAATGTATCAAGATTTCATACGGAAACTCGTCTGTTACAAAGGGATTTCATTTTTTAAAACTTATTTGAACTCCTGACTTTTTGTGTCTTCAAAATGCACCATCCAAAGCCACATCATCATTTTTCAATCCTATCTCACTTCATTTGTTATTTTTCATGCATTTACTAATCATTTTGAGCTATAAGACCCTAAAATTGAAAAGCATTGCAAATGAACTCTGAAAAGGTTGGAAGTTGGCATGGTATCATCATTTCATCCACATAGCATGTGCCAGAAAGTTGAGAGGGTTAGGGCAAAAACAGGATGCACTTCGTGTACAAAACGGACAATCTCTTTCAAAGTATGAGGATTTCATACGGAAACTCGTATGTTACAAAGGGATTTCATTTTTTTAACTTATTTGAACTCCTGACTTTTTGTGTGTTCAAAATGCACCATTCAAAGCCACATCATCATTTTTCAATCCTTTCTGACTTCATTTGTTATTTTTCATGCATTTACTAATTATTTTGAGCTATAAGACCCTAAAATTGAAAAGCATTTAAAATGAACTCTGAAAATGTTGAAAGTTGGCATGGTATCATCATTTCATCCACATAGCATATGCAAGAGAGTTGAGAGGGTTACGGCAAAAACTGGATGCACTTCGTGTACAAAACGTACAATCTCTTTCGAAGTATCAGGATTTCATACGGAAACTCGTCTGTTACAAAGGGATTTCATTTTTTCAAACTTATTTGAACTCCTGATTTTTGCGTGTTCAAAATGCACCATCCAAAGCCACATCATCATTTTTCAATCCTTTCTGACTTCATTTGTTATTTCTCATGCATTTACTAATTATTTTGAGATATAAGACCCTAAAATTGAAAAGCATTTCAAATGAACTCCGAAAAGGTTGGAAGTTGGCATGGTATCATCATTTCATCCACATAGCATGTGCAAGAAAGTTGAGAGGGTTACGGCAAAAACTGGATGCACTTCGTGTACAAAACGGACAATCTCTTGCGAAGTATCAAGATTTCATACGGAAACTCGTCTGTTACAAAGGGATTTCATATTTTAAAACTTATTTGAACTCCTGACTTTTTGTGTGTTCAAAATGCACCATCCAAAGCCACATCATCATTTTTCAATCCTTTCTGACTTCATTTGTTATTTTTCATGCATTTACTAATTATTTTGAGCTATAAGACCGTAAAATTGAAAAGCATTTCAAATGAACTCTAAAAAGGTTGGAAGTTGGCATGGAATCATCATTTCATCCACATAGCATGTGCAAGAAAGTTGAGAGGGTTACGGCAGAAACTGGATGCACTTCGTGTACAAAACGGACAATCTCTTTCAATGTATCAGGATTTCATACGGAAACTCGTCTATTACAAAGGGATTTCATTTTTTTAAACTTATTTGAACTCCTGACTTTTTGTGTGTTCAAAATGCACCATTCAAAGCCACATCATTATTTTTCAATCCTTTCTGACTTCATTTGTTATTTTTCATGCATTTACTAATCATTTTGAGCTATAAGACCCTAAAATCGAAAAGCATTTCAAATGAACTCTGCAAAGGTTGGAAATTGGCATGGTATCATCATTTAAACCACATAGCATGTGCCAGAAAGTTGAGAGGGTTACGGCAAAAACTGGATGCACTTCGTGTACAAAACGGACAATCTCTTTCAAAGTATGAGGATTTCATACGGAAACTCGTCTGTTACAAAGGGATTTCATTTTTTAAAACTTATTTGAACTCCTGCCTTTTTGTGTGTTCAAAATGCACCATTCAAAGCCACATCATCATTTTTCAATCCTTTCTGACTTCATTTGTTATTTTTCATGCATTTACTAATTATTTTGAGCTATAAGACCCTAAAATTGAAAAGCATTTACAATGAACTCTGAAAATGTTGAAAGTTGGCATGGTATCATCATTTCATCCACATAGCATGTGCAAGAGAGTTGAGAGGGTTACGGCAAAAACTGGATGCACTTCGTGTACAAAACGTACAATCTCTTTCAAAGTATCAGGATTTCATACGGAAACTCGTCTGTTACAAGGGGATTTCATTTTTTAAAACTTATTTGAACTCCTGATTTTTGTGTGTTCAAAATGCACCATTCAAAGCCACATCATCATTTTTCAATCCTTTCTGACTTCATTTGTTATTTCTCATGCATTTACTAATTATTTTGAGATATAAGACCCTAAAATTGAAAAGCATTTCAAATGAACTCCGAAAAGGTTGGAAGTTGGCATGGTATCATCATTTCATCCACATAGCATGTGCAAGAAAGTTGAGAGGGTTACGGCAAAAACTGGATGCACTTCGTGTACAAAACGGACAATCTCTTGCGAAGTATCAAGATTTCATACGGAAACTCGTCTGTTAAAAAGGGATTTCATATTTTAAAACTTATTTGAACTCCTGACTTTTTGTGTGTTCAAAATGCACCATCCAAAGCCACATCATCATTTTTCAATCCTTTCTGACTTCATTTGTTATTTTTCATGCATCTACTAATTATTTTGAGCTATAAGACCCTAAAATTGAAAAGCATTTAAAATGAACTATGAAAATGTTGAAAGTTGGCATGGTATCATCATTTCATCCACATAGCATGTGCAAGAGAGTTGAGAGGGTTACGGCAAAAACTGGATGCACTTCGTGTACAAAACGTACAATCTCTTTCAAAGTATCAGGATTTCATACGGAAACTCGTCTGTTACAAGGGGATTTCATTTTTTAAAACTTATTTGAACTCCTGATTTTTGTGTGTTCAAAATGCACCATTCAAAGCCACATCATCATTTTTCAATCCTTTCTGACTTCATTTGTTATTTCTCATGCATCTACTAATTATTTTGAGCCAGAAAGTTGAGAGGGTTACGGCAAAAACTGGATGCACTTCGTGTACAAAACGGACAATCTCTTTCAAAGTATGAGGATTTCATACGGAAACTCGTCTGTTACAAAGGGATTTCATTTTTTAAAACTTATTTGAACTCCTGACTTTTTGTGTGTTCAAAATGCACCATTCAAAGCCACATCATCATTTTTCAATCCTTTCTGACTTCATTTGTTATTTTTCATGCATTTACTAATTATTTTGAGCTATAAGACCCTAAAATTGAAAAGCATTTCAAATGAACTCCGAAAAGGTTGAAAGTTGGCATGGTATCATCATTTCATCCACATAGCATGTGCAAGAAAGTTGAGAAGGTTACGGCAAAAACTGGATGCACTTCGTGTACAAAACGGACAATCTCTTGCGAAGTATCAAGATTTCATACGGAAACTCGTCTATTACAAAGGGATTTCATATTTTAAAACTTATTTGAAGTCCTGACTTTTTGTGTGTTCAAAATGCATAATCCAAAGCCACATCATCATTTTTCAATCCTTTCTAACTTCATTTGTTATTTTTAATGCATTTACTAATTATTTTGAGCTATAAGACCCTAAAATTGAAAAGCATTTAGAACGAACTCTGAAAATGTTGAAAGTTGGCATGGAATCATCATTTCATCCACATAGCATGTGCAAGAAAGTTGAGAGGGTTACGACAGAAACTGGATGCACTTCGTGTACAAAACGGACAATCTCTTTCAAAGTATGAGGATTTCATACGGAAACCCGTCTGTTACAAAGGGATTTCATTTTTTAAAACTTATTTGAACTCCTGACTTTTTGTGTCTTCAAAATGCACCATTCAAAGCCACATCATCATTTTTCAATCCTTTCTGACTTCATTTGTTATTTTTCATGCATTTACTAATCATTTTGAGCTATAAGACCCTAAAATTGAAAAGCATTTCAAATGAACTCTGAAAAGGTTGGAAGTTGGCTTGGTATCATCATTTCATCCACATAGCATGTGCCAGAGAGTTGAGAGGGT
>NC_057802.1:564195520-564196077 GCF_018294505.1 Triticum aestivum
GGACAATCTCTTTCAATGTATCAGGATTTCATACGGAAATTCGTCTATTACAAATGGATTTCATTTTTTAAAACTTATTTGAACTCCTGATTTTTGTGTGTTCAAAATGCACCATTCAAAGCCACATCATCATTTTTCAATCCTTTCTGACTTCATTTGTTATTGCTCATGCATTTACTAACTATTTTGAGGTATAAGACCCTAAAATTGAAAAGCATTTCAAATGAACTCCGAAAAGGTTGGAAGTTGGCATGGTATCATCATTTCATCCACATAGCATGTGCAAGAAAGTTGAGACGGTTACGGCAAAAACTGGATGCACTTCGTGTACAAAACGGACAATCTCTTGCGAAGTATCAAGATTTCATACGGAAACTCGTCTGTTACAAAGGGATTTCATATTTTAAAACTTATTTGAACTCCTGACTTTTTGTGTGTTCAAAATGCACCATCCAAAGGCACATCATCATTTTTCAATCCTTTCTGACTTCATTTGTTATTTTTAATGCATTTACTAATTATTTTGAGCTATAAGACCCTAAAATTGAAAAGCATTT
>NC_057802.1:564196087-564197360 GCF_018294505.1 Triticum aestivum
AAACTGGATGCACTTCGTGTACAAAACGTACAATCTCTTTCAAAGTATCAGGATTTCATACGGAAATTCGTCTGTTACAAAGGGATTTCATTTTTTAAAACTTATTTGAACTCCTGATTTTTGTGTGTTCAAAATGCACCATTCAAAGCCACATCATCATTTTTCAATCCTTTCTGACTTCATTTGTTATTCCTCATGCATTTACTAACTATTTTGAGATATAAGACCCTAAAATTGAAAAGCATTTCAAATGAACTCCGAAAAGGTTGGAAGTTGGCATGGTATCATCATTTCATCCACATAGCATGTGCAAGAAAGTTGAGAGGGTTACGGCAAAAACTGGATGCACTTCGTGTACAAAACAGACAATCTCTTGCGAAGTATCAAGATTTCATACGGAAACTCGTCTGTTACAAAGGGATTTCATATTTAAAACTTATTTGAACTCCTGACTTTTTGTGTGTTCAAAATGCACCATCCAAAGCCACATCATCATTTTTCAATCCTTTCTGACTTCATTTGTTATTTTTCATGCATTTACTAATTATTTTGAGCTATAAGACCGTAAAATTGAAAAGTATTTCAAATGAACTCTAAAAAGGTTGGAAGTTGGCATGGAATCATCATTTCATCCACATAGCATGTGCAAGAAAGTTGAGAGGGTTACGGCAGAAACTGGATGCACTTCGTGTACAAAACGGACAATCTCTTTCAAAGTATGAGGATTTCATACGGAAACTCGTCTATTACAAAGGGATTTCATTTTTTAAAACTTATTTGAACTCCTGACTTTTTGTGTCTTCAAAATGCACCATTCAAAGCCACATCATCATTTTTCAATCCTTTCTGACTTCATTTGTTATTTTTCATGCATTTACTAATCATTTTGAGCTATAAGACCCTAAAATTGAAAAGCATTTCAAATGAACTCTGAAAAGGTTGGAAGTTGGCATGGTATCATCATTTCATCCACATAGCATGTGCCAGAGAGTTGAGAGGGTTAGGGCAAAAACTGGATGCACTTCGTGTACAAAACAGACAATCTCTTTCAAAGTATGAGGATTTCATACGGAAACTCGTATGTTACAAAGGGATTTCATATTTTAAAACTTATTTGAACTCCTGACTTTTTGTGTGTTCAAAATGCACCATCCAAAGCCACATCATCATTTTTCAATCCTTTCTGACTTCATTTGTTATTTTTCATGCATTTACTAATTATTTTGAGCTATAAGACCCTAAAATTGAAAAGCATTTAAAATGAACTCTGAAA
>NC_057802.1:564197370-564197915 GCF_018294505.1 Triticum aestivum
CTTTTTGTGTGTTCAAAATGCACCATCCAAAGCCACATCATCATCTTTCAATCCTTTCTGACTTCATTTGTTATTTTTCATGCATTTACTAATTATTTTGAGCTATAAGACCCTAAAATTGAAAAGCATTTAAAATGAACTCTGAAAATGTTGAAAGTTGGCATGGTATCATCATTTCATCCACATAGCATATGCAAGAGAGTTGAGAGGGTTACGGCAAAAACTGGATACACTTCGTGTACAAAATGTACAATCTCTTTCGAAGTATCAGGATTTCATACGGAAACTCGTCTGTTACAAAGGGATTTCATTTTTTAAAACTTATTTGAACTCCTGACTTTTTGTGTGTTCAAAATGCACCATTCAAAGCCACATCATCATTTTTCAATCCTTTCTGACTTCATTTGTTATTTTTCATGCATTTACTAATTATTTTGAGCTATAAGACCCTAAAATTGAAAAGCATTTCAAATGAACTCCGAAAAGGTTGAAAGTTGGCATGGTATCATCATTTCATCCACATAGCATGTGCAAGAAAGTTGAGA
>NC_057802.1:564201634-564203165 GCF_018294505.1 Triticum aestivum
TTGAGAGGGTTACGGCAAAAACTGGATGCACTTCGTGTACAAAACGGACAATCTCTTTCAATGTATCAAGATTTCATACGGAAACTCGTCTGTTACAAAGGGATTTCATTTTTTAAAACTTATTTGAACTCCTGACTTTTTGTGTCTTCAAAATGCACCATCCAAAGCCACATCATCATTTTTCAATCCTATCTCACTTCATTTGTTATTTTTCATGCATTTACTAATCATTTTGAGCTATAAGACCCTAAAATTGAAAAGCATTGCAAATGAACTCTGAAAAGGTTGGAAGTTGGCATGGTATCATCATTTCATCCACATAGCATGTGCCAGAAAGTTGAGAGGGTTAGGGCAAAAACAGGATGCACTTCGTGTACAAAACGGACAATCTCTTTCAAAGTATGAGGATTTCATACGGAAACTCGTATGTTACAAAGGGATTTCATTTTTTTAACTTATTTGAACTCCTGACTTTTTGTGTGTTCAAAATGCACCATTCAAAGCCACATCATCATTTTTCAATCCTTTCTGACTTCATTTGTTATTTTTCATGCATTTACTAATTATTTTGAGCTATAAGACCCTAAAATTGAAAAGCATTTAAAATGAACTCTGAAAATGTTGAAACTTGGCATGGTATCATCATTTCATCCACATAGCATCTGCAATAGAGTTGAGAGGGTTACGGCAAAAACTGGATGCACTTCGTGTACAAAACGTACAATCTCTTTCGAAGTATCAGGATTTCATACGGAAACTCGTCTGTTACAAAGGGATTTCATTTTTTAAAACTTATTTGAACTCCTGATTTTTGCGTGTTCAAAATGCACCATCCAAAGCCACATCATCATTTTTCAATCCTTTCTGACTTCATTTGTTATTTCTCATGCATTTACTAATTATTTTGAGCTATCAGACCCTAAAATTGAAAAGCATTTCAAATGAACTCCGAAAAGGTTGGAAGTTGGCATGGTATCATCATTTCATCCACATAGCATGTGCAAGAAAGTTGAGAGGGTTACGGCAAAAACTGGATGCACTTCGTGTACAAAGCGGACAATCTCTTGCGAAGTATCAAGATTTCATACGGAAACTCGTCTGTTACAAAGCGATTTCATATTTTAAAACTTATTTGAAGTCCTGACTTTTTGTGTGTTCAAAATGCATCATCCAAAGCCACATCATCATTTTTCAATCCTTTGTGACTTCATTTGTTATTTTTAATGCATTTACTAATTATTTTGAGCTATAAGACCCTAAAATTGAAAAGCATTTAAAACGAACTCTGAAAATGTTGAAAGTTGGCATGGAATCATCATTTCATCCACATAGCATGTGCAAGAAAGTTGAGAGGGTTACGGCAGAAACTGGATGCACTTCGTGTACAAAACGGACAATCTCTTTCAAAGTATGAGGATTTCATACGGAAACTCGTCTGTTACAAAGGGATTTCATTTTTTAAAACTTATTTGAACTCCTAACTTTTTGTGTGTTCAAAATGCACCATTCAAAGCCACATCATCATTTTTCA
>NC_057802.1:564203175-564204235 GCF_018294505.1 Triticum aestivum
TTTTGTGTGTTCAAAATGCACCATCCAAAGCCACATCATCATTTTTCAATCCTTTCTGACTTCATTTGTTATTTTTCATGCATTTACTAATTATTTTGAGCTATAAGACCGTAAAATTGAAAAGCATTTCAAATGAACTCTAAAAAGGTTGGAAGTTGGCAGGGAATCATCATTTCATCCACATAGCATGTGCAAGAAAGTTGAGAGGGTTACGGCAGAAACTGGATACACTTCGTGTACAAAACGGACAATCTCTTTCAATGTATCAAGATTTCATACGGAAACTCGTCTATTACAAAGGGATTTCATTTTTTAAAACTTATTTGAACTCCTGACTTTTTGTGTCTTCAAAATGCACCATTCAAAGCCACATCATCATTTTTCAATCCTATCTGACTTCATTTGTTATTTTTCATGCATTTACTAATCATTTTGAGCTATAAGACCCTAAAATTGAAAAGCATTTCAAATGAACTCTGAAAAGGTTGGAAGTTGGCATGGTATCATCATTTCATCCACATAGCATGTGCCAGAAAGTTGAGAGGGTTAGGGCAAAAACAGGATGCACTTTGTGTACAAAACGGAAAATCTCTTTCAAAGTATGAGGATTTCATACGGAAACTCGTATGTTACAAAGGGATTTCATTTTTTTAACTTATTTGAACTCCTGACTTTTTGTGTGTTCAAAATGCACCATTCAAAGCCACATCATCATTTTTCAATCCTTTCTGACTTCATTTGTTATTTTTCATGCATTTACTAATTATTTTGAGCTATAAGACCCTAAAATTGAAAAGCATTTAAAATGAACTCTGAAAATGTTGAAACTTGGCATGGTATCATCATTTCATCCACATAGCATCTGCAAGAGAGTTGAGAGGGTTACGGCAAAAACTGGATGCACTTCGTGTACAAAACGTACAATCTCTTTCGAAGTATCAGGATTTCATACGGAAACTCGTCTGTTACAAAGGGATTTCATTTTTTAAAACTTATTTGAACTCCTGATTTTTGCGTGTTCAAAATGCACCATCCAAAGCCACATCATCATTTTTCAATC
>NC_057802.1:564210191-564211284 GCF_018294505.1 Triticum aestivum
ATTTGTTATTTTTCATGCATTTACTAATTATTTTGAGCTATAAGACCCTAAAATTGAAAAGCATTTAAAATGAACTCTGAAAATGTTGAAAGTTGGCATGGTATCATCATTTCATCCACATAGCATATGCAAGAGAGTTGAGAGGGTTACGGCAAAAACTGGATACACTTCATGTACAAAACGTACAATCTCTTTCGAAGTATCAGGATTTCATACGGAAACTCGTCTGTTACAAAGGGATTTCATTTTTTAAAACTTATTTGAACTCCTGACTTTTTGTGTGTTCAAAATGCACCATTCAAAGCCACATCATCATTTTTCAATCCTTTCTGACTTCATTTGTTATTTTTCATGCATTTACTAATCATTTTGAGCTATAAGACCCTATAATTGAAAAGCATTTCAAATGAACTCCGAAAAGGTTGAAAGTTGGCATGGTATCATCATTTCATCCACATAGCATGTGCAAGAAAGTTGAGAAGGTTACGGCAAAAACTGGATGCACTTCGTGTACAAAACGGACAATCTCTTGCGAAGTATCAAGATTTCATACGGAAACTCGTCTGTTACAAAGGGATTTCATATTTTAAAACTTATTGAAGTCCTGACTTTTTGTGTGTTCAAAATGCATCATCCAAAGCCACATCATCATTTTTCAATCCTTTCTGACTTCATTTGTTATTTTTAATGCATTTACTAATTATTTTGAGCTATAAGACCCTAAAATTGAAAAGCATTTAAAACGAACTCTGAAAATGTTGAAAGTTGGCATGGAATCATAATTTCATCCACATAGCATGTGCAAGAAAGTTGAGAGGGTTACGGCAGAAACTGGATGCACTTCGTGTACAAAACGGACAATCTCTTTCAAAGTATGAGGATTTCATACGGAAACTCGTCTGTTACAAAGGGATTTCATTTTTTAAAACTTATTTGAACTCCTGACTTTTTATGTGTTCAAAATGCACCATTCAAAGCCACATCATCATTTTTCAATCCTTTCTGAATTCATTTGTTATTTTTCATGCATTTACTAATCATTTTGAGCTATAAGACCCTAAAATTGAAAAGCATTTCAAATGAACTCCGAAAA
>NC_057802.1:564211294-564212085 GCF_018294505.1 Triticum aestivum
ATCATTTCATCCACATAGCATGTGCAAGAAAGTTGAGAGGGTTACGGCAAAAACTGGATGCACTACGTGTACAAAACGGACAATCTCTTTCAAAGTATGAGGATTTCATACGGAAACTCGTCTGTTACAAAGGGATTTCATTTTTTAAAACTTATTTGAACTCCTGACTTTTTGTGTGTTCAAAATGCACCATCCAAAGCCACATCATCATTTTTCAATCCTTTCTGACTTCATTTGTTATTTTTGATGCATTTACTAATTATTTTGAGCTATAAGACCCTAAAATTGAAAAGCATTTCAAATGAACTCTGAAAAGGTTGGAAATTGGCATGGTATCATCATTTCAACCACATAGCATGTGCCAGAAAGTTGAGAGGGTTACGGCAAAAACTGGATGCACTTCGTGTACAAAACGGACAATCTCTTTCAAAGTATGAGGATTTCATACGGAAACTCGTCTGTTACAAAGGGATTTCATTTTTTTAAAACTTATTTGAACTCCTGACGTTTTGTGTCTTCAAAATGCACCATTCAAAGCCACATCATCATTTTTCAATCCTTTCTGACTTCATTTAATATTTTTCAGGCATTTACTAATTATTTTGAGCTATAAGACCCTAAAATTGAAAAGCATTTAAAATGAACTCTGAAAATGTTGAAAGTTGGCATGGTATCATCATTTGATCCACATAGCATATGCAAGAGAGTTGAGAGGGTTACGGCAAAAACTGGATGCACTTCGTGTACAAAACGTACAATCTCTTTCAAAGTATCAGGATTTCATACGGAAA
>NC_057802.1:564212131-564212882 GCF_018294505.1 Triticum aestivum
ATTTTGAGCTATAAGACCCTAAAATTGAAAAGCATTTCAAATGAACTCTGAAAAGGTTGGAAATTGGCATGGTATCATCATTTCAACCACATAGCATGTGCCAGAAAGTTGAGAGGGTTACGGCAAAAACTGGATGCACTTCGTGTACAAAACGGACAATCTCTTTCAAAGTATGAGGATTTCATACGGAAACTCGTCTGTTACAAAGGGATTTCATTTTTTTAAAACTTATTTGAACTCCTGACGTTTTGTGTCTTCAAAATGCACCATTCAAAGCCACATCATCATTTTTCAATCTTTCTGACTTCATTTAATATTTTTCAGGCATTTACTAATTATTTTGAGCTATAAGACCCTAAAATTGAAAAGCATTTAAAATGAACTTTGAAAATGTTGAAAGTTGGCATGGTATCATCATTTGATCCACATAGCATATGCAAGAGAGTTGAGAGGGTTTCGGCAAAAACTGGATGCACTTCGTGTACAAAACGTACAATCTCTTTCAAAGTATCAGGATTTCATACGGAAATTCGTCTGTTACAAAGGGATTTCATTTTTTAAAACTTATTTGAACTCCTGATTTTTGTGTGTTCGAAATGCACCATTCAAAGCCACATCATCATTTTTCTATCCTTTCTGACTTCATTTGTTATTGCTCATGCATTTACTAACTATTTTGAGATATAAGACCCTAAAATTGAAAAGCATTTCAAATGAACTCCGAAAAGGTTGGAAGTTGGCATGGTATCAT
>NC_057802.1:564214722-564227690 GCF_018294505.1 Triticum aestivum
TTTTCATGCATTTACTAATTATTTTGAGCTATAAGACCGTAAAATTGAAAAGCATTTCAAATGAACTCTAAAAAGGTTGGAAGTTGGCATGGAATCATCATTTCATCCACATAGCATGTGCAAGAAAGTTGAGAGGGTTACGGCAGAAACTGGATGCACTTCGTGTACAAAACGGACAATCTCTTTCAATGTATCAGGATTTCATACGGAAACTCGTCTATTACAAAGGGATTTCATTTTTTAAAACTTATTTGAACTCCTGACTTTTTGTGTCTTCAAAATGCACCATCCAAAGCCACATCATCATTTTTCAATCCTTTCTGACTTCATTTGTTATTTTTCATGCATTTACTAATCATTTTGAGCTATAAGACCCTAAAATTGAAAAGCATTTCAAATGAACTCTGAAAAGGTTGGAAGTTGGCATGGTATCATCATTTCATCCACATAGCATGTGCCAGAGAGTTGAGAGGGTTAGGGCAAAAACTGGATGCACTTCGTGTACAAAACAGACAATCTCTTTCAAAGTATGAGGATTTCATACGGAAACTCGTATGTTACAAAGGGATTTCATTTTTTTAAACTTATTTGAACTCCTGACTTTTTGTGTGTTCAAAATGCACCATTCAAAGCCACATCATCATTTTTTAATCCTTTTTGACTTCATTTGTTATTTTTCATGCATTTACTAATTATTTTGAGCTATAAGACCCTAAAATTGAAAAGCATTTAAAATGAACTCTGAAAATGTTGAAAGTTGGCATGGTATCATCATTTCATCCACATAGCATATGCAAGAGAGTTGAGAGGGTTACTGCAAAAACTGGATACACTTCGTGTACAAAACGTACAATCTCCTTCGATGTATCAGGATTTCATACGGAAACTCGTCTGTTACAAAGGGATTTCATTTTTTAACTTATTTGAACTCCTGATTTTTGCGTGTTTAAAATGCACCATCCGAAGCCACATCATCATTTTTCAATCCTTTCTGACGTCATTTGTTATTTCTCATGCATTTAGTAATTATTTTGAGATATAAGACCCTAAAATTGAAAAGCATTTCAAATGAACACCGAAAAGGTTGGAAGTTGGCATGGTATCATCATTTCATCCACATAGCATGTGCAAGAAAGTTGAGAGGGTTACGGCAAAAACTGGATGCACTTCGTGTACAAAACGGACAATCTCTTGCGAAGTATCAAGATTTCATACGGAAACTCGTCTGTTACAAAGGGATTTCATATTTTAAAACTTATTTGAACTCCTGACTTTTTGTGTGTTCAAAATGCACCATCCAAAGCCACATCATCATTTTTCAATCCTTTCTGACTTCATTTGTTATTTTTCATGCATTTACTAATTATTTTGAGCTATAAGACCGTAAAATTGAAAAGCATTTCAAATGAACTCTAAAAAGGTTGGAAGTTGGCATGGAATCATCATTTCATCCACATAGCATGTGCAAGAAAGTTGAGAGGGTTACGGCAGAAACTGGATGCACTTCGTGTACAAAACGGACAATCTCTTTCAATGTATCAGGATTTCATACGGAAACTCGTCTATTACAAAGGGATTTCATATTTTAAAACTTATTTGAACTCCTGACTTTTTGTGTGTTCAAAATGCACCATTCAAAGCCACATCATTATTTTTCAATCCTTTCTGACTTCATTTGTTATTTTTCATGCATTTACTAATCATTTTGAGCTATAAGACCCTAAAATCGAAAAGCATTTCAAATGAACTCTGCAAAGGTTGGAAATTGGCATGGTATCATCATTTAAACCACATAGCATGTGCCAGAAAGTTGAGAGGGTTACGGCAAAAACTGGATGCACTTCGTGTACAAAACGGACAATCTCTTTCAAAGTATGAGGATTTCATACGGAAACTCGTCTGTTACAAAGGGATTTCATTTTTTAAAACTTATTTGAACTCCTGCCTTTTTGTGTGTTCAAAATGCACCATTCAAAGCCACATCATCATTTTTCAATCCTTTCTGACTTCATTTGTTATTTTTCATGCATTTACTAATTATTTTGAGCTATAAGACCCTAAAATTGAAAAGCATTTACAATGAACTCTGAAAATGTTGAAAGTTGGCATGGTATCATCATTTCATCCACATAGCATGTGCAAGAGAGTTGAGAGGGTTACGGCAAAAACTGGATGCACTTCGTGTACAAAACGTACAATCTCTTTCAAAGTATCAGGATTTCATACGGAAACTCGTCTGTTACAAGGGGATTTCATTTTTTAAAACTTATTTGAACTCCTGATTTTTGTGTGTTCAAAATGCACCATTCAAAGCCACATCATCATTTTTCAATCCTTTCTGACTTCATTTGTTATTTCTCATGCATTTACTAATTATTTTGAGATATAAGACCCTAAAATTGAAAAGCATTTCAAATGAACTCCGAAAAGGTTGGAAGTTGGCATGGTATCATCATTTCATCCACATAGCATGTGCAAGAAAGTTGAGAGGGTTACGGCAAAAACTGGATGCACTTCGTGTACAAAACGGACAATCTCTTGCGAAGTATCAAGATTTCATACGGAAACTCGTCTGTTACAAAGGGATTTCATATTTTAAAACTCATTTGAACTCCTGACTTTTTGTGTGTTCAAAATGCACCATCCAAAGCCACATCATCATTTTTCAATCCTTTCTGACTTCATTTGTTATTTTTCATCCATTTACTAATCATTTTGAGCTATAAGACCCTAAAATTGAAAAGCATTTCAAATGAACTCTAAAAAGGTTGGAAGTTGGCATGCAATCATCATTTCATGCACATAGCATGTGCAAGAAAGTTGAGAGGGTTACGGCAGAAACTGGATGCACTTCGTGTACAAAACGGACAATCTCTTTCAATGTATCAGGATTTCATACGGAAACTCGTCTATTACAAATGGATTTCATTTTTTAAAACTTATTTGAACTCCTGATTTTTGTGTGTTCAAAATGCACCATTCAAAGCCACATCATCATTTTTCAATCCTTTCTGACTTCATTTGTTATTGCTCATGCATTTACTAACTATTTTGAGATATAAGACCCTAAAATTGAAAAGCATTTCAAATGAACTCCGAAAAGGTTGGAAGTTGGCATGGTATCATCATTTCATCCACATAGCATGTGCAAGAAAGTTGAGAGGGTTACGGCAAAAACTGGATGCACTTCGTGTACAAAACGGACAATCTCTTGCGAAGTATCAAGATTTCATACGGAAACTCGTCTGTTACAAAGGGATTTCATATTTTAAAACTTATTTGAACTCCTGACTTTTTATGTGTTCAAAATGCACCATCCAAAGCCACATCATCATTTTTCAATCCTTTCTGACTTCATTTGTTATTTTTCATGCATTTACTAATCATTTTGAGCTATAAGACCCTAAAATTGAAAAGCATTTCAAATGAACTCTAAAAAGGTTGGAAGTTGGCATGCAATCATCATTTCATCCACATAGCATGTGCAAGAAAGTTGGGAGGGTTACGGCAGAAACTGGATGCACTTCGTGTACAAAACGGACAATCTCTTTCAATGTATCAGGATTTCATACGGAAACTCGTCTATTACAAAGGGATTTCATTTTTTAAAACTTATTTGAACTCTTGACTTTTTGTGTGTTCAAAATGCACCATTCAAAGCCACATCATCATTTTTCAATCCTTTCTGACTTCATTTGTTATTTTTCATGCATTTACTAATCATTTTGAGCTATAAGACCCTAAAATTGAAAAGCATTTCAAATGAACTCTGAAAAGGTTGGAAGTTGGCATGGTATCATCATTTCATCCACATAGCATGTGCCAGAAAGTTGAGAGGGTTACGGCAAAAACTGGATGCACTTTGTGTACAAAACGGACAATCTCTTTCAAAGTATGATGATTTCATACGGAAACTCGTCTGTTACAAAGGGATTTCATTTTTTAAAACTTATTTGAACTCCTGACTTTTTGTTTGTTCAAAATGCACCATTCAAAGCCACATCATCATTTTTCAATCCTTTCTGACTTCATTTGTTATTTTTCATGCATTTACTAATTATTTTGAGCTATAAGACCCTAAAATTGAAAAGCATTTAAAATGAACTCTGAAAATGTTGAAAGTTGGCATGGTATCATCATTTCATCCACATAGCATATGCAATAGAGTTGAGAGGGTTACGGCAAAAACTGGATGCACTTCGTGTACAAAACGTACAATCTCTTTCAAAGTATCAGGATTTCATACGGAAACTCGTCTGTTACAAAGGGATTTCATTTTTTTAAACTTATTTGAACTCCTGATTTTTGTGTGTTCAAAATGCACCATTCAAAGCCACATCATCATTTTTCAATCCTTTCTGACTTCATTTGTTATTGCTCATGCATTTACTAACTATTTTGAGATATAAGACCCTAAAATTGAAAAGCATTTCAAATGAACTCCAAAAAGGTTGGAAGTTGGCATGGTATCATCATTTCATCCACATAGCATGTGCAAGAAAGTTGAGAGGGTTACGGCCAAAACTGGATGCACTTCGTGTACAAAACGGACAATCTCTTGCGAAGTATCAAGATTTCATACGGAAACTCGTCTGTTACAAAGGGATTTCATATTTTAAAACTTATTTGAACTCCTGACTTTTTGTGTCTTCAAAATGCAGCATTCAAAGCCACATCATCATTTTTCAATCCTTTCGGACTTCATTTGTTATTTTTCATGCATTTACTAATCATTTTGAGCTATAAGACCCTAAAATTGAAAAGCATTTCAAAGGAACTCTGAAAAGGTTGGAAGTTGGCATGGTATCATCATTTCATCCACATAGCATGTGCCAGAAAGTTGAGAGGGTTATGGCAAAAACTGTATGCATTTCGTGTACAAAACGGACAATCTCTTTCAAAGTATGAGGATTTCATACGGAAACTCGTCTATTACAAAGGGATTTCATTTTTTAAAACTTATTTGAACTCCTGACTTTTTGTTTGTTCAAAATGCACCATTCAAAGCCACATCATCATTTTTCAATCCTTTCTGACTTCATTTGTTATTTTTCATGCATTTACTAATTATTTTGAGCTATAAGACCCTAAAATTGAAAAGCATTTAAAATGAACTCTGAAAATGTTGAAAGTTGGCATGGTATCATCATTTCATCCACATAGCATATGCAAGAGAGTTGAGAGGGTTACGGCAAAAACTGGATGCACTTCGTGTATATATATATATATCAGTTAGGCTTCAAGTGCGTACTTGTTAGTTAAACCTATGTCTAAATTGTGACACTAAATACGACTAGTAAGTAGTACTAGTATACGTCGGTCAAATTATTCATCATGTCCACACATTGAATTGACGTGACAACACGCTGCGCGTGAGGTGAAACAAGAATCCCGGCGGCGTGTTCGGGTATTCTGGACTTCAGATTTGGAGTACCTCTTATCTGTCGAAATCTTTCACCATTCACTTAAAACAGTCGATTGATTATACATTGAGTACCATATAACTGGAATTACCGATGCAAGTCGAAGAAGGATTGGCCGGTGCTGCCGGCTGGCGTCAAGTTCGATCCCACGGATCAGGAGCTGATCGAGCACCTTGAGGCCAAAGTGAGTGCTGACAGCACGAGATTTCAGTCTCTCATCGATTTGTTCATACCAGCCATCGACAGCGAGCACGGCATATGCTACACCCAACCTGAGAAACTTCCAGTTAAGACACCGATCGGCCGGCTACTTGCACAAACATATTCCTTTGTTTATAGCTCTATTTTTCTTTTTAGACGCAGACCTGGGGAAGGAATTACAATTTGATAGTTAATAAAAAGTGAAACAAGTGACTGCAGCATGCCAAAGATGTTATGAAAATGCCAACTAGGTACACTAAAACCTATATTCCACAATACTGCAGGTATCACACTGAGTGGCCTAAGGAAGCATTTCTTCCAGCGCAATTCCAGGGCGTTCAAAAGGGGCACGTGGACGCGTTGCAAGATACAGTCGGAGTGCGGCATGCACGTGATGTGGCACAAGACCGGCAATACCTTGCCGGTGATGGTCAACGGCCGGCAAGACGGGCAGCGAAAAAGGTTCTGGTGCTGCACACCAACAAGAACTTCGACCAGCAGAGGACCAACTGGGTGATGCACCAGTACCACCTCAGGGACCTGGAGCAAGAGAAGGAGCTGGAGCTGGTCCTCTGCAAGATTTTCTACCAGACGAACACTAGGGCCAGGAGTAAAAAGATTATAAGTTAGTTTGGTATTGGTAGTTGCACTACCTTGTCGTCCGCAAGTTGGTATTGTTGGAAACGATCTTTTGGTATGAACTTGCATTTGCTTCCAACCATCATGCCGAGGGTCGACGTGAATATAAAGCTGAATCATTTGTTTCGAAACGAATTTTCAGGCACCTGATTTTTATTTGATGGGTAGCATAAGCACCCGCCGTTCGAATTCCCAGTTCTCCGATTTTTTCGAAACAAGTGCATGCACTTATTATCACGATAAAAAAACAATATCCGCGCTGCATCCCAGTTATCAGTCTGTACTTGCAGAATTCTCTTGTTTATTGAGCACGTATATTGTTTTTTCAGGTCGATGAAGTTTCAACTGGGCTGTAGACTGCCCAGGGTTGGTTTTGTTTTTAACAGGCCCAGCCCATGACGACTACGGGGCACAAAGATCCAGCAGGTATCTACTGGCCTCTGACCCACCAGTGTTAGTTATATTTTGTCTTACAACATCCGCAGGCAGTTTTTTTTACTGAATCAAACGCATAGCCCAGTTCTATTTTCCTCTTAAAATGCATGTCCTACATCCGTTTTCTAATCTCTACCTATAGTTTTACTAGTTCATATACACGTATCATTATATTGAAAACACATAAAATTCCCTTTTCATATTTACATCCTTATTTTTGTTGTTTTCTCCCACCCAACGCTGATTTTTTTACCACTGGTTTTCCCTTAAACCAACTCAATTGTCCCACGTCTTATTTGCTGACAATAACAAAACAATTTTCTTGGCAAAGCAATAAATTCTTAAAAAAATGTTTATCATTTCGGGATTACAACAGTTCAGACTCCACCGAAATATGCAAAATAAGGTTGAACTTTTGACCGTGGTCCTAGGCAGAAAATGGGCTGTAATAAATTAATTAAGAATTAGCAAGTGGGCTGCAAATTATAAAAATAACCAAATGGGCTTTATGTTGTCTGCCATAGATTTGGAGGCTGACTTGTGGGCCTACTAAGTGCATGCGTACACAAGGTTTCTCAAAAAAGAAACTTAGTCAACAATCGACTCTACCAGCGTCACACCGTTAGATGTCAATCTAACGGCAATCGTGCTTCTTCAGTCTTTGATCTTCCTGCCCCAGCCGCCCAAACCAGCGCCGTCGGAACCGCCTGCTCCCGCCACCCGTGGCCAGCAGTGCTGCCGGGCAGGCCTCACGGCCCCATCATACTCGCATCCCTGGCCTGTCTATCCCTCTACTCACCCACACCTCCTGTTATTTTCCGGCGACGGCAGCCGAACCAGTGAACCCTCGTACTACTCTCCACGTGGGCATCCACTGCCGCGTCTTCCCCGGCTCCGCGTCGTCCCCTTCCTAGGCCTCGCCGTCGTCCACCGCTGTGGTGCTCTCGGCGCGGTGTGGTCAATGTGGTCAACGAACGACTTCCATCGGAAAAGTACTGTACGTGGAGAGGCTGACAGCTGGGTCCACGACAGCCGCAAGGAAGTGCCTTCTTATTACGCGCAAAATAATTATTCCTCCACCTGATAGCAGGGACCCACCGGACGGGCCACCAGTATTTCACGGAAAAAACCTTTCCCCCCTGACTGCTGGGACCCACCGGACGGGCCACCGTATTTCGCGAAAAAAACGTTTGCCCCTGACTGCTGGGACCCACCGGATGGACCACCGTATTTCGCGAAAAAAACGTTCCCCCCGCTGTTAGCTCCGACCCACCGGAAGTGCCTCCTTATTACGCACAGAAAAACAAATAACCCCCCTGCTAGCTGGGACCCACCATGGTGGGAGGCTGACTTGTGGGCCTACTAAGTTGACGGGGACGGAGGGCTTTGTCAACTTAGTCAATATGAACGATTCTAGCTCCAGTGACCGTACGATGTCCATCCAACGGCCATAGTGCTTCTTAAACCTCTGGTCTTCTTGCTCCAGCCACCCAAAGCAGCGCCGGTCATGCCGCATGCTCCTGCCTCCCGTGGCCGGCTGTGCTGCCGCGGAGGCCTCACCGCCCCCTACTATTCCCACCGCTGGTCAGGCCCCGCGGCGACGGCAGCCTCACACCGCAGCCGAACCAGTGAACCCTCGTACTCCTCTCCGCGCGGGCTTCCACTGCCGTGTCTTCCCCGACTCCGCGTCGTCCCCTTCCTAGGCCTCGCCGTCGTCCACCGCCGTGGTGCTCTCCACGTGGCGTGGTCAACGTGGTCAAGGAACGACTTCCATCGGAAGAGTACTGTACATGGAGATGCTGACAGCTGGGTCCACGGCCACAGCCTAGTTTTTTTGTGTTTGCCAAGTAAGATGCTTTGTCAGGCCTGTTGGGCTGCAAATCTTTCAAGACGAGGAGAGCTTTCATTCGGCTGGCCGAGAAAATGGCCCGTCAGTAATGAGAAATGGGCTGTACATTTTAAAAACACATCAAAACGGAGATTAGTTTCAAATATCCTTTTTTCATTTCGAGATTTTAAATTACATTAATTTTTATGCATGGAGAATATTCTTGGATTTTATATTGATATACATTTATTTTTAAAATCAGTTTGAATGTGAGTCGAAATTTCGGGATTAAAAACAGTTCGGACCGCACCGAAATATGCAAAATTTCGTATAATTTTTTAACCGTGGCCACAATATGGGCTGTAATGCTAACAAAAAGAATATGGGCTCCAAAAAACCTTAATAATTAGCAAATGGGCTGTAAATTAATAGAAACAATGGCAGATGGGATGTATGCTGTTTTCCACAGATTTGAGCCTTTCCTAAAAAAAGGTTGACGCGCAAGCAGTGACTGTTGGATGGCCATCCAACCGCCGTCGTGCTTCTTCAATCTCTGCTCTTCCAGCTCCAGCCGCTCAAACAAGCGCCGGCGGGACTGCCTGCTCCCTCCTCCCCGCGGCCGGCTCTGCTGCCGCGCAGGCCTCACCGCCCCACCGTACTCCCATCGCTGGCCTAGCCATCCCTCTACTCACGCACACCTGTTGTTATTCTCCGGCGACGGCAGACGAACCAGTAAACCCTCGTACAGTCGTACTCCTCTCCGCGTGGGAAACAACTGCTGAGTCTTCCCTGCCTCCGTGTCGTTCCCTTCCTAGGCCTCGCGGTTGTCCACCGCCCTGGTGCTTTCGGCACGGCCTGGTCAACGTGGTCAATGACCGACATGCATCTGAAGTGGACTGTACGTGGAGAGGTCGACAGCTGGGTCCACGGCCGCATGCAAGGAAATGCCTCCTTATTACGCGCAAAATAATGATTCCTCCACCTGACATCAGGGACCACCGAAAGGGCCTCTGTATTTCGCGAAAAAAATGTTACCGCCGCTGACAGCTCGGACCCACCAGCTATATCTTCGCACGCAAGGAAGTGCCTCCTTATTACGCACAAAAAAATGAATACTCCCCCTGTTAGCTGGGACCCAGTATAGTGGCAGGCTGACTTGTGGGCCTACTAAGTTGATGGGGACAGAGGGCTTTGTCAACTTAGTCAATATGAACGATTCTAGCTCCAGTGACCGTACGATGTCCATCCAACGGCCGTAGTGCTTCTTCAACCTCTGGTCTTCTTGCTCCAGCCACCCAAAGCAGCGCCGGTCGTGCCGCATCCTCCTGCCTCCCGTGGCCGGCTGTGCTGCCGCGGAGGCCTCACCGCCCCCTACTATTCCGACCGCTGGTCAGGCCCCGCGGCGAAGGCAGCCTCACACCGCAGCCGAACCAGTGAACCCTCGTACTCCTCTCCGCGCGGGCTACCACTGCCGTGTCTTCCCCGGCTCCGCGTCGTCCCCTTCCTAGGCCTCGCCGTCGTCCACCGCCGTGGTGCTCTCCGCGCGGCGTGGTCAATGTGGTCAAGGTACGACTTCCATCGGAAGAGTACTGTACATGGAGAGGCTGACAGCTGGGTCCACGGCCACAGCCTAGTTTTTTTGTGATTTGCCAAGTAAGTCGCTTTGTCAGGCCTGTTGGGCTGCAAATCTTTCAAGACGAGGAGAGCTTTCATTCGGCTGGCCGAGAAAATGGCCCATCAGTAATGAGAAATGGGCTGTACATTTTAAAAACACATCAAAACGGAAATTAGTTTCAAATATCCTTTGTTCATTTCGATATTTTAAATTACATTAATTTTTATGCATGGAGAATATTGTTGGATTTTAAATTGATATACATTTATTTTTAAAATCAGTTTGAATGTGAGTCGAAATTTCGGGATTAAAAACAGTTCGGACCGCACCGAAATATGCAAAATTTCGTATAATTTTTTAACCGTGGCCACAATATGGGCTGTAATGCTAACAAAAAGAATATGGGCTCCAAAAAAAACCTTAATAATTAGCAAATGGGCTGTAAATTATTAGAAATAATGGCAGATGGGCTGGATGCTGTTTTCCACAGATTTGAGCCTTTCCTAAAAAAAAGGTTGACGCACAAGCAGTGACTGTTGGATGGCCCTCCAACGGCCGTCGTGCTTCTTCAATCTCTGCTCTTCCAGCTCCAGCCGCTCAAACAAGCGCCGGCGGGACTGCCTGCTACCTCCTCCCCGCGGCCGGCTCTGCTGCCGCGCAGGCCTCACCGCCCCACCATACTCCCATCGCTGGCCTAGCCATCCCTCTACTCACCCACACCTGCTGTTATTCTCCGGCGACGGCAGACGAACCAGTAAACCCTCGTACAGTCGTACTCCTCTCCGCGTGGGAAACAACTGCCGAGTCTTCCCTGCCTCCGTGTCGTTCCCTTCCTAGGCCTCGCCATCGTCCACCGCCCTGGTGCTTTCGGCACGGCCTGGTCAACGTGGTCAACGACCGACATGCATCTGAAGTGGACCGTACGTGGAGAGGTCGACAGCTGGGTCCACGGCCGCATGCAAGGAAATGCCTCCTTATTACGCTCAAAATAATGATTCCTCCACCTGACATCAGGGACCCACCGAAAGGGCCTCTGTATTTCGCGAAAAAAACGTTACCGCCGCTGACAGCTCGGACCCACCAGCTATATCTTCTCACGCAAGGAAGTGCCTCCTTATTACGCACAAAAAAAATGAATACTCCCCCTGTTAGCTGGGACCCAGTATAGTGGCAGGCTGACTTGTGGGCCTACTAAGTTGACGGGGACGGAGGGCTTTGTCAACTTAGTCAATATGCACGATTCTAGCTCCAGTGACCGTACGATGTCCATCCAACGGCCGTAGTGCTTCTTCAACCTCTGGTCATCTTGCTCCAGACGCCCAAACCAGCGCCGGTCGTGCCTCGTGCTCCTGCCTCCCGTGGCCGGCTGCGACGCGGCGGAGGCCTCACCTCCCCTACTACTCCCACCGCTGGCCAGGCCATCCCTCTACTCACCCACACCCCCTGTTATTCTGCGGCGACGGCAGCCTCACACCGCAGTGAACCAGTTAACCCTCGTACTCCTCTACGCGTGGGCATCCACTGCCGCGTCTTCCTCGGCTCCGCGTCGTCCCCTTCCTAGGCCTCGCCGTCGTCCACCGCCCTGGTGCTCTCAGCGCGGCGTGGCCAACGTGGTCAAGGAACGGCTTCCATCGGACGTGGACTGTACGTGGAGAGGCTGACAGCTAGGTCCACGGCCGCACCAAGCAAGTGCCTCCTTATTACGTGCAAAATAAATTTTTCTCCACCTGACAGCGGCGACCCACCGGACGAGCCACCGTATTTCGCGAAATTTTTTCCCCCCTGACTGCTGGGACCCACCAGCTACACCTTCGCACGCGAGGAAGTGCGTCCGGGCAAAAAAACAAAATGATTCGCCCCCCCCTGACTGCTGGGACCCACCAGCTACATCTTCGCACGCAAGGAATTGCCTGACAGTCGGGACCCACCTGGTCGAAACGTACGTAGCATTGTCATTCTGGTCGCGAACGTGTACGTACATATATACTGGTGGATGTAGAGGCGCGCATGTGTCGTAGTAGAGGCGCGTACGTGTCGTAGTAGAGGCGCGCACGTAGCATGTACACGTACGTACAGCGGCCAGGGTGCAAGAAAGAAAATACGGCCACGTATGTGTACATACGGGCGGGGTCTCGAACGCCTACTCGCGCATACGTACGGCCAGGGCTCGTGTACATGGCTGGGTCGGAACGGAGAAACAGCGTCGTCGTCGTGTTCATGGGGAGGCAACGGAATGCGTCGTGTTCATGGGAAGGCAACGGAATGCGTCGTGTTCATGGGGAGGCAACGGAATGCGTCATGTTCATCGGGAGGCAACGGAACGCGTGGGAGCCAACCGGCTGGGTTGGAACGGAATGCGTGGTCGTGATCATCGGGAGGGCTTGGACGGAACAGGCAATGGAAACGAGGCCTGGCGTACCGCAGAACGGAGGAAACGGACCTCCTAGGTCGAAATGGGGATCCTGTTGATCGGGAGGGGTGCGGCGTACCGCAAAACGGAGGAAACGGACCTCCTACGGTCGAAACGGGGTCCTGTTGATCGGGAGGGGTGTGGCGTACCGCAAAACGGACGAAACAAACCTCCTACAGTCGAAACGGGGGTCCTGTTCATCGGGAGGGGTGTGGCGTACCGCAAAACGAGACTCCACGGGATACTGTTCATCTCCACCGTCGACCTCCTCCAGCCTCCACGGGCTCCTGTTCATCCAGTCTCGACCGCGCGCTACTCCACCATCTACTATTCAACCACCCCTCCACCGTCTACTGTTCATCCAGCCCTCCACACCACGGGGTCCTGTTCAACCACTCCTCCACGGGCACCCCTCCA
>NC_057802.1:564227938-564231562 GCF_018294505.1 Triticum aestivum
CTACTGTTCATCCAGCACTCCACACCACGGGGTCCTGTTCAACCACCCCTCCACGGGCACCCCTCCACCGTCTACTGTTCATCCAGCCCTCCACCACACCACGGGGTCCTGTTCATCTAGAGGCAACGCCACTGCTCACTGTTCATCCAACACCCCCCCCCAACGCTCACTGTTCATCCAGACGCAGCATCGATCGGCTTCAGTTAGCAGCAGTAGCGAAGGAATCGCTCGATCGGGTTCAATTAACAGCCATCGATCGATCGCTCGGGTTCAGTAACGCGTAGCCTACAGTGCAATCGCTTGGGTTCAGTTAGAGCCCAACGCCTCGCTCGGGTTCAGTTAGAGCCAACGCCTCGCACACACGCACATACGTGTACGAGAGAAACGCGCATCGCTCGGCCCCCGACCTCCCACCGTAACCGGGAACTCCCCGAAATTTTCCTCGCCCTCGCTTCTACCACGGTTTTTTCCATCATGGACGGCCCAAAGAATGTCATGCAGCTGCGTCTCCGGCCCGCCCAGGACGAAAAGCCCATTTTCTGTCATGATTTTTTGTCATAGAAGTAGGAGCCCACCACATCTATGATGATACCGGGTTTTGTCACGATTATCGTCATAGAAGTGCCATATGTATGACAGAAAAAAAAATCGTTCGGCCCAAAATGTCATGGATGTGTCTTTTTTTTGTAGTGTAAGTAGGCGCCAGCATTGACATACTGTTGAGTGCCATCGTCATCCTCATCCTCATCTATGGCGACGTCACCAGCGACTAATGGAGCCTTTTCCTCACCCCCTCTGATATCACCCAGCACCACAGCCGACGCTAATTTGGTAGGTGAGGTGTTGATGTTCATACCTAACTGCGGCTCGTGGGTGTGCTCCCGGCCGCCTCCAGACAAAGCAGACTCTTTGGCCACAACAGGACCCACCCATTGCAACAATCACCAAGCCACCGCGGGGTCTCGTCGTCATCCCCCACTAGTACCAGAGGAGCCAAATTCTCGTGGCCCGGTTTGACACTGGCCACGGAAACCTTGAAGACGTTCGAGGGGATCGGCCGGCTGTGGAACAATGGTTCCTTCGGCTTCATTATCGTCGCCTTCCCCACGTCCACCTTCTGGTCACCGATGGTGTACAATATGGTGCATGGGGTTTTGTCGGCCTGCAAAGAAAAGTCTGCAACGTGAGACATCCAAAAGGCAACGAAATCGGGAGATTATACATTTATTGAAGGGGGGCAGTGTAACAGATACCGTGAGGGCGTCGAGCTCAGCCAAAGACGAAGCACCGCTGAGCACGTCCGGTGCCGGAGCCAGTGCCGGAGCAGGTGCGGGAGTCGGTGCAGCTGCAGGTGCTGGTGCAACGCTAGTCGAGCTACTCCCCAAGAAGTCGTCAAGGGGAAAGTCCGCTACATTTTTTTCTGGATTTTGCCTGGTCCAATTGAAAACGGCCGGAACCAAGGAAGTAGACATATCTACAACCACCTGTTTTGCGGCAGCTACCGCTGTTGCGACTGTCTGAGATGATTTCTTCTCAACCGCAATCTCAACATTCTTGTCGATGTTCTCTTCAGTTAACCTCCGTCTTTCCTTTGTCTCCTCCGTGGTCTCACTGTAGTCCTTCTTCCACGTGGCGCCGTCTCCGACACCGTGCATGCGTCCATACGATGGTCGAGTGTCCACCGGGATTCGTTTCAATATGTTCAACGCCCGGTTGAATGGAGTGTCCCACTAGGGCCTCTGCTGCTCTCTTTGGAAAAGGCACAAGAATCGTTTACAAATATGACTAACGTGCAGTTGAATTGATCAGAAACTAAAGTTACCAGCAGTCTCATGAACTCCGTCGTGTGCGCGTTCGTCTCGAAAACCTTCTTCACTGGGTCCCAACGGTGCCGGGCCCTGAGGATGTCACGCTCCTGCGGGACAGTGAACTCCGCCAAGGGGTCTGGGATGCCCAGACTCGCGCCTTCCGCATCCTCCTTGGCCCATATGGACCTCTTCGCGCCGTAACCACGGCTTCCGAGGTGGTGGCACCCAATGTTCCTCTGTTGAAGCCCCTTCATGTACTTCGACTTTTTTTGCCAGCTTCGGCCTCGCAAGCCGCCTTGAATATTTCAAAGTGCTCTGCCGTGATTGTCGGATTATCCTTTACAATCTCGGAGTAGGGTTCCTTTTTGTCGATGATCCTTGCTTTCACCCTTGTTTTCCAGGCGGCCAACGCGTCGCTAAACTTGGTCATGGCGTGTTTGTTTATCTTCTTCATTGACGGGTCCTTATCTGGATCTTTATAATCCTTTTCATTCCGGCACGGGAACAAGAATATCTAGTGCAGCTTCTTTAGGAGGGAGGGCCTCATATTATCTATCTTCTGTAGTTTCTCATCGTTGATGGTGGCGGTTGTCCGTACGATGCAGCCTATGTGATTGCCGTACCACGCGCGCGCTTCCTCGGGCGCGTTTGGCTCAAAATTGCCGTCGTCCACCTCTGTGACCACCAGTCTAGTAGTCCTGAGTTTGTTAGGAAGTCGTTGCCTCTTTGCTTTCGGTTCTACACCGGCTCCCCGAGGCAGCGCCGGTCTCAGTCTCAGCGCCGGTCTCGATGCCGGTCTCAGCCTCAGCACCGGTCTGCGTGTCGGTCTCAGTCCCCGATGCGACCGGTGGGCCCAGCAACAACATCGGTTGATCGTCGGCAAGGCTCAAAAATTCGTCTGCCGCCAGGTAGACGTCGTCGCAATCACCAGAACCCTGTCCTTCATCGTTGCTAGTCATATTTCCTATGATTAAATCTAGTCAATTAGTCTAGACCTAATAAAATGAATAATGACACAAAAAGGCCTATGTTTTGTTGGAACGTTGACTCCTTCACGGTGCCGCAAATCCCGGGCACTCGATATGTCCTAGTTTGTAGCACAAGTCATGCCGAAATTCACGGAAAATTTCGGCATGACCTTTGCTAAAAAGTGGACAAATCGAGAACTTGAAATTTGCCGGAACGGAAATGAATCAACATTCCGGCAAAACATAGGCCTCTCAGCTTCATTCCCTGGAAACAGTGTTCAAATATCCATCTTCGACACTGCAACACATGTCAAAATATACACGAGCAACCACATGTCCAAATATACATGTCCAAATTTCACAAGCTAATTCAAAAACAAAGTGTAGAAGAAAATTCATTTAACTACTAATAGAACAAAATTCAGTTAACTTTAGTGCTCTATAATGATGAAAGGAAAAAAATTCAGTTAACTACTAATTTCATTCATTTAGGTTATTCATTTAACTTCACCTAATTAACCTACTCTACCACTACTACTAGCAGCACTACTAACCTAATTAACCTAGCAAAACTCTAC
Organism: Triticum aestivum; assembly: GCF_018294505.1. Lineage (NCBI taxonomy): Eukaryota > Viridiplantae > Streptophyta > Magnoliopsida > Poales > Poaceae > Triticum > Triticum aestivum. Next base: position 564,231,293 of record NC_057802.1, read on the forward strand.
TGCCCTAACTAAAAAACATCTAATCAACATCTACTAGTACCACTACTGCCCTAACCTAATTAACATCTACTAGTATAACTATATACTACAAGCAGCATCTACCCTAATTAAACCCTACCGCTCTAACTAACATTTGCTGTAAACCAAATTTTTTGCTCTAAACTAATTTTTGCTCTAACATCTACTACTTCACATCTTTTGCTCTAAACTAATTTTTTTCCTATAAACTAACTTTTGCTCTACTAATTTTTGCTCTAACATGCAGAGAGA
>NC_057802.1:564231846-564527802 GCF_018294505.1 Triticum aestivum
GGTGAGGTCGAGGGCGGCGACGGTGAGGTCGAAGGTGGCCTCGGGCGGCGGCGGTGAGGATGACGGCGGCCTGGGGGGGGGAGAAGGTGAGGCTGCGGGCGTCCACGCCGGCAGGATACGGCGGCAAAGTGGGGCGACGGCGAATTGGGGAGACGGCGGCGAGGGCGAGGGCGAGGGATTTGGGGGAGAAGTGGTGGCCGGGGCGAGGGAAACCGTTGTTTAAGTGAGAGGAACGCGCTGTAGCTAAGTTAGCTACAACGCATTTCCTGCATTTTTCTTTACATTTTATATTTTCCTTTCTCCTTTTTCTATTTCTTTAATTTTCTTTTACTTTTCTACTTGTTTTTCATTTTATTTTATTCTTGTTAGCAGTAGCGCCTTACACATAAACGCGCTGCTACAACAAAATAATTGGCAGCGCTGTTTCTAAAAGAGCGCTACTACTATGTGTAGCCGATCGGGACGCGCTACTGCTATATATGTATCTGCAGCGCGGTTATTTCGCGCGAGTAGCGCCCTTTTTTAACATGTGCTACTGCTAAAGTTCTGTATATAAGCTTTTCCCTGGTAGTGCTAGGCGGCCCATCAGGCACATGTCGTTGAATAAGAGCATTTGTAGCAGGCATAATACGATTCTGGAAAATCACTTTATTGTATAATTTTGAGGGAACATGAATGACCTGGCAGAACAGATCCAGTATAATTCGTATTGCAAATATAAACAAGTTCACGCTACAAAGCTAATACAATGTTCATCACAGAACCGGAGTTCGTTCGTCCTACAAATTAAACCTAGCAGAGGCCGGCTCAATCATCGATGCTGAGGTAGAACCTCTCTACGAATATGCGGCACGGGTGTGCATAGGCATGATCCTGCTTTGCGGCGGCGCCTTCTTCTCCGACTGCCACCTCACGCTCCACGGCGAGGAGCTCCGCATCCACCACCCAGCACCTCAGGGTGTGCGGGAAAAGAGTGGCATGGAGGTTGTTGAAGCCGGCCAAAGGGGACTCCACGCCACTGCATCACGCCGGGCGGGCTGGTTGGAGCTGCCGGCCTCTACATCACGCCGGGCGAGCTTGCGTGTCGTGGACCTGCCATGCCAGCGAGCGTCACCAGCCATGGAGGAGAAAAAACGGCGGATTCGAGGCGGGATTTCATGACGTTGTTGGGGCATGGTAGCGGCGGCACAGTGGGATTGTGGTGGAGGGATAGGGTTCGCGTCCGGTAAAAGGGATACGAAGCCGTAGATATAGCGTCGGCGCGGCCGGTTTGCAGGACACATGTACGGGCTAAATTTAGAGGACCTATTCGGGCCGCAAAAAGGATCCATTTGGTAAAATGGCCGGAATTTTGTGGGACGCATTGTATTGCGGGATCTGCTAGAGATGCTCTAACGAAACATTAGTTGCGCCCTATAGTAGTTTGGATATCATTTATTTTATTATTTTTGATATTGGCTATCATTTATTACTGCAAATCTATAGTCAATAATGTGCCTGCATGGATGTTGCGGTTGTAAGAACATGTTCGTATACTAATAACTGATGCCTGGCTGGCCCCTCATTAATTTCCATAATGTATTGCTACTTTTTGCCTCAACCTTTCACTATATATGTTCGTGTATAGCAAATGAGACTCATATAGCCACAGCCCAAACAACAAAATACAGAATGGTCAACTCCGCAGGGTCAAGAACCCAATCTGAGAGAACCAGCGGGTCGAAGATCCCCTCGATGAAAGCCTCTCCTGGGGTGGATCATTTGGAGATGGGAGGGGATTACGAATCACCAACTAACTCGTCCAAGAACACAAAGGACGAAGCAACAAGCAACTACTTGTCCAATAACCTGGAGAAGCCCAGAAAAATGAAATGGAAGGAGGTTGATGTTCCGGCCTGGCTGAAGGAGCTCAAATCATTCAAGGAAGGGGACTGGAAGGTCCTCGTCAATAAGAGAGAAAACGGCAGGACAGACTGGGTAAGTCGTTCTCCAATCCAAATCTGGGCATGAACAGCGAATTGATTTGATTGATCCTGGAAAAGTACATAGATATAGGGTGTATGTATACCTCCCCTGCAAGGTATGACTGGTCATAGAATTCACATAGGTAGGCAGGCGAGATCTGTTTTTCTTTTTTGAAGATCTGTTTCCATGGACGCGTCGGTACACGGCCGTATTTTTTCTGCTAGCCACCCAGGCAAGGGTGCCGGCCAGCGATCCCGTCTCTCGTTATGTCAGTTCCTCTGCCATAAATGCTCATACAGTATTATATACGGTAATCATCTATTGATCCATTCTGTGCTTGAATCGAGAATATAAAAGTCAATTTCCTTGTTAAAAGAAACTGTCTGCATATATGCTCATACAGTATTATATACGGCATTTATCAGAAGGTGATCTGGTTTAGTGAGGTTGTGCCTATCCACATAGAATATTTATCCTACAGAGCAAATATCCTTGTGCGTTTCTCAAAAAAAAATTCTCATGTGATATAAACCTAGATGATCCATTTCAGCCACAAAACGATCTCAGCCAATAAAATGTATGTACATACTGTAATTTCTTAAGTACATACTCACCCGCAAACAAAAATAAGTACATAGTGTAATTTCTTTTTGGTACCAAATTACGGTGTTACCTCAACAGTAAATTGTAGCTTCATCTGGACAAATGGCTTCTTCTATTTTATCAAAATGAATCAACCCATTTTAACTGCACTGAAAAATACAATAGCAAGAAAGTTACATTTCTATCGTATGCATATTTTTTCCTCTTTTTATTTTTCATTGTATCCTGACCACTCTCTTTTGTAGTTTATAGATGTTGTGTTATATTACATCCATAAGTCCAGTGAATACTTTGTTTTGATACTCGTCAAATTAACACTGAACAATTTGTAGATGTTTATACGTATACTTACTTTTACATTATGAATGCTTTACATGCCACTATACCTTCAGTTTTGCTAGATCGCTTATCTTTCCAGAGTGTTTTGTTGGCAACATGGCCATACTTATGTGTCTCGCGGTTTGTGTTCTGTCCTAGAAATATTTTTTTCTTAGCTATTTTCATTTTCATTCAGATACACGCACGCACACACATAGAAGAACAAAAGTAAAAGAACATGTTTTTAGCTTGATCCTGCTATTCTAGTTGCACATGGTTGATGAATGACTTGTACGTTAATTTCTCAAAATTATATTTTTCTTGCAGAAGTACATCCATCAGAGATATCACAAAACATTTCGCTCAGCACCTGGTGTCCGTTTCTTCCTGGATGGCAAAGAGATGAACCAGGTGTTTAAAGAAGAAAAACTACAAAAGAAGGTAACCATGTATTGTCCTTTCTCCAAAAATTTACAGTAGAAATGTAATACTGTGTACAATTATCTTCTGTTAGTATTGGGCATTAAAGTTTGTCAAGTAGGGTATAAATTCATGGGCCCTATAAATCGACTGTACGTTTTACAGTAAACCAGCATTTTAAAGTATAGATGGTTGTATGCAAAAGCTCAAGACAACAAGTATGCATATATATACAGCCTTCGCAAATAATGACGGACGTCCTTGTTCATTTGCTTCTTCCATGCAACCTACTCCGTTGTCAGTCTAAAGTAAAGATTATGTGGTTTTCCTACATGTGAAAGGGAATTAATTTCGTTTCCTTCATGCAACCCATGCAATTTTCTCTATTTGTACATGTACTGTTTAATATTTTAGTTTTGAAGATCTGTCTTCACACATTTTCATTTGATTGCTCTTTTTGTACATGCAGAAGAAGAATGATCCCGGTGGTCAGGCAAGTGGTATGAACCCCAACTATATATTCAAATTTGATTGCTTGAGTTCACACATTCCTGCAATTTTGTATTGCAACTCTAGAAATTTACCTCATATAGACACACAGTTTTCCAATTCCATTGTTTTATATTGTGATACTAAATTTTAATCATTTTGTTTAATTGAAGTGTTTCCTTATTCTAGAGCATTATATTACTAGCTTCAACTAACCCAATATTTGTAAAGCGGGTGCAAGTAAAACTAGAAGAGGAAGGATGGCTCCTGATACTAGGACAAGGGCTTTGACGCTTGGAAAACCATTCCAGTATGTGCCCGAGAAGCTCCCAGTAGGTTTCATATAACCTCTGAAATATTCATGAGATGAATAATAGCAGTTTGTCTAGTACTAGTAGTCTAGCTACACACTGCAATATGCATCTCGGTGCATGGCATGAGAGCAAACTGAACCTCACGGAGGAATATGCCTGTTTTGATGTTTTTTCTTATGTGCTAGATGTAAGCTCGACAGTTACACACAGGAGATTATGTCGCTGTCTTTAATAATTGGACCGGTATTTTTTACACAGTAGTACGTTGTTGTATTGATTGGATCTTTTTTTATTTGTTCAGCTTATACTAGTGTTAATGAATACAATTATATTCGCCGAAAAGAGCATGAGAAAGTTATAAAATAAATATGCAGTTCTTCTAGCATAAGCTGAACAACTACACGTGAAGTGTATTGTCTTCACGTATACTCCCTCCGTCCCATAATATAAGAGCATTTTTTACAATACACTAGTGTCAAAAATGCTCTTATATTATAGGACGGAGGGAGTATATCTAAGCTAAATCTAGGTAGATAAGCTAGAAGTCAACTTGTATTTAAAGTGATGCAATTAGTTTAAAAGGTTACATAAGCATATAACAGGTAGTACATGGATATATTCAAAAGTTCTATTAGCTCAGCTCCAACAACTGACTCTCATTAACACTAGTATGACCGGAAATTGCATAAAAAGGGAGCATACTCACACGCAGCTAAACCACGAGGCATGCAGGCTAAAGTTAGTACTCCCATTCATTCGAGCCTGGCAAGCCAAAAGCTTTGATACCTGCTTGAGTCTTCAGCACATTAGTTCACAGGACCATGTATTTCCGTCAATATGGACACATTATCCCTTAGTAATGCAACAAATAATTTAGTTCTTCAATATATCAAGTTCATTATCAAGACCTTTCCATTTGAAGAAGCATATGATATAAACACATACAATCTCATCGGCTGATAGAACCATATTTGCTTTCATACAATGCACACAAAATACATATACCAGGTTATATGATTTTCGGCTAACCTCTAGGCTGTCTAACATATGGATATTAGTTGAGAAATACCGTGTCATCAATCTATGTAAGTCCAAGATGCGCAGTGCACCTTCCTATAATAACATTTCTATGGAGTTTCTGCTAGATCAGTTAACATACACGTATATTTGAGGCTACTGTGCACAAAGCCTAGCAATTTTAATATAGAATGATGTGATGGTTATTTTTTTCAGTCAATATAATTTGCACAGATCTGTGTTATAACTCTTCGTCCCATAACTTCACTCGGATTGGAAAGAAATGCATATAGCATTATAATCAATTCGTGTATGTACTAGAACCTATAAGAATAATATGGTTTTATGAACCATGTACCATCCTGATCCCCCGTGCGAGTGTTGATTCAATGGAATCCTATCTTCGAAGTAATATTAAGACCTTCTCCCGCATGTGCCCCCATGATCCGGTTTACCTAGGGACGTGGGCGGGTATTATGCTCCCTCTTGTCGGCGAGAATTCCGACATCGGACTGGTAACATAGGTCAACGTCATGCCAAATCCCATGTGTGCGTAAAGTTGTTTGACGAACCTCGACAATGTGTCATATGCAACATTCTTTAGCCTCGCAATATATGTTGTCGAGCTCAAGGCGAGTACTTCTCACCCTTTTGGTAGCTCGACCTCTCTTCTCGAAGCCGTGATACTGATTCCCTAACTGGGTTAAAACTTAACCCAAGTTGCATGACCATGCCTTTTGAATCTGACCACTCGAGAGGGCCGAGAGAATATCTCTCCGTATATATAGGAGGGGCAAATCCTGTCTTGGTCAGCCATGTCTCGTGGTATGTCTCATGACTCACCCGAAAGCTACCGTTATAACTACCCAGTTATGGAGTAGCGTTTGATAGACCCTAAGCGAGTCGATCCTCACCCCAAGAACATGCGAGGACCTTAGGTCTAGGACATGGCATAAACATTGTACTAGAGACTAATAGATGACAGTATCTCGTTGCGTCTCAAAGTGGGTCTGCTCGACTCGGTGATCTCCATCGCCGAGCCCATACTATCGATTTAGCATCTCCATGCTCATGACTTGTGAAACATAGTTATCAACCGAGTCATATACTAGTCAACGGTATGTGTCCACATAACCTTATCAACTAGGGACCATTAGAAAGATCATCGTACAATACATAGTTCCACAAACAATTTACATACTTATTGGTACATATCACTGATGATGTTCAAGGACAATACAAAAGGACTCATAAATACATAGGGAAATATCATCATCACATGATTGCCTCTAGAGCATATCTCCAACAATATACCTACATATAATGCATTCATATCATTATATATATATATAGACTTTGCATACATATGGTCACATACATACACATCATACATGCATCAATGACATAAGCAAAAATAACCCTTTTGATTTTTTGGCCTCATGCCATAATTTCCTAAAGAATCCTTAGAAAGACATATGTTGCATATTTCATTCACTTCAAGTAATTTTTCTTGTCATTGAATGACACATAATAATTTAACCACAAGTTTTATCCAATTGTGGCATAAAGATGAAAACACAAGTTATATTCATCCATAAACTACAAAGTAAGCATACAAGTTTTTACCCTACAATGTCTTAGAGCTTCAATAGATATTATTACTTCGCTTAAGATCGCTTCTTTGTTGAAAAAGATGGGTCACATTTGACTTCTCGGACTCAACTCTAGAGCTCCTAGGTGTTTCCCTAGGAGCTCTAGTCCCCACCCTTGAGTTTATTTAAGTGAGTGTGAATGAGGGTCCATGCCAATTGGGGGCTCCTATAGCTGCCTTGGTGATAGGTAGGAAGGTAAAACTTGTCCATGAGTACATGAAGACTACTCAAAGGTGGGTTTGTCCATGCCTCATGGTGGGCCATCCCTTCTCATCCTATCAAGAATGGGCCTTGGCTAGTTGGGCATATTTTAGACATGGTCTCCTTTTATTATTGCATTCTTCGTTAACCTAGTCTTTTTATTTTGCCTTCTCCCACATGCTGACCATGAATTTCTTTCTCATACTTTTCTTGACCACTCTCGAGCTTGTTGACTACCTTAAATTTTTGGTTACCACCTTGTATATTGTTGAGTAGCTTGAACTTTTGGTGACTGCCACATAGGACTAAGTGAGAGCCACGAGTATAATTATTTACCACCCCCACAAGATCACTTTCACTTTTGAGGGAGTTGTAGTGATGGACGATTTTGTCCACATGAGAGCACACATAGATACCAAATGTCGCTACCCAAGGGTTTTTGCATACAAGAAAATAATTGATATGTTCCCTCAGCTCATGGGGTTTCTTTTTCCAATAGCCCCTCCTAAGTTGTTTATGACTAATTGGATTGCCTTGTGAATTGTAGATTTGATACCTCAAAGTGCCTCCAGGTGCATCAAGGAACCAATGTAAATAAAACTTGTTAGAAGAGGTGATGACAATCAGAAGGACCGAATGATCACTGCATACACGGGAGAGAATGGGATATAAAGGCACTTAAAAGACGAAATCCAGAGTCCCATCCTTGTAGCATGGAAATCCTATGGCCAATATTTTTCTGTGCGACATGCAAAAAATATGTTGCAACATTTTCAAACACACCCATGTAGCTGTGTATGGAACAAATACCTCTAATCATACAAAAATTTCAAGAAAAAATGTTTCAAGTATGCAACATAGAAGATAACACTTGTAACAATGGAAAAAAACCTGGCGTCTTGAACGCAACATTTGTACTAGATACCCACGGTCATTCCACGCCGTCGCCCATGTGTTTGAAAAAACACACATAATCTTGTATCATGCCAAAATAAACGCAACATAAAAAATCTTCATATTAGTAACCTTCATATGGAGCACCGAATCCCCTGCCTTAGGCTTGTAGGACAGGCTCACTAGAGCCTAGTCATCACCAGATTTACCAGAATCCCCATAGTCTCAGTGCCCTCCCAAAGGTCTTACAACAAAGGCTTATCTTTTGAGCACCAGCTCGAGGCCATGGCAACTAGGTCCGCGAGATTGATCTTGGGCAAGGGAGGCAACAGAGATAAATTGGTGGAGGATGAGTTGCTAAGGGCGGGAGGAGGATGGCGACCGAGATGGTGTGGACGAGGGGAAGTTCTCGTGGTGGAGAAATGGAGCATCACATCGTCTCTGTGGTGGAGTGGAATATGGAATAAGAGTAGGGGGTAGGGAGCCAAAGGAGGATGAAGCAATGCGCCCGACGAATCTGATCGATGTATAGGTTGGCCATACCATAAGGTTTCCCATATTAAAACTGCTTTGAGAGGCTCCCATGCAGTTTCTGTAAAACATATGCTATGTATATGTGAAGTACACATATAGAAGTTGGCCATCAAGTTGATTAACGGTGTGAAATGTGTAATATAATTACGAAGTCATAAATGCGTTGATTACTTCGTTATTCATTACTTCGAACTACAAGATACCACAAAGTGCTATCGGAATTGGTTGCAATATTTTCCATGATATTTGGTTGTACTTGCATGGAACATGAATATTTAGATTAAAACACGAGAACTAAAACTGAAAACAAATATGGTTTATTGGATAGCTATAAAACATTAATTGTATATAAGTAGCTTCATCAAATAAAAATGGTTGGAACTTTTCCATGCAAGGTTGCAAGTGGAGGTCGGCCTTTTATCATGCAGGACTGCATGTTGACGTGACATGTTTGTGAATTCTAAGACAAACATGTTAGTGGGGATAGTTATAAAATATTTATTTTATATACGTAGCATAATATAATGAAAATGAATGAGTCTCTTCCCATGCACTATTACATGTAGAGATAGGTCTTTTCCATGGATGATTACATGTCGAGCCGAAATGTTTACATGTTAATAGTATATAAGTATATGATAGTGAGTTGTAAGTATAATATAGAATTTTGAGAATGAGGCTCACCAGACAGAATAGATACTGAGCAGGCATATGTCGTTGGCTAACCAAGCATTAAGGGCATGTTTGGTTTTTGCCGAGGCTGTCCTGCGAACGAATGGGCAAGCCAAAAAATTGGCGCAGCTTTTTGCCGCCCGCGTCTCACCAGCTACTGGCACACTGGACATGCGAGGGGAGTCGTTGGCATGCAAAGCGAGGGGCCATAATCCAAGCAATGCCCAAAAGCTTCGTCGACGCGAATTATTCGGCTTGGCGAGTGGTAGGGGCGGGGCTTGGGCCACATCTTTGGGGGGGCGGGGGGGGGGGGGGGGGGAAAGCACTAGTAGAAAAAGGACCTAATGTTCAGCTCATTAGTCCCGGTTCACTACTAGGAACTGCTTATAGATAGAAGTTTACGAGTACCATTTGTTTATAACACCACGCTACTAGTAGTTAGTAGTAGCGCTGGCTATAAAGAGCGCTATTGGTATCAGTTAGCAGCAACGCTTGTTACCTAGCCCCACGCTACTGCTAAATCTAACACACCACACCCCCTTGTAAAAAAATAGCAGCAGCGCCTGTTGTCCAACCGGCGCTCCTGCTAGTTTAGGATCTATAGCGCCTGTTTATCTAAACGCGCTACTGCTAATTTTTCTATGTATAACATTTTACCAGTAGCGTGTGTTTCCGGCCCGCGCTATAAGTAGTGCAACACTAGCTGTAGATATTTTGCAAGCTGCCATAGCAGTAGTGCTTATAGGTGACTCACTCTACTGCTATGCCCGCCAGCCACCTACCACCTTTCCCCTTCTTCCTCCCCTCTCTTCTTCCCCCTTCCTTTCTCCCCCTTTCCTTGCACCTTGCTTGTTCCTTTCAATGCTCCCCCTCCACCACCCCTCCATTAGAGCCCTCCCTCCCCCTCTTCTTTGCCCCTCCACCACCCCTCCATTAGAGCCCCCCTCCCTCCCCCTCTTCTTTGCCCCTCCACCACCCCTCCATTAGAGCCCCCTCCCTCCCCCTCTTCTTTGCCCCTCCACCACCCCTCCATGAGAGCCCCCCTCCCTCCCCCTCTTTTTTGCCCATCCACAACCCCTCCATTAGAGCCCCCTCCCTCCCCCTCTTCTTTGCCCTCCACCACCCCCTTTTCTTTGTGCCCTCCACCACCACCCCTCCATTAATACCCTCCCTCCCCTCTTCTTTGCCCTCCACCCCCTTCCATTATTGCCTTCCCTCTTCTCTCCCTCTCCTCTCCCACTATCTCCCTAGCTCTCTCTCTCTCTCCCTAGCTAGCTAGCTAGTTAGAGCTATATATCTACAGCTACTAGGTAATTAAGAAGAAAGGTGCTCGATATCCCTCTCGACACATAGGTGAGCAAAAAAAAGGTGTTTGTGTGGATAGGACCGAAACTATATATATATTGGCAATATGAGAATATATATACCGAATTGTGTGTGGCATAATTTGAGTTGCCCACATTGTGTATTTGATGAAATAATGTGGGTGACATGAGTTGCCTATGTTTTGCCGAAATGTCGATTCAATTCCGTTTCGGTGAATTTCAGGCAAACTCAATATGTCCTATGTTTAGGGAAGGTCATGCCGAATTCTTGTATGAATTTGATCCATGCATGCATATATACGTGGTTATACTGTTTGCTCTACCCGCAGGTGATCATGAAGGTCAATGGAAGGATGGTCGAAACATACTGGCAATCCGCTGTGGACGACATGTATGAAAAAAGACTGAAGGATGTTTTATGTCCGTGTCGAAAATGCAAAGGAATAGTCAGGCTCGACCCCTTTGAGGGTGGCACATTCAAGGCGCACCTGCTCATGCATGGTTTCATGCATGGCCATACTCGGTGGATAAGTGAAGATGATGATCATGATGATGATGAGGATGTCGACGGGGCAGGAAATAACGACATGGGGCCACCAGACAAAGAGATGACCGATTATGCGCCCGAAGAGGAAGACCGCCTCGAAAATGTCGATGGCGAAGAGTCAGTTCAAGGCGGAGAAGACACGGACACACCGCCGTCTTCGTCGCTACTAAGTTCAGCCATGCGGGTCCTGCATGTTCGAGACCTGCTTCGCAAGAAGACGACTAGCGACAGAGCTACTTCTAGAGAGGAGGCCAAACTGGCGCAGCTGGAGATAGACTCGATGACTCCTTTGTATGATTGTTGCAATCCCGAGGTGACCCGCTTGAGTTTCACACTAGAACTTCTAAAGACGAAGGCAAAAAACAAATGGACAGATACAAGCCTGGATGAGCTTCCGAAGTATCTAAAGAAGGTTCTTCCCGCGGGAAGCCTGTGTCCTACTAGTGTCGAGGAGGCAAAGAAAATCGTGTGCCCTCTTGATCTGCCACACATTAGATATCACACATGCTTCAATGATTGCATCATATATCGGAACGAGCACGCGGAAAAAACCATCCGTCCAAAGTGCAATGCTTCACGATATAAAAAGGCTGGAAAGAAAGCTCCACAGAAAGTTGTATGGTACTTTCCGATCACTCCGAGTCTACAGCGGTATTTCATAGATCCTAAGGAAGCAAAGCTTATGCGCTGGCACGCGGAGAGGGTGAGGCCAGATGACGGAGATGAGCCGAAGCTGAGACACCTCGCAGATGCTAGCCAGTGGAGAGCATTAAATGTTGAATTTGATTTTTTCGCAAATGATCCAAGGAACATCGTGCTTGGCGCTAGTAGTGATGGCATGAATCCATTTGGCAACCAGAACAGCAATCATAGCACATGGCCCGTGTTTGTCTGGATGTACAACCTCCCCCCTGGATGTGCATGAAGGAAAAATACATATACATGGCTATGCTTATTCAAGGGCCGAGACAACCGGGAAATGATATAAATCTGTATCTCGGGTTACTAAAAGAGGAGCTACAGACCTTATGGACAACGCCGGCCAATACATGGGATGCAAGCAATGGAGAGTATTTCTACATGATAGTTGCGCTGATCATGATGGTGTAGGACTATCTCGATTACGGCTATCTCTCCGACCAGGTGTGCCACGGATATTGTGAATGCACGAGGTGCATGGATGATACAACTTCTCTGCAGCTAGCGAAAGATGGCGAGTCTTTGAAAATCATATACATGGGGCATCGAAGATGGCTCGAGAAGGATGACCCGTGGAGAAAGCATGGAGATATATTCAATGGTAAGGCTGAGCATCGAGGTCCTCCACGTAAGCGTAGCGGTGCAGAAATATATAAGTTATTGAAGAACTGGGAAGAGTGCCCCTCGCCGGGAAAGACGAACAAAAAGGCGCCGGAGCCCCTGCTGAAGGTATGGAAGACGAGATCTATTTTCTGGGACTTGGAATACTGGCCCATACTCGACACGCCTCATAGACTTGATCAAATGCATATCACAAAAAATATCCTTGAGAGTTTGCTTGGAACATTGATGAACATGCCAGAGAGGACCGAGTATGGGCCGAAGGCAAGAAAAGACTTGGAATTTTTGAATATCAGGAAAGATCTCCAAATGCCCGGTAAAAGGTCGTCAGAGGAGACCGAGACGGTGACGGAGACGGAAGATAGGGGCAAAAAAGTAAACAAGAAGGAAGAACAATATTGCCCCCCCCCCTCTTGCTTCACCTTAGATCCGAAGCAGGTCGATCAATTGTTCAAGTGCCTTGCCGGAATCAAAGTTAGTTCTGGATACTGTGGGAAGATAAGCAGATATCTGGACACTAAGAAAAAAGGTTCAGTGGGATGAAGTCTCACGACTGTCATGTGATGATGACGCAGTTACTCCCGATTGCACTTAGAGGGATTATGGACACACATGTGCGTGAGACGCTTACTGACCCATGCCACTTTTTTTATGCTATCTCTCAAAAGTCGATCAGTGTGAAGCAACTCCATAAGCTACAGGAAGAGATCGTTGTCATACTGAATGAGCTAGAGATGTACTTCCCGCTCGCGTTCTTTGATGTCATGGTGCATCTATGTGTCCACATCGTGGACGACATCATCGACCTAGGGCCGACATTCCTGCATAGCATGATGCCGTTCGAGAGGATCAATGGCATCATTAAAGGATTCGTTCGTAACATGTCCCGTCCAGATGGAAGCATGGCCCAGGGATATCTGACCAAAGAGTGCATCTCTTTCTGTGAGAGTTATCTAGTAGGCACCGGAGACCCTGTTGTTGGTTTGCCCGTCAACAAGCACTGTGGAAGGCTCGAAGGGAAGCTCACACCAACGGTCGGAGGGATGTGAATGTGTTACGCTCGGGCCGACAAAACGACCTTGACAGGGCAATCTTGGTAGTGCTACAACACCTAGATGTGCTAGAAGATTTCGTGACACTTCACGTAGAGACCATCGCAAAGAAGTACCATGACCGTGGGGTGCACAGGACGGACGCGGAAGTTATTAGAGAGCACAACTCCACTTTCTTCCGTTGGTTCAAAGAGCGAGTTCTGGCTAATCCCCCCGAAGAGGGTTGTCCGAACGGAACGCTCATATACGCCTTAGCACATGGCCCCTCGACCAACCTCACGAATTATCAAGCATACGATATCAACGGATACACGTTCTACACGGAGGAGAAAGATATAAACAGTGATTACCAAAACTCAGGGGTGACGATGGAAGCCATGACCGGGAATGTAATTGAAAGATATTACGGAAGGGTCGAAGAGATATGGGAGCTTAACTACTCTGGATTGCATAGCGCGACGATGTTCCATGTCAGATGGGCTAAGAATGTACAGAGAGAAAACCGACATTTCACTACCATGTGTATACCCGACTCCGATAGCGGTACCGTCAATGCCATCGCCAAAAATGAGCCATGGGTACACGCTAAACACGTGAACAATGTTTCTTCATAACTGATCTGATCAATCCCAGCCGTGTTGTCGTGAAGAGAAGCGAAAGGATCATCGCCGGAATGGACAGAGTCACCAACGAGGAAGACTACGACCAGTACGGTGATCCGATTAGGGAAGATGATGCTGATGACGATGAAACATACGTCAAAAGAAGAATAAAGACTACATTACCTACCAAAGATCGTAATCCCTGGAGAAGGAAAAGTCATGACCATGGGCTCAATTATTCGACAACGAACAAAAGAGGGAAGAAGATCAGTCTGAAGTGTCGTCGTCGCCGAAGCTGACAAACTAATCCACAAATTTTGTGTGTGTCTATTTTGTATACCGGCGTTAGTGGTCAAATGATGTAATATATATTATACTACTTATTATCCGGAGGGTAACAGTGGTATTGCTCCAATGACAGACCAAATTAAAGGAAGGAAGGAAGTTTTGCAAAATGAAATGAAAGAAAAAGCAAAAGGAACTAATAAGTTGTGGAAAATGAAATGAAAGAAAAATAAAAATAAAAAGGAAGGAAGTTTGTGGAATATGAAAAATAAAAAGAATAATAAAAAGAAAAAGAAAAATGAAAATAAAATAAAAAGGAAGGAAGTTTGTGGAATATGAAAAAGAAAAAGAAAAATAAAAATAAAAAAATAAAAAAGTTAGCAGTAGCGCGTTTTGGCCTGCGCAGCGCTATAGCTAACTTAGCTATAGCGCGTTTTCCAACACGCGCTCTAGCTAAGTTGCCTACAGCACCAGTCCGCTAGCTCTTATCTCTTTCCTCTCTCTCACTCTCTCCCCCTCTCGATCCCCTTTCTTTCTGAGCTCGTGCCGCCGCCGACGCCGCACCCGACCCCGACCCCGCACCCGCCCACGCCGCCGTCAACCCCCAGCCCGTCCCCTGCCCAAGGTCCACCCCGGCCCGGCCCCTACCCTGAGAACAACGCCCTACCCCCTCTACCTCCGACGACCACGACACCGGTCGTCCTCAACACTGAGGTGCGCCATCCCTGCCTCTTCTCCCTCTCCCTCCCTCTCTCTCTCTCTCTCTGGATGGTCTCTCTGTAGATCGACGAGGAGGAGAAGGATGCCCACAACCGTACCCCCTCTGCCCCGGTGACCGTGACGCCGAGCCCCTCAGCCCCGCGCCGGCGACCCCGACCCGGACACGCGGTGAGCCACACCGTCCCTCCCCTCCTCTTGTTCTTTGGCATGAGCAGAGTAGATAGAAAATGAAAATGAGCTTTGACATGAGCAGAGAGTAGATAGATAATGAAAATGAAAATGAAAATGAACTTTTGACATGAGCAGTAGTATTTCGAAAATGAGATTTGACATGAGCAGAGTAGTTTTTTGAAGGCAGCAATAGTTAAATGAAAATGAGCTTTGACAGAATATTGAAATGAAAATTAGCTTATGTTGCTTTGTTTTTAAATCAAAATGAAAATGAAAATTACAGTTTTTGAAAATTAGCTTATGTTGCTGTCAATTTTGAAAATGAGGATTTTTAATGGCATTGTTTGAAAATTTGGTCTCTCTCTCTCTCTGACCAAATTAAGTCTTTCTGCAGATCGAATCTAGGCGCAGATCGACGAGGAGGAGCAGGACGCCGTCAACCCCCCCTCTGCCCCGGCGTCCCCAACCCCGATCCCAACCCCGAGGTGCGCCACCCCCTCTTCCCTCCCTCTTCATATGTCAGCACATAATGATGCAAGGGGGAGTGTTCATAATGTGGCTGTTAAAGTGTTCATAATGATCTTTTTTGCATCAGTTGGGCAACAATGTTCATGATTGTGTATATGTCAGTAGCGACAAAGTCTGTGATGTTTGATTCAGCTTCTTAGAGTGCTCATAATGTGGTTGTTAAAATGGTTGTTAGAGTGCTGAAATGCTTGCTGTTAAAAAAGTGCACAAGTCAACTACTTCAGCACATAGTGCTTATTGTCATTTGCAGGGATACCGATTGCGATTGATCTCTGTTTTGCCGGAAATGTTGATTCATTTCCATTCCGGCAAATTTCAGGCGCTCTATATATCCACTTTCTAGCAAAGGTCATGCCAAAATTTTCCGTGAATTTCGGAATGACTAGTGCTAGAAAGTTGGACATATCGAGTGCTTGAGATTTGTCGCGATGGGAATGAAACGACATTTCCGGCAAAACAAAGGTCACTTTTTTCATTATTCACTTTATTATATAAAGGTCGATAATTAAACGAGTATGACATTGAACCCTAGGAAACATGACCGACACCGATGAGGCCGGAGGTTCTCAGTCCCAATTAGGTCGAGCACACGCCTACCTCGACTTTCTGGCGGATCAAGAGAGACAACAAGCTAGGTGTCAGGACCCCCTTGTCATGACGGATGACGATGGTGGTGGCGCCGGCGACGACACTGATGCCACCAACGACACCGACATTGAGACTGACGCTGATGATGTTCCTAACTACAGCTCGGAAGGCGGGACCTCCCAAGCCAGTGAGGGAAAGAAGGAAAAGAGGACACAACGCCGAAATGAGCTCGGCACCGGAAGACTGGTGGTCACGGTGGTGCACCCTGGAGAGTTCGAGCCAATAGAGCCGCGGGAAGTGACAGTGTGTTACGGCAACCAACTAGCATGCATCTTACGGGATACAACTAACATCAACACCACGAAAATACGGAAGAATGAAAATTTGAAGAAGCTGCTCCTAACTAGGTTGCACACAAGATTCCTGTTCCCCGGCCGGAATGAAGATGTCGACCCACAGGATGATGATGCCATGAAAAAAATATACAACAAAGCCCTAGGGAAGTTCAGCAACGCATTGAGCGCTTGGAAAACTAGGGTGAAAAAGGCGATTGAAGTAGACCATGAAACCTACGCCGAGATTCTTGCAGACCATCCGAAAATTAAGATAGAGGACTTTGAAAAGTTCAAAGAGACTTGCAATGAAGAAGCTGCCAAGGCCAGGTCGGAGAGAGGCAAGCAGCTGCACGCAAAGAACATGGGGAACCACCGCCTTGGAAGTCGTGGTTACACGGGAAAGAGGCCCGTGTGGGCTATGGAGGACACAGAACGTGAACGTCAAGGGATCCCAGACCCATTGGCTGAGTTCACCGACCAGCAGGAGCACGACTTCATCAGGGCCCAATTCTCGTGAGACCCAAAAAAATATTTTTTTCACCGACGGGCCGACTAGGAAATTCATGAGATTACTGGTAATTATCCTTTTACCACCTTACATATTAGCTTCTAATCAATGAAGTCTACTACATTCTATTCGCATTGGTAAATGATTCACAGTCCATTTTACAGAGAGAGCAACACAAGCTTGCAGCCGAAAGCGACTCGTCGACTCTGTCGTTGGTGAAGTACAAGTGGGACAGTCCTTTCAACCGGGCCATGAACATAATGATGGGACACCCGCCCGGCCAGCGGCCGCAATATGGACGTGTGCACGGCGCCGGGGATGGCGCCACGTGGAAGTATTATAACAAGGACCGCGAGGCCAAAAGACTGAGAAAGAAGTTCAGTCAAGTGACTATTGACGAGAAGGTGGCACGGGCGATGGAGAAAGCAAATGCTGAGACCAAAGATGAGATAATCTGTCAGGACTCCGATCCTAAGCTACATTGATCTAGCATGTAACACATCATATCACTTTGCGGCCTCACGCACGGTATCCCCATGGGTGCCACCTTACCTGGCCCGGGACCGTTTGCGCCTTTTGGCTCACGTATATGATAGTATCGCTAGCATCCATATGACAGAGAACCCGGGCCGACATGACTAGTCATGAACCCAAAGTGGCACTAACTTACAGGGACATGCATACATGACCCAACAACGAACGTGTCGGTCATCAGCGAGTGAATTCGTGCTGTAGCAACTGGGCTAGCAGGACTCCAGGAATCCGGGCTGTAGCAGGCTAACAGGACTCCGAAAGACACCGCGTGACATTTCCCCGAAGGGACAGGCACAGGATCGAAGAAGGACATGTTGGGGAACGTAGTAATTTCAAAAAAATTCCTATGTACACACAGGATCATGGTGATGCATAGCAACGAGTGGGGAGAGTGTGTCCACGTACCCTCGTAGACCGAAAGCGGAAGCGTTATGACAATGCGGTTGATGTAGTCGTACATCTTCACGATCCGACCGATCCAAGTACCGAACGCACGGCACCTCCGAGTTCAGCATACGTTCAGCTTGATGACGTCCCACGAACTCCGATCCAGCAGAGCTTCGAGGGAGAGTTCCGTCAGCACGACGGCGTGATGACGGTGATGATGATGCTACCAACGCAGGGCTTCACCGAAGCACCGCTACGATATGATCGAGGTGGAATATCATGGACGGGGGCACCGCACACGGCTAAGAGATCAAGAGATCGATTGTTGTGTCTATGGGGTGCCCCCTGGCCACGTATATAAAGGAGTGGAGGAGGGGGAGAGGGCCGGCCCCTATGGCGCGCCGTGGAGGAGTCCTACTCCCACCGAGAGTAGGATTCCCCCCTTCCAAGTAGTAGAAGTAGGAGTCAAAGAAAGGGAAGAGAGAAGAGAAGGAAGGAAGGGGTGCAGCCTCTCCCCCTAGTCCAATTCGGACTAGGCGTTGGGGGGACACGCAGCCTCTCCTCGCTCTTTCCCCTAAAACCCAATAAGGCCCATATACTCCCCGGGGAATTCCCGTAACTCTCCAGTACTCCGAAAAATACCCGAATCACTCGGAACCTTTCCGATGTCCGAATATAGTCGTCCAATATATCGATCTTTACGTCTCAACCATTTCGAGACTCCTCGTCATGTCCTTGTCTCATCCGGGACTCCGAACTACCTTCGGTACATGAAAACACATAAACTCGTAATACAAATCGTCGCCGAACGTTAAGCGTGCGGACCCTACGGGTTCGAGAACTATGTAGATATGACTGAGACACATCTCCGGTCAATAACCAATAGCGGAACCTGGATGCTCATATTGGTTCCTACATATTCTACGAAGATCTTTATCGGTCAAACCGCATAACAACATATGTTGTTCCCTTTGTCATCGGTATGTTACTTGCCCGAGATTCGATCGTCGGTATCTCAATACCTAGTTCAATCTCGTTACCGGCAAGTCTCTTTACTCGTTACGTAATGCATCATCCCACAACTAACTCATTTTATTCACATTGCTTGCAAGGCTTATAGTGATGTGCATTACCGAGAGGGCCCAGAGATACCTCTCCGACAATCGGAGTGACAAATCCTAATCTCGAAATAGGCCAACTCAACAAGTACCTTTGGAGGCACCTGTAGAGCACCTTTATAATCACCCAGTTACGTTGTGACGTTTGGTAGCACACAAAGTGTTCCTCCGGTAAACGGGAGTTGGATAATCTCATAGTCATAGGAACATGTATAAGTCATGAAGAAATCAATAGCAACATACTAAACGATCAAGTGCTAAGCTAACGGAATGGGTCAAGTCAATCACATCATTCTCCTAATGATGTGATCCCGTTAATATATTGACAACTCATGTCAATGGTTAGGAAATTAACCATCTTTGATTAACGAGCTAGTCAAGTAGAGGCATACTAGTGACACTATGTTTGTCTATGTATTCACAAATGTATTATGTTTCCGGTTAATACAATTCTAGCATGAATAATAAACATTTATCATGAAATAAGGAAATAAATAATAACTTTATTATTGCCTCTAGGGCATATTTCCTTCAGGACACAATGCCGGCCAGTCTAAGTGTTCCGGAGCAGTAGCAACTGGGCTAACAGGACTCCGGTAAACCGGGCTGTAGCAGAGTACCATGGCTCAGTGGAAGCACTAGACCACATTTCCCCATAAGAGAGGCTACCAAGGATAGACAACTAGGTTGTCGGATCCCACACATACCAAGCATTTCAATCATACACACAATATGCTCGATATGTGTAAATACAACATGGCATCACAACAAAACTCTACGACTCAAAGTATTTATTCATTAGGTTCCAAGGAGCCAGATATTACAAACATGGGTCTGATGACCCAGCATTCAAGTCATACAAGCATTAAGCACATGTGGAAGCTTAACTTGTCTGAGTACAGACAACTACAAATGAAAAAGGCTGAGAAGCCTGACTATCTACAAGACCCTGCCGAGGGCACAAGATCGTCGCTGAGGTTAGAAGCTAAACGTCGAAGTCCACGCGGAACTACTAGCAAGACTGAAGTCTCTCTGCAAAAATATAAATTAAGCAAACGTGAGTACAAATGTACCCAATAAGACTTACGTCAGAACTAACTACATATGCATCGGTATCAACAAAGGGGTGGTGGAGTTAAACGGCAGCAAGCCAGCTTTGACTCGGTGGCTATCCTAAACTACGACTACAAGTAACTCTTTTGAGGTGGCGTACACGAGTCCACATATTCACCATATCAATACACCACTATGGATCCGCTCCCGTCCCCTACGAGAAGGCCATCCATAGCACTCACGCTTATCTTGCGCATTTTATAGTATCCACTTTCACTTGTCTATGAACTGTACAGGCAAAGCAAAAGTCCTTTACCGTGGACGCGGTTATTCGAATAGATGGTGTTAACCCTGCAGGGGTGTACTTCTTCACACACGCTCTCGTCACTTACCACCATGTACACATCATGTATTTCGGCAACCTTCAAGTGGAAGCCTAGCGCGGGAGTCGGCCACGACCTGACTAACCACACAAGTCTCTAGTCCAGGTTTATCGACTATTCGGGTTCCATCCGCAAGGAGATCCGGCCGGGGTGTCGCTCACAGCCCCAAATGATGTGTGCAGGGTTCCCAAGCCCACCTCGACGGATGGATCTATGCTTGGTACACCGTGCCACGGTGCCTAGTCTATCCCAAGCCCACCTGTACCGGGTGCCACTTGGTGGACTACTAACACAACCTACAAACACCAGAAACTAGTTGCAACTCCTAGACAGTGATCAGGTTGATTAATAAGTCGAGAGAGCTTGGAGTGCCCGGAGCCCAATGTGTGGTAGTAGCTGTTCATGGATCATAAACATAGAACTCAGTTCCTAAGGACGGTTTCAATGAGACAACCCACCATGTACTCCTACATGGCCTCTCACCGCTACCTTTACCAAATCATGTTCACACACTTAGTTCTCAATAGTAGGACATGTTCGTCACCATTCCAATTCATCCCCGATGAATCAGACCTGACTCGACTCTAAGAAGTAGCAGGCATGACAAACAAGCATGAATGAGTAGGCACATCAGGGCTCAAACAAGTCCTACTCATGCTAGTGGGTTTCATCTATTTACTGTGGCACTGACAGGTCATGCAGAGGAAAAGGGGTTCAACTACCGCAGCATGTAACAGATGAATCGTTGTTGTCCTAATGCAATAAAAGAGAGCAGGAGCGAGAGAGTGGGATTGTATTGGAATGAAAAAGGGGGTTTTGCTTGCCTGGCGCTTCTGAAGATAGTATAGTTCTTCATCGGTGTCATCGATCTCATCGTCGGAACCACGTCTAGCGAGGGGGAACAACCACCGGCAAAGAGCGAAAGGAAACAATCAATGCAATGCACAATAATATGCATGATCATGACATGGCAATATGCTGTGATTTGAGCTAGTGCAGCTAGCAACAGAAGGGTTTGAGTTGATTTCAACCAAAGGTTCAAATTCAAATTCAAACTATGAATTTCCAAAGTGCATTAACATGTTTTGGTCTATACAGCAAGGTTAAGCTGCTTTATCATGCTTGAAACCAGTACCATTTGATAGATTGGATTTTACTGATCATTTCTCATATATAACTTATTTCATTCTGAGTTATAGATTATTTTCTATGAATTTTCGAAGTTTGTAGCATTTTCTGGATTTTCCTGGCAATTTAAAATTAAACTATTCCAGAAAATGTAATACTGTGTCAGCAAGGCATGAGGCTGATGTCAGCAGGGTCAACGGGGTCAACCTTGACGGCTGCGACCCACATGTCATGGGCTCAGAATTAACTGGAAGTTAATGCTGTGTTGACTGGGATTTGACCCACCGCGGGACACGCTGTCAGTGACTGTGGTGGGTAATTAGCTGTGTGGTTAGGCACTAAATTAGCCGGCCACATCGGCGGTTAACTGCCGGTGACACACTGACGCGGCAGCGTCGCTCGTTCCGGCGACTCCGGCGACGAGAGGAGGCAGCGTTGGGCTCTACGGCTGCAGCGCGATGAGGCACATTGGCTGGTGGCCACGGGGCTACCAGAGATGGCCTGAGGCGGCGGCGTCAAGAGGAGCAGCGCCGGAACACGGGCTCGACCGGTGCGACGCTACGGTGTACGAGACAGCGAGGGGAGCAGTGATATGGTCTCCTGGGAGCACGGTGAGCACAACTACGTGCTCAGTTTGGTCAATTGAGGTTGCTATCTGCGGCGACGACGAACTCGCCAGCGGCGAGCTCTCGCGCTCGGCAATGAGGCTAGCTAGGGCGTGCAAACGACAGAGGTAAGAGAGGGGGAGGACGCAACAGCTCACAGGGATGACGGAGAGATGGTCAGCGGGCTCGGCGAAGGCTTGACGGCATCGGTATCCCGGCGGCGATCTCCTGTGGTCGAGGAAGAAGATGAGGTCGGGAACAACGCGTCGGGGCTCTTCCGATCGCGTGAGCCGATGGAGAGGACGAGGGCGGCACGGCGAATCTCCGGGGCGCGACGGAGAGGCTAGGGGTGGTGGTGGACGCGGCAACAGCGAGCGGCGGCGACGAGCTCATTCGGCCGGTGAGAGAGAGGGAGCAGAGGAGAGGAGGACCATGGGGGAGAGTGAGAGGGGTCGGGGGGTGTGCGTGGCGATGTTACAGGAGGCCAGGGGAAGCATGCAACAAGGAGGTGGCGTGGCGCGTACGCGCGGGCGGTGACCACAGGCCCTCGTGCCCTCTGGCACGAGGTTGCGGACGACTGGCAGAGCCAGGTAGGCTGGGCCTGCTAGAGGAGTTGGGCCGGGTAAGTGGGCTGCCAGGTAAACTCTCTCTCTTTCTCTCTCTGTTTTTGTTTTCTATTTATTTCTTTCTGTTTTGATTTAGTTCCTAAACTAAATCATTTTTTGTAGCTTCTGAAAACTTTTATGTGGCCTGATATAAAATATTCAGAGCCACTCACAAGTTTTCGGAATTATTCGAGTTATAAAAGTATTTATAGGAATTTATATCTCCAATTCAAATAAGTATTAATTTAATTCAAAGACCAAAAATGTCCTTGAAAAATGTGGATCATCTCTGGTTAAGGTTTTCACCTTTTTCCATAAATCATGAACATTTTTGAAGGGCATTTTGGGTTCATGGAAAATATTTTGGGTTTAACCTATTTGATTTGATCTGGTGTTAGGGTTTTATCAGTCCCCATTTCAACTTTATTTGAATTTAAACTTGTTGCATGAATGATTATGCAAATTCAAGCAATGGCTAGCTAGGGTTGTGACAACTCACCCCCACTAAACAAGAATCTCCTCCTGAGATTCAAGACGTGAGGTAAGAAGAAGAGGGGTCACAAAGCTATAACAATTTTCTTGATCCAACGGCCCTTCTCGAAGATGTTGATTCATTGCCTCATATTGATCTTGATGTCTTTGCTTTCGGGATCTTCATCCGACATGATGACGGCAGAAAGAAATTCTACAGGAATCGATCTCCTCGAAGATCGAGCACTCAAGATCAACTCATGGTGTGAGACGTAGGAACATCTCTTGAGTTGAGACATAAAACACACATCAGGTGCAATGGGAAGAAGTAGATGACAAGTGTACAATTGGGTAGGCAAAAATTCCACACTTAAAGAAGATGGTGAACGGTGTCAACGTAGCGAGGACTTGATTGCCCTTCATACCAAACGGGGCACCTTGGAGAAGGTGACTAATAGAATATTCCCCTAAGTGGTAAAAAGAATTACTATTAATACAAAGATCATTGAATCTCTTTATACCAGCCTAAGGCAATCACAAACGAACGTGTGAAGGAGCTTGAAGAAATGGCATACTCATACTAGAATGAATGATGTGGACTACCTTGTTGAAGACAACGCAATGGATGATTTTTGTTTATCATCGGAAATGGATGGGATCCATGACAAGTCCACTTTTGAAGATGATCCTGGATAACAATTGCTGTGAAGGGCAACCCATGGAAAATGGCACAATGGCAGTGTAAGCTGGGAACAAAATGCAAATGTTGGGAATGTTCCAACCATCATATCTGCCTGAGATTCAGATCTGGTTAGTAATAGGATACTTCAGACTCAACATGTTTGCGAAGAAGAGTTGCAACACAAATTGACGAGACGACGTTGCGAGATTCTCAGGACATGAACTACGATAGCAAGCTCCAAAACATGGGCTGGTTCAGCTACACACACGTGAACACGCTCTCCCAGACAAGCTTGGCCACATAGTAGTCTTATAGCAAAAACACTACCGAGTTCTGATTGGGAACCAAAATTAATGATATCGAAGTCTCAGCACGGAAGTCCAAAGGATTAACACTTTAGAACAGACTCCTTTATCTTGAACAAATCAATCAGTGGCTTGGCATGCTAGGGATACATATAGAATGAAGGTTGCAAGTCTCCAAACCATAATATACTTCGCACATATGCATGACTAACTTCGGATGGTTCCGAAGGAAGCAAGAATAAGCTTTGTCAAATTCACGGCGGCAACTTGCATCGAATGCACGTGAATTAGAGGAAGTCTCTTCTTTCATCCGAACATATACCTCGTGATCGGAACACAAAGGCAATGCTTACAAAGTTTCCAACACTAGCTTAATGTCCAACAAAATCATGGAGAAGATAAGGATGTTGTCGATGGGCTCAACAACAATTCATCCAGGCTTCCATATAGATGGAATTCCACAATTAAATGAAAACAGTGATAGCATTGGTCAGACCAAAAGATGTAAGGGTGTATGCTCGAGGGATCAACCACGAGTAAGACAACATTACGATCATCGTTGGTTCTGATTTGATTTGAGGACAGCCCACACTCAAATCAAAGTTTCGAGAAGACAATAGATCCAACAACTGATCACGAGGACCAATCGATCAAGATGTCATCTTTCTTCAACACACATATACAAAAGATATCCCTTTGAAATGAAATAAGTTAGGCAAAGCTTTTATCTTCCAACTCTCCAAGTTGTTGTTTAGCTCAACCAACTAGTTCAGGGTATCCAACACAGAATCTTGGAGAATGGGTGGTTTATAAGAACCCAACTTGATCACGAGCTCAACATAACAGTCAGGGCCAACCTGGTGATACTTTCGAGAAGATATTAGGAAAATCACGAACCACCGATATGTTATTAAACTCGAGAACAATCTTGCTTTTCAGGGCAAGACTATATGATCAAACGAGTGAGAGATTGACACAATCCTAACTCATTGATCGAAGAGTGCACCAGGAAATATGGACTAGGTAGCACGATCAATCTTAGGATGATGGTTCAGTAACCAACACGCTATGAATTTATCGTCCATTAACTACCAAGCAACGGGATTGCTAGGAGTATTGATTTCACACATCATATAGTTCACTTGTTGGCAGTCCGGTTACAATAACACAGAGACCGAGGAATGAATGATAATGGTGAGAAGTATCACTGTATAAAGAGTTCATAAGAGGTTGTGCAATCCTATGATATTCTTGACATAAAGAGGATAATACCCCAAGGTAGAACAGAACAAAAGCTGGATTGGCATTTTGGTCTGCAGAATACATCTGCTTTGACCCAATCTTATGATAGCCGGAGGTCAGAATACAACTAAAGAGAACAACTCAAAGGAACATATGATTTCTTTAAGTTATAGATGCATCGGTTAGCACGTTGAATAAATTCAACATGTTTCTTCCAGATAACCCATGCAGAATGTTAGGACTGGCAGAGTCTAGGCCATAATGGAGAACTCATCAAGAGCACTTTTTTATGATCTCTCAGTTCAAGAGAACTCCTGCCATAAGCAATTCATTGTATTTGGAAGAAGGATATACCACGGACCTCGAGGACTTCCGCAAAGGTTACTAATATCCTAAAAGAACTAGCAAACACTATCTACACGAGGTAAGTAGAGTGAATCATGGGCTTAAGAACCCAGAAATAGAAGGCCTACTAGCTAAATGGAATCACGGGATGCTATCGAGAATGGTGGCCAGAATCATCACACTGGGAACACAAAACATGACTAGATTACTAGGTGATTCTCTAAGACACCTAGGGTCATAATAATAACTCCAACATATATGTCAAGGCAATAGGGTACCTCAACTCACCGATTAGTGTGCTTAATCTGACCCAAAAGGACATCAGAAACATGGGGGAAAGATTTGCAAGTGCATCATACTATTTAGATACCTGGGATGACTCGGACAGCATAACGGTTGTAAATACTCGAAAAGATTTGAGACATCTTGCAAAATGGTGGCATAACCACTTAACATCGCAATATCAAGGTTTCGAGACCAACTATTATCGCACGGAGGTAGTACAAACTAAACTGAGACTTGAATCCATCAATCTTATAAGTCTACAGATTAGTAACACGTGATGCTGATAGAAAGATGAGAAGCCTAGTTCTTAATCCCCGTAGAAGAGAAGAGGGTGACTCAAATCAGAAGGGCATAAGGTAAAGGAGTAAAAAGAGCCTTACGTTCCCAACCACAATCAATTCCCTTATATAACTAAACCATTTGTAGACTCAACTTCGACCAGTTAGGCTTGGTAATCCTACAGGCAGTCAGGCTCGAATACCAAAGCTGTCAGGACCCCGATCCGAAGCCACATTGATCTAGCACGTAACACATCATATCACTTTGCGGCCTCACGCACGGTATCCCCACGGGTGCCACCTTACCTGGCCTGGGACCATTTGCGCCTTTTGGCTCACGTATATGATAGTGTCTTTAGCATCCATATGAGAGAGAACCCGGGCCAACATGACTAGTCGTGAACCCAAAGTGGCACTAACTTACAGGGACAGGCATACACGACCCAACAACGAATGTGTCGGTCATCAGCGAGTGAATTTGAGTTGTAGCAACTGGGCTATCAGGACTCCGGGAATCCGGGCTGTAGCAGGCTAACAGGACTCCAAAAGACACTGCATCACATTTCCCCGAAGGGACAGATACAGGATCGAAGAAGGACACATGACGGCCAGTCTAAGTGTTCCGGAGCAGTAGCAACTGGGCTAACAAGACTCTGGTAAACCGAGCTATAGCAGACTACCATGGCTTGGTGGAAGCACTAGACTACATTTCCCCATAAGAGAGGCAACCAAGGATAGACAACTAGGTTGTCGGATCCCACACATACCAAGCATTTCAATCATACACACAATATGCTCGATATGTGTAAATACAACACGGTATCACAACAAAACTCTACGACTCGAAGTATTTATTCATTAGGCTCCCAGGAGCCAGATATTACAAACATGGGTCTGATGACCCAGCATTCAAGTCATACAAGCATTAAGCACATGCGGAAGCTTAACTTGTGTGAGTACAGACAACTACAAATGAAAAAGGCTGAGAAGCCTGACTATCTACAAGACCCTGCCGAGGGCACACGATCGTAGCTGAGGTTACAAGCTAAATGTCGAAGTCCACGCGGAACTACTAGCGAGACTGAAGTCTCTCTGCAAAAATATTTAAGCAAACGTGAGTACAAATGTACCCAGCAAGACTTACATCAGAATTAACTACATATGCATCGGTATCAAGAAAGGGGTGGCGGAGTTAAACTGCAGCAAGCCAACTTTGACTCGGTGGCTATCCTAAAGTACGACTGCAAGTAACTCTTTTGAGGTGGCGTACACGAGTCCACATATTCACCATATCATTACACCACTATGGATCTGCTCCCGTCCCCTACGAGAAGGCCATCATAGCACTCACGCTTATCTTGTGCATTTTAGAGTATCCACTTTCACTTGTCTATGAACTGTACAGGCAACCCAGAAGTCCTTTACCGCGGACGCGGCTATTCGAATAGATGGTGTTAACCCTGCAGGGGTGTACTTCTTCACACATTCTCTCGCCACTTACCACCATGTACACATCGTGTATCTCGGCAACCTTCAAGCGGAAGCCTGGCGAGGGAGTCGGCCACGGCCTGACTAACCACACAAGTCTCTAGTCCAGGTTTATCGCTTATTCGGGTTCCATCCGCAAGGAGATCCGGCCGGGGTGTGGCTCACGACCCCAAACGATGTGTGCAGGGTTCCCAAGCCCACCTCGGCGGATGGATCTACGCTTGGTACACCGTTCCACGGTGCCTAGTCTGTCCCAAGCCCACCTGTACCGGGTGCCACTTGGTAGACTACTAACACAACCTACAAACACCAGAAACTAATTGCAACTCCTGGACAGAGATCAGGTTGACTAATAAGTCGAGAGAGCTTGGAGTGCCCGAAGCCCAATGTGTGGTAGTAGCTGTTCATGCATCACAAACACAGAACTCAGTTCCTAAGGACGGTTTCAATGAGACAACCCACCATGTACTCCTACATGGCTTCTCATCGCTACATTTACCAAATCGTGTTCACACACTTAGCTCTCAACAGTAGGACATGTTCATCACCATTCCAATTCATCCCCGATGAATCAGACCTGACTCGACTCTAAGCAATAGCAGGCATGACAAACAAGCATGAATGAGTAGGCACATCAGGGCTCAAACAACTCCTACTCATGCTAGTGGGTTTCATCTATTTACTGTGGCAATGACAGGTCATGCAGAGGAAAAGGGGTTCAACTACCGCAGCATGTAACAGATGAATCGTTGTTCTCCTAATGCAATAAAAGAGAGCAGGAGCGAGACAGTGGGATTGTATTGGAATGAACAAGGGGGTTTTGCTTGCCTGGCACTTCTGAAGATAGTATAGTTCTTCATCGGTGTCATCGATCTCATCGTCGGAACCACGTCTACCGAGGGGGAACAACCACCGGCAAAGAGAGAAAGGACACAATCAATCCAATGCACAATATGATGCATGATCATGACATGGAAATATGCTGTGGTTTGAGCTAATGTAGCTAGCAACAAAAGGGTTTGAGTTGATTTGAACCAAAGGTTCAAATTCAAATTCAAACTAAGAATTTCCAAAGTGCATTAACATTTTTTGGTCTATACAGCAAGGTTAAGTTGCTTTATCTTGCATGAAACTAGTACCAATGGATATATTGGATTTTTCTGATCATTTTTCATATATAACTTATTTCATTCTGAGTTATAGATTATTTTCTATGAATTTTTGAAGTTTGTAGCATTTTCTAGATTTTCCTGGCTATTTAAAATTAAACTATTCCAGAAAATGTAATACTGTGTAAGCAAGGCGTCAGGCTGACATCAGTAGGGTCAACGGGGTCAACCCTGACGGCTAGGACCCACATGTCATGGGCTCAGAGTTAACTGGAAGTTAATCCCGTGTTGACTGGGATTTGGCCCACCGCGGGACCCGCTGTCAGTGATTGTGGTGGGTAATTAGCAGTGTGGTCAGGCACTAAATCAGCCGGCCACGTTGGCGGTTGACCGCCGGTGACACACAGACGCGGCGACGTCGCGTGTTCCGGTGACGAGAGGAGGCGGGGTTGGGCTCTACGGCTGCAGCGCGATGAGGCGCATCGGGTGGTGGCCGCGGGGCTGCCGGAGATTGCCTGAGGCGGCGGCGTCAAGCAGAGCGGCGCCGCAGCACGGGCTCGACCGGTGCGATGCAACGGTGTACGAGACAGCGAGGGGAGCAGTGCTATGGCCTCCTGGGAGCACGCTGAGCACAACTACGTGCTCGGTTTGGTCAATCGAGGTTGCTATCTGTGGCGACGACGAACTCGCCGGCGGCGAGCTCTCGGGCTCGGCGATGAGGCTAGCTAGGGCGTGCAAACGACAGAGGTAAGAGAGGGGGAGGACGCAACAGCTCACAGCGATGACGGAGATAGAGTCAGCGGGCTCGGCGAAGGCAGGACAGCGTCTTAATCCCGGCGGCGATCTCCTGTGGCGGAGGAAGATGATGAGGTCAAGGACGATGCGTCGGGGCTCTTCCAGTCACGTGAGCCGACGGAGAGGACGAGGGCGACACTACGAATCTCGGTGGCGCGACGGAGAGGCGAGGGGGTGGTGGTGGACGCGGCAACAGCGAGCGGCGGCGACGAGCTCGTTCGGCCGGTGAGAGAGAGGAAGCTGAGGAGAGGTGGGCCACGGGGGAGAGTGAGAGGAGTCGGGGGGTGTGCGTGGCAACGTTACAGGAGGCCAGGGGAAGCAGGCAACCAGGAGGTGGCATGGCGCGTACGCGCGGGCGGCGGCCACACGCCCTTGTGCCCTCTGGCACAAGGTTGAGGACGACTGGCAGAGCCAGGTAGGCTGGGCCGGCTAGAGGAGTTGGGCCGGGTAAGTGGGCTGCCAGGTAAACTCTCTCTCTCTCCCTCTCTCTCTCTGTTTTTCCCTTTCTGTTTTTGTTTTCTATTTATTTCTTTCTATTTTGATTTAGTTCCTAAACTAAATCATTCTTTGTAGCTTCTAAAAACTTCTATGTGGCCTGATATAAAATATTCAGAGCCACTCACAAGTTTTCAGAATTATTCGAGTTAAAAAAAGTATTTATAGGAATTTATATCTCCAATTCAAATATGTATTGATTTAATTCGAAGACCAAAAATGTCCTGGAAAAATGTGGATCATCTCTAGTTAAGGTTTTCACCTTTTTCCATAAATCATGAACATTTTTAAGGGCATTTTGGTTTCATTGAAAATATTTTGGGTTGAACATGTTAGATTTGATCTGGTGTTAGGGTTTGATCAGTCCCCATTCCAATTTTATTTGAATTTAAGCAAGTTGCATGAATGATTATGCAAAGTCAAGCAATGGCTAGCTAGGGTTGTGACATAATCGCTGCATGTAGAGATGATATGGTGTCTGCCTTTACAAGCTTGATTCCAACAGTGGTCACATGGGTGCAACAAAATCCAACCGCACCACCAAGTGATTTTCCCATGCCCAGCTTCACCGGGAGCAACTCAATGGACACCGCATCCATACCCATACCTCGTATGGCAACTGCACCGGCACCTCCTCCAGCACCTGCTCCTGCACCCAGCTCTCACAGCAGCCCTAGCTCCGTCTATGGCTTGAATATTGGGCCGTCGACATTGGCTGAGCTCGATGCCCTCACGGTAAATACGCGTCGCACCTTCATCAACTCAACTAATTAATTAATCTTCAGTTTCCGTTATTTCTGGATCTCTGACGCCGCACGTATATGTCTTTGTAGTCCGACTCCACTCCGTGCACCCTCCTTTACCACATGAAGGGCGGGTTGGTGGATGTGGGGAAGGGTACTATAGTGAAGCCCAAGGATCAATTGTTCCACCGCCGGCAGATGCCTGATAACGCCTTAAGGGCCTCCGTGGCGAGTGTGAAAGCGGGCTATGAGGGTTTCCCTCGTCCGATACAAACCGATGGAGAAGATGACGAGACCCCCACGCAGCTTGGCCAATCCAAATATTGGCCCATCCTGTGGCCGAAAAATCTTCTTCGTATCGAGGTGGCCGGGAGCACACCAACGGGACCCCAGGAAGGTATGACCACAACCCCACCTACACCAGTACAACCATCGTCTGTGTTGATTGCTGAGATCGAGAGACACGAAGAAGGAGGGCCAACCGTTCCGGCAGATGATGCCATCTGCCCCATGGATATGGATCATGACATGGAGGAGGCCGATGACCCTCTCCAGTATTTCAATACCAGCGCCTATAACAACAAAGTAACAATGAGTCAACCATATGAATATGAGATGCATGTACCAAAGCCGGAACGTCCTCGGGAGTGCAAGAAGTCTTTTTGTTCATGCAATCCTCGCAAGATATGCCTGCAGATGCAGGTTCCACCCGAGCTCAACTAATTAGCCAGAGTCGTCCAATGCTGAGCCCGGCAACACTAGGGGTGGTGCTCAGGCAGGGTCTGACAGACCCACCAGCACCTCAGCCCACCAAGAAGATGCAGAGGAAGCAACCTACGGTGAGAAAATCCAATAAAGCTGGCACTGTTGGTTCTAGCAGCCAGCTGCCTTCGACCAAGGTTGACAGAGTACCGATGAAACATGCGCCATTAATCCATGTCGCGGGAGAGCCAATGGTACCGGCGAATGCACTAGCTGGCATAACAGGAGATCTCAGGAGACTCCGTGACCATGTGCTTTCGACAGAGAGAAGCCTCCTCGCCTTGGATGATCCAGGATACCCACTTTATACGGTTCATGTGCCGAGCAGTTGCAAGATGTACATCCGCACATGCCCCGGAGACCTCTTCTTCCTGAGGTTTGATTACATCTTCCAGACGTTTCAAATGAGGACACTCGATTATACGTTCGTCCGCCTGTATGCGCTGCACATGAACTACATCGTCAGGAGAGAGCAAGGCACCGGTCTTGCGGTCGCGGACCCATACTACATGCATGAGGGCTTCTTGTCAATCAACGACGCCAGCCGTGAATATGCGAGTCAGTACATCGAAGAATTCTTGGTGAGCAATAAGGACAAAGAAACAATTCTCCTACCTTATCATCCCGGGTAAGTCATATGCGGGTAGCACTATAACACATACATCCTTTCATGCATTTCAATAATTACTTTGCACGCATGGAGGCTAACTTGATCGTGTATTTTGCGCAGCGGGGGGTGTCGTACTGTTCTCATCTTTCTTTACCCGCATTACTCCCGCGCTCTATATTTGGACCCGTCGAAGAACATACAGAAGAAAGATTATACACAGTCCTCAAAGGTAACAAGCGTCGGTTCCACATAGGAACAATCTCTTCAGTGATGCTCAATCACATTAGGTTTGTAGGTGTTTGGGTTTGGGTTTTCCTCACTTGATGATTTTCGCTCAAAGTCCTCGGAGGATGGGATGCTCTCAATAAAAAGTGTCAGTTTCTCTCGGAGCAGCCAACCAACTAGTGGTTCTAGGGGGCGGCTATTTATAGCCTAGGGAGCAGCCCGACATGATAACAGATAAATGTCCTTCAATGATATGACCGTTAGGTGCGTAGATATTTTGGGACAGGTGGCGTGTAGCACAGCAACGGCCGGATATTTGAGTATCAAATTCCTCAGGGCTATCACGTTCCTCACTTGTAGGCAATCCACATTGGCGAATTCCTAACTCCTCAGTTAGAACAAATTCCTTAGAGAATAAAAGAACTTCGTCTCTATCACTAAAGAAATTGATTGAACTATATGAGATTTCCAATGGCTTCACTCGAAAGGATTGGATAGGTGTAGGATTTTGAGATGAGCATCACTTGGAAACATTTCCTTAGTTTTACCTCGTCCCCTTTAACAGGACGGTGTTTCTTGTGACTCAAGAAAGAGAAAATGAAACTACGAAAACAAAAGTCTTCACGTTTCATATTCCTCGCATGAATATCAAGTCTTCATGGTCACACCAATTTCTTCACTTTCAAAGTCTTCAACAAAACCAAAGTCTTCAGCTGAAGACATTTATTTTTAGGGGTCGACTTTCATCGTAAATATCAAACTCCTCATAGACTTATAGACATGTGTACACTCACAAACGCATTAGTCCTTAACCTATAAGTATTTAATACACCAAAATCACTAAGGGGCACTAGATGCACTTACAATCTCTCCCTTTTTGGTGATTGATGACAATATGGGTTAAGTTTTCAACGGGGATAAACATATGAAGTGTGATTGCAAGATATACAAGAACTCCCCCTGAAGATGTGCATATTTGAGGTATTTGCTTTTGAATATAAAATGCACATTGTAGAGTAGAATCATGGAGATCTCCCCCTATATCTTGTAATTCATACACGTATTTAATATATGATATGAAGAATTTGAAATGCATGAATATGTTTAGCTTAGGGCTGGGCGTTCGGTAGTAACCAAAAATTTGATTTCTACCATTAAGTTATTTTCAAAATTCAATTAGCTTAACAGAAAACCAAAAATTATATACAACTAAAAAAATGCTAACCAAGATGTTAAACGATATGTTCGGATCGGTGCACACTGAAACACTAGCATACTTTGGTCTCGTACCACTTGACAAGAGTGGTAAGCTATATCAATAAAAAGCTTACCTTGTTCTCGTACCTTGGAGAACTCACAGACCGTCTCCTTATGTAGCCAAAGCTTCTGCCCCGTCTCATAGCTAGGCGAGGTGGCACACACGGGAGGTCCTATTGGGCGCTTTCTGCGCCGCTTAACGTTCCTGGCGCTCGCGCGCGTCGCCTAGCGGGCCGGCCCAACAACCTCGTCAAAAAACAAACAACAAACATGGTAGAAAAGTACTTGCGTGACGTGGGATTCGAACCACCGCGCCAAAGTACTCAGCCGACGCAGTAACCATTACACCAGGACAGCTTAGCTATCTATGATCCAAAAAGAAACCTCTTTACTACTTCTTGTAGTACAACATTAACATAAATACCTGTAAAGAACAACATTAACATAAATTCTGTACCATATAAATCATTTCAGAAAAGGAAATGTAAAAAAAAGGAAATCATATATTCGTAATAAAAGTTCAAATTAAAAATAAGGTCCATGGAATTCAAAAAAAGTTCAACAAATTTTGAAAAAAACACAAATTAGAAAAAAAACGGATATGAAAAAAGTTCATCGAATTTGAAAAAATAGTTCATTGATTCTGAATATAGTTCACAAATATCAAAAAAGTTCATCGGTTTTGAAAAAAAAGTTCAACAAATTTGAAAAAGATCATCGAATTTAAAAATAGTTCATCGATTTTGAAAAAAGTTCAATGGATTTGAAAAAGTTCATCGAATTTGAAAAAAAGTTCACCGCATTTGACAAAATTTCAAAGAATTTGAAAAAAAAAGTTCATCGAATTTAGAGAAAAGTTCATCATATTCAAATAAAAGTTCATGAAATTTGAAAAATAGTTCATCGAATTGAAAAAAGTTCATGCATTTTGAAAAAGAAATTAGTTCATCTATTTGAAGGAAGCGTTTGCGAATTACAAAAAGGAAAAAGGGATAGAAAAAAAGAAAAAAAAGAAATGAAATGAAAGAATATGTGAAAGAGAAAAGAGGGAAACATCAATCTGATCACGTAAGTTGTGGTGGCCGGGTGGTTATCGCCCCTCGGAGCAAACTAGACATTGCAGGTTCGAATCCCAGCTTTGTACGCTTTTTTGCACGGTAAAGAAAACAGACAGTGAAAAATGTAAGTGGGACGGCCCATCTTGCGGGAGTGGATATGCGCCTGCAGGCGCCGGTTTGTAGAAAACAGCTGTAACCGGCACCTGCAGCGCTAAATAGGGATTGCCGGTACACACCAGCAAGATATTGCTTTTATTTTACTGCTGGAGCACTTCACCAGGAAGCCCACGACACAGAGTCACGTCCCTGGCCGTAGGTTTATGTTATGCTTTGCGCCTTGTGCAGCTGCAGGCGGGCTAGTGGGCTACCTGGCTGCTGGCTAGGCCCTTACACTACTGCAGGAATGCCTAGCAGTGGCTGGTCGAAAAAGTCCAGAAGTGCGGGGCAAGGTTTTCACGGGCGCCCGCCACTAGTGCATGCTGAATTGCAGCATATTGCACCTTCATATCATCAGATTGTATTTGATACATAAATTCTGGTTTGAACCTTGATCCACATACACGCACCACATTACAGTAATGTCAGATTAATAAAAAGTAGTAGTTATAAAGCAAATATAACAAGTGCATTGCAATAATTAATAAGCATATATGTGTTGTTGCTCATCACATAATTAATAGTTTGACGAGTTGTTCGGCCGTTGTTCAACACATAAACCGTTAGTAAAAACCGTAGATACTACATGAGTTAGTACTTGATGGAATGAATGGGGACCAACAGGCTGCTTGTTCTGGAATTGAAATTTTGGCCTCTCGAAGAGCCCATTGAACAACCTCAGCGGCCGTCGGTATGGTGGGTCGACTCATACCCGGCCAGATCCTCAGCCTCTCATCTGGGGTCGCCTCCATAAGGATGCACACTGCAAGGTCACTAAACTGCCTCTCTGCAATCTTCTCAATCACTGGGAGAGAACAGTAGGCCATTGGAACACTTCTGACCCAAGCTAACATCGCCTCCTTGAGGTGCTATGCCCGATTCTTTTCCCGCCTCCATAGATAGTGCTTCTCCATGTCCACCGCAGAGACCCCTTCCCACAAATCTTCTGGCAGCCCCATTTGTTAGTTTTAGCAGACAATTACATTCAAAATATATACATATAGAAAAGATCACAAGGTTAATATATAAATGAATGACACTCGTAGACATAAAGTAGAGATCACAAGGTAACAAGCATTATGTCATGACATAGTTTAATGTTTTCGACAGTTTTCCAGACTGGAAAGGAGCATGTATATCGCCATGTTGATGTTTCATTCTCATCTCTTGTTCTTCTTGACTTTCTGCCTGCAGTAAAACATTCCCTCATACCTCACTACATGGCGATGGATGATATTCGTGAGCACCCTCTGAAGGCGCTTGTGCTCCGTGCAAAAGTGAGCTAGTAACTTTCTTCTCATTCTCTTCGGACTATTTCTGCAA
Source organism: Triticum aestivum (assembly GCF_018294505.1). Classification (NCBI taxonomy): domain Eukaryota; kingdom Viridiplantae; phylum Streptophyta; class Magnoliopsida; order Poales; family Poaceae; genus Triticum; species Triticum aestivum. The sequence goes on from NC_057802.1 coordinate 564,268,349, forward strand.
CATTGAATCACTTCTCAATAGTCATCCTGCGCACACAAAGTCATCCATCAAGACCATGGCATAGTAGCCAGACATATGCATGCTTTCGCCTTTCGGTTGATGCCGGCAACAAAAGTTAGTGTTAAATTTGTACTGCGAATGCAGCATGTTCTTACGGTCGGACTTATGACTCATAAAAAAAGCAGCATTGAGAACTTTCATCAGATCGTTGGCCGCGGTGGCGAGGAGGGCCGCGACGCAGCATCGACGAAGGGGCTGATAGCAATGAGGGGCGCGACAACGGTGGCGAGCAGGAGAGGCGGTAACGAGGGGCGCGACGGCGGCGAGGATGAGAGGTGGCAATGAGGGGCGAGGCTGTGAGTCGGGCAAGATTTGGGGGTATTTGCGTGGGGGGCAGTGGCGGGGAAAATGCCAAATTTTAGAACGGTTTTTTGGGTGGAGGGAAACTGAATTGCATGTAGTGTTGTGGGTCTACATGTGACGGGCGAGGCAAGGCGCCCGCCACACATAACTGGATGATACTTCGATTTTGCATCATGCTGTCATGTTGATATTTATTGCCTTCTGGACTGTTATTTCACATGATGGTACAATTCTTATGCCTTTTCTCTCTTGTTTTACAAGTTTCACATGAAGAGGGAGATTGCCGGCAGCTGGAATTCTGACTGGAAAGGGCTATATTGAAGGCACCTTTTCTAAACAACTTCAAATGAGCTAAAAACTGATGGAGAATTATTTTTTAATATATTAAAATTATTGGCGAAATAAATACCAGAGGGGGCCACAAGGCAGCCACAAGCCTTGGAGCGCGCTCTACCCCCCTGGGTGCGCCCCCCGAGCTTGTGGGGCCCCTGGCAGGCCTCCAAAGCCCGTCTTCTCCTATATGTGCCATTTAACCTAGAAAAAATCAGAAGGAAGGTTTCGGGACAAAGCGCCATCGTCTCGAGGCGGAACCTGGGCAGGAGCACTTTTGCTCTTCGGCAGAGAGATTCCGCAGGGGAAGCTTCCCTCCGGGAGGGGGAAATTGAAGCCATCGTCATCACCAACGATCCTCTCATCGTGGTAGGACCAATCTTCATCAACATATTCACCAGCACCATCTCATCTCAAACCCTAGTTCATCACTTGTATTCAATCTTTGTTTTAGAACCTCAGATTGGTACATGTAGGTTGCTAGTAGTGTTGATTACGTTTTGTAGTCGATGCTAGTTGGTTTATTTGGTGAAAGATTATATGTTTAGATCCTTAATGATATTCAATACCCCTCTGGTCTTGGACATGAATATGAGTTGTGAGTGGTTACTTTTGTTCTTGAGGACATGGGAGAAGTCTTGTCATAAGTAATCATGTGAATTTGGTATTCGTTTGATATTTCGAAGATATGTATGTTGTTGCTTCCTTTAGTGGTGTAATGTGAACATCGATTACATGACACTTCACCATATTTGGGCCTAAGGTAAGGCATTGTGGAGTAGTTCTTAGATATGGGTTTCTAGAATGACATAAGCTTCAACCCTAGTATATGCGTTATTCCGTAAGGGGCTGATTTGGATCCACATGTTTTAATGCTATGCTTAGATTTATCTTCATTCTTCTTTCATAGTTGAGGATGCTTGTGAGAGGTGGTAATCATAAGTGGGAGGATTTTTCAAGTAAGAACAACACCCAAGCAACGGTCCACCCACATATCAAAGTAGCGAAGGGGAATCGAACAAAAAATATGAAAGTGACTAGATGAAATTCACGTGTGTCCTCAAGAACACCTTGCTTAATATAAGAAACCGTTCCGGCCTACCTTTGCTACAAAAAGGAATGGGCTACCTTGCTGCACCTTTGTTACCGTTACTACTTATTGCTCGTTACAAATTATCTTGCTATCGAACTACTTGTTAACGATAATTTCAGTGCTTGCAGAAAATACCTTTCTGAAAACCTCTTGTCATTTCCTTCTGCTCCTCGTTGGGTTCCCCCGTTACTTATCAAAAGGACTATGATTGATCCCCTATACTTGTGGGTCATCGGTGGAAAACACTGGCGGTTGGCCGACTGCACCCGCAACTGTTACAAGTGCATAATATGTACGTCCTTCATGCCTGGTAAGAGTGGTTACAACAATTTAGCTACAGCGGGCAATAGCCACACTCGCCACTGATGTATAAATAAGCAGTGGCGGGCCTTTTTTCTGGTTTCATTATGTTGCCAGCTCTTAAACGGTCTACATGTGGTGGGCACGTATTCCTGCCCACCACTGCTCTGCTACGAGCAGTGGCGGGTAAGCATTGGTACCCGCCACTCCTGCGTTTCCAAATTAGTTGCGGCGGGTGACCCGCCCCGCCGGCCATAAATTTGTGTTCATCTATCAGCTCTATCCCGGTAGTGTTAGCGTACTAGCCTACTTAGCGTTAGGAACGTTCCCTCGATATAACTAATTAAGGAGCACGTGAGACTAGATAGTTTTCTGTCCTCCCAGATACGATTATTCAGATATGATGAGTTTATGTTGCTATGTCAAGTCTTTTTTGTTGGTCTGATTCTTTGTGGAGGTGAAATCTTTTATCAACACCATGACGAAGATATAGTGATTCGACGGCCTGCACTTCTAGGGGATCATCCCCGGTGGCCTATGAACGTTCATCGATCAACGCTTCCCATGTTTTTGGATGGGCAACCGAATACGCTTTCAAAACCTATTATTGGTAATGTTCGTACGGGTGAAAGAGTGACAACATAGTTGCTTCAATCCAATTGCTCCCTCTTTACCGAAGTCTTTGGAGTGTTTCTTCGAGCAGAGATTGATGCCGTGAAGAAGGTGTTTTCAAGAGATTTCATTGTAATTCTTAGTCATAGGAGTTACTTTGTATTTTCTTGGATCTTAGGTCCAAATCAATGTACATGTAATTGTTATGAGTATGAATAAAGTTATAGGTGTTTCTAAATAAGTCTAATTAAGGAGCACATTTTGCAAAGGTCACTCCCGCCTCTTTATTTTACCACAAGTGTCGCACGCATGTGCGTCACTTGTTGCACTATGAAAGTTTTCTTTTTTTTCATAGATTCGTTTATTTGAAACATTTTATCTCTTAAACCGTGCATCCAAATCTTGAACCATTTTCACCATTGGATTCCTCACATCGAGATCTTTAAAATTATAGCCAATGTTGTTAGGTTTTAATGAACTTTTTTTCATGAAAAAAGGGAAGAAAAAACCGAACCGGGAGCACATTTTCTTTTCTTTCTCGTGGAAGGAGAAAACATGCTTTATTTCATTTCAGAGAGCCACCGGCGTGCTTCTCATGGAAGCAAATCCGTGCCTCTCGCGGAAGAAAACTCGTGGCTCTAGTGGAACGTAAAAAATAATGAAAACGCGTTTTTTTGTTTCCGAGAGGCCCAGCGTAGAAGAAAATCCGTGCCTCTCAGGGAAGCAAACCAGTGCCTCTCGCAGAAGGAAAAATATGCGTTTTTTTGTTTCCGAGAGGTATGGCCGTGCCTCTCACACAAGGAAAAACAAGTTTTTGTTTGTTTATCGAAAGGCACAACCGGCTCACAGAAGCAAATCCAAGCCTCTCGCAGCTAGGGGAAGGAAATCCGTACCTCTCTCTGATGCAAAAAGAATTGTGTTTACTGTGCAAATTTTTTTTTTTAATATTTTGGTACAAAAGTTAAGAAAGACAGGTGAAAAGCCAAAAAACCCAGAAAACACCATCTAAAAAGCCAAAAACGCGTGTGGAAAATATAAAAACAAAATTCGATGGGAGCATCCAGAGCGCGACACGTGACGGATGAGAGCGCGACAAGTTGCTCCCACGTTCCCTAAAAGAACATAGCGTTAGGGACGTGGGAATCATGTGTGTGGACGTGGGGCTTAAACTCCACCCATACATTTTGTTTTTTATTCGGTGTAACCAATTTAACACCAAACTGACTGAATCTATTTTGATTACTAAAAGTAGAACACGAATTTTTCTTCGCTAGTGATTAAATCTGAAATTTTGGTTTTTTCGGTTACAGTATCGGCTTTGTATTCGGTTCGTCGGTTTTTGTGCCCACCCCTAGTTGAGATGACATGTTTACATATGCTCAAAATACATGTTAGTAAAGTTGTAATTACAATATAAGATTTTCAGAAAGAGGCCTAGGCTACCCATCAGGCACATGCCGTTGGATAAGAGCATTTGTAGCAGATCAGGTATAATCCGGTTTTGCAAAATCACATTAGGGTATAATTTCGCGGGAACGCTAAGTTCCTGGCAGAACAGATCCAGTATAATTCGTACTGCGAATATAAATCAGTTAGCGCTACAAAGCTAATACAAAGTTCAGCACACAACCGGAGTTCCTTCGTCCTACAAATTAAACCTAGCAGAGGCCGGCTCAATCATCGGTGATGAGGTAGAACCTCTCTGCAGACATGCGGCACCGGTGGGCATAGGCATGTTCCTGCTTTCCGATGGCGCCTTCTTCTCCGGCTGCCACCTCACGCTCCACGGCGAGGAGCTCCGCTTCCACCTCCCGGCACCTCCGGGTGTGTGGGAAAAGAGCGTCGTGGAGGTTGTTGAAGCCGGCCAGAGGGAACTACCCGCCGCTGCGGGAGAGGTGGCTATGGTCGCGCGCCTACTTGGATGACGATGGCTCGACGACGGACTGGTTGGAGCTGTCGGCCTCTGCATCATGCTGGGCGAGCTTGCGTGTCGTCGACCCGCCATGCCAGCGAGCAACACCTGCCATGGAGGAGGAGAAAAAACGGCGGATTCGAGGCGGGATTTGACGGCGGAGTTAGGGCGTGGTAGCGGCGGCGCAGTGGGATTGTGGTGGAGGGATAGGGTTTGCGTCCGGTAAAAGGGATACGAAGCCGTAGATATAGCGTCGGCGCGGTCAGTTTGCGGGACACCAGTACGGGCTAATTTTAGCGGACCTGTTCGGTCCGCAAAAAGGATCCATCCGGTAAAATGGCCGGAATTTTGTGGGAGGCATGGTATTGCGGGATCTGCTAGGGATGCTCTAACAAAACATTAGTTGCGCCCTATAATAGTTTGGATATCATTTATTTTATTGTTTTTGAGATTGGCTATCATTTATTACTGCAAATCTATAGTCAATAATGTGCCTGCATGGATGTTGCGGTTGTAAGATCATGTTCGAATACTAATAACTGATGCCTGGCTGGCCCCTCATTAATTTCCATAATGTATTTCTACTTTTTGCCTCAACCTTTGACTATATAGCCACAGCCCAAACAACAAAATACAGAATGGTCAACTCCGTAGGGTCAAGAACCCAATCTGAGAGAACCAGCGGGTCGAAGATCCCGTCGATGAAAGCCTCTCCAGGGGTGATTCATTTGGAGATGGGAGGGGATTACGAATCACCAACTAACTCGTCCAAGAACACAAAGGACGAAGCAACAAGCAACTACTTGTCCAATAACCTGGAGAAGCCCAGAAAAATGAAATGGAAGGAGGTTGATGTTCCGGCCTGGCTGCAGGAGCTCAACTCATTCAAAGAAGGGGACTGGAAGGTCCTCGTCAATAAAAGAGAAAACGGCAGGACAGACTGGGTAAGTCGTTCTCCAATCCAAACCTGGGCACGAACAGCGAATTCATTTGATTGATCCTGGAAAAGTACATAGATATAGGGTGTATGTATACCTCCCCTGCAAGGTACGACTGTGGTCATAGAATTCACATAGGTAGGCAGGCGAGATCTGTTTTTCTTTTTTGAAGATCTGTTTCCATGGACGCGTCGCTACCTGGGCAGCGCGCCCTGGTGCTAGCCACCCAGGCAAGGATGCCGGCCAGCGATCCCGTCCCTCTTGTTATGTCACTTCCTCTGCCATAAATGCTCATACAGTATTATATCGGTAATCATCTATTGATCCATTCTGTGCTTGAATCGAGAATATAAAAGTCAATTTCCTTGCTAAAAGAAACTGACTGCATATATGCTCATACAGTATTATATACGGCATTTATCAGAAGGTGATCTGGTTTAGTGAGGTTGTGCCTTCCACATAGAATATTTATCCTACAGAGCAAATATCCTTGTGCGTTTCTCAAAAAAAAATCCTGATGTGATATAAACCTAGATGATCCATTTCAGCCACAAATCGATCTCAGCCAATAAAATGTATGTACATACTGTAATTTCTTAAGTACATACGCACCCACAAACAAAAATAAGCACATAGTGTAATTTCTTTTTGGTACCAAATTACGGTGTTACCTCAACAGTAAATTGTAGCTTCATCTCGACAAATGGCTTCTTCTATTTTATCAAATTGAATCAACCCATTTTAATTGCACTGAAAAATATAATAGCAAGAAAGTAAATTTCCATCGTATGCATTTTTTTTCTCTTTTTATTTTTCATTGTATCCTGACCACTCTCTCGTGTAGTTTATAGATGTTGTGTTATATTACATCCTTATGTCCAGCGAATACTTTGTTTTGATACTCGTCCAATTTACACTGAATAATTTGTAGATGTTTATACGTATACTTACTACTCCCTCCGTTTCATAATGTAGTGCCTATAGATTTTCTGAGAAGTCAAACTTCGCAAACTTTGACCAAGTTTGTAGAGAAAAATATTTATATCTACAATAGCAAAAATATATGATGTGAAACTATATCTTATGATGAATCTAGTGATATATGTTTCGCACTCTAGATGTAAATATTTATCTCCACAAACTTGATCAAAGTTTGTGAGGTTTGACTTTTCAAAAAATCTATTGGCACTACATTATGGAACTGAGGGAGTATTACATTATGAATGCTTTACATGCCACTATACTTTGCATTTGCTATCTAGTACGTTCGGTTTTGCTAGATCGCTTATCTTTCCAGAGGGTTTTGTTGGCAACATGGCCATACTTATGTGTCTCGCGGTTTGTGTTCTGTCCTAGAAATATTGTGTTTCTTTGCTATTTTTATTTTCATTCAGATACACGCGCACACACACACACATAGAAGAACAAAAGTAAAAGAACATGTTTTTAGCTTGATCCTGCTATTCTAGTTGCACATGGTTGATGAATGACTTGTACGTTAATTTCTCAAAATTATATTTTTCTTGCAGAAGTACATCCATCAGAGATATCACAAAACATTTCGCTCAGGACCTGGTGTCCGTTTCTTCCTGGATGGCAAAGAGATGAACCAGGTGTTTAAAGGAGAAAAACTACAAAAGAAGGTAACCATGTATTGTACTTTCTCCAAAAATTTACAGTAGGAACGTAACACTATGTACAATTATTTTCTCTTAGTACTGGGCATTGAAGTTTGTCAAGTAGGGTACAAATTCATGTGCCCTATAAATCGACTGTACGTTTTACAGTAAACCAGCATTTTAAAGTATAGATGGATGTATGCAAAAGCTCAAGACAACAAGTATGCATATATATATACAACCTTCGCAAATAATGACGGACGCCCTTGTTCATTTGCTTCTTCCATGCAACCTACTCCGTTGTCAGTCTAAAGTAAAGAGTATGTGGTTTTCCTACATGTAAAAGGGAATTAATTTCGTTTCCTTCATGCAACCCATGTAATTATCTCTATTTGTACATGTACTGTTTAATATTTTAGTTTCGAAGATCTGTCTTCACACATTTTCATTTGTTTATGTTATGCAGAAGAAGAATGATCCCAGTGGTCAGGCAAGTGGTATGAACCCCAACTATATATACAACTTTGATTGCTTGAGTTCGCACATTCCTGCAATTTTGTATTGCAACTCTAGAAATTTACCTCATATAGATACACAGTTTACCAATTCCATTGTTTTATATTGTGATACTAAATTTTAATCATTTTGTTTAATCGAAGTGTTTCCTTATTCTAGAGCATTATATTACTAGTTTCAACTAACCCAATATTTGTAAAGCAGGTGCAAGTAAACCTAGAAGAGGAAGGAAGGCTGCTGATACTAGGACAAGGGCTTTGACGCTTGGAAAACCATTCTACTATGTGCCCGAGAAGCTCCCAGTAGGTTTCATATAACCTCTGAAATATTCATGAGATGAATAATAGCAGTTTGTCTAGTACTAGTAGTCTAGCTACACACTGCAATATGTATTTTGGTGCATCGCATGAGAGCAAACTGAACCTCACGGAGGAATATGCCTGTTTTGATGATTTTTCTTATGTGCTAGATGTAAGCTCGACAGTTACACACCGGAGATTATGTCGCTGGCTTTAATAATTGGACCGGTATTTTTCACACAGTAGTACGTTGTTGTATTGATTGGATCTTTCGCTTTCTGCCCTTTTTACGACGCTCAGCTGATGGGTCCATAGAAGACGGTACTCCGAAATACATTTGTTGCGTTTGCTAAAATTTAGTGTGCAAGTATGAGTCATGAAGCATAAAAAATGAAAAAAAATTGACATGACCTTTGGTTAGAAAGATGTCATAACGAGTGCCAGAAATTCGGCGAAACGGAAATGAATCGATGTTTCACAAAAACATTGGCACTCATGTCAATACCTGCAAACATAAGCCAACGATACTACACTTGATCATAGTTAAAAAATAAAAGAAAAATTCGACATGACCTTTGCTAAAAAGAGGACAAACAAGTGCCAGAAATTAGGCGAAACAGAAATTAATCAATGTTTCGCCAATACATTGGCACTCATGTCAATACCTGCAAAATGTTCCTAATATACTCATATTTAACCTAAGCACAAATAAGAGTAAGACACACTACTCAAATTTAAACCATGCTAAATATCTATTTACGATAAACACAACTTCGACCATACCGGAGAGGTGGCTCGCTTGGCGTCCGAAGGCGGTGCGAAATATCCGATGTTGGCGGAGGAAGCACGATGGCCGAAGGGTAGCCATCGCAGAGGAGCTTTGCGGTGGCGGTGGAAGGGAGATGCCTCCAGTGTTGGAGGAGGAGTCCATGCCCACGGCGGTGAGGAGGGCCGCGACGCAGCGTCGACGAAGGGGCTGGTAGCAATGAGGGGCGCTACAGCGGTGGCGAGGATGAGAGGCGGCAACAAGGGGCGAGGCTATGAGTTAGGTGATATTTGGGGGGACAGGCGCGGGTGCTGGGGCAGGGGGGAATGCCAAATTTTGGAACGGTTTTTTGGGTGGAGGGAAACTGAACTGCAGGAAGCGTCGTGGGTCTACGTGTGACAGGCGAGGCAAGGTGCCCGCCACACATAAGTGGGTGATACGCCTATTTTGCATCATGATTTCATGTTGATATTTATTGCCTTTTGGACTGTTATTTCACATTATGATACAATTCTTATGCCTTTTCACTCTTATTTTGCAAGTTTCACATGAAGAGGGAGATTGCGGGCAGTTGGAATTCTGACTGGAAAGGGCTATATCGGAGGCACCTTTTCTTAACAACTTAAAATGAGCTAAAAATTGAAGGAGAATTATTTTAGAATATATTAAAATTATTGGTGAAAAAATACCAGAGGTGGACCCACTAGGCAGCCACAAGCCTGGGGGCGCGCCCCCCCGAACTCGTGGGGCCCCTGGCAGGCCTCCGAAGCCCATCTTCCCCTATATTTGCCATTTAACCTAGAAAAAATCAGAAGGAAGGTTTCGGGACGAAGCGCACCGTCTCGAGGCAGAACCTGGGCAGGAGCACTTTTGCTCTTCGGCGGAGAGATTCCGCCGGGGAAGCTTCCCTCCGGTAGGGGGACATCAAAGCGATCGTCATCTCCCACGATCCTCTCAGTATGGGAGGACCAATCTTCATCAACATCTTCACCAGCACCATCTCATCTCAAACCCTAGTTCATCTCATGTATTCAATCATTGTCTCAAAACCTCAGATTGGTACCTGTCCGCTAGTAGTGTTCTTTACGTCTTGTAGTTGATGCTAGTTGGTTTTTTGGTGGAAGATTATATGTTCAGATCCTTAATGATATTCAACACCCCTCTGATCTTGGACATGAATATGATTTGTGAGTGGTTATTTTCATTCTTGAGGACATGGGAGAAGTCTTGTCATAAGTAATCATGTGAATTTGGTATCCGTTCGATATTTCAATGATATGTATGTTGTTGCTTCCTTTAGTGGTGTCATGTGAACATCGACTACATGAAACTTCATCATATTTGGGCCTAAGGGAAGGCATTGTGGAGTAGTTATTACATATGGGTTTTTAGAGTGACATAAGCTTCAACCCTAGTTTATGCGTTATTCCGTAAGGGGCTCATTTGGATCCAGATGTTTCATGCTATGCTTAGATTTATCTTCATCCTTGTTTCGTAGTTGTGGATGCTTGCGAGAGGGGGTAATCATAAGTGGGAGGCTTGTTCATGTAAGAACAACACCCAAGCCCCGGTCCACCCACATATCAAATAGCGAAGGCGAATCGAACAAAAATGATGAAAGTGACTAGATGAAATTCACGTGTGTCCTCAAGAACACCTTGCTTAATATAAGAAACCGTTCCGGCCTGCCTTTGCTACAAAAAGGATAGGGCTACCTTGCTGCACCTTTGTTACCGTTACAACTTATTGCTCGTTACAAATTATCTTGCTATCAAACTACTTGTTAACGATAATTCCAGTGCTTGCAGAAAATACCTTTTTGAAAACCGCTTGTCATTTCCTTATGCTCCTCGTTGGGTTCAACACCGTTATTTATCGAAAGAACTATGGTTGGTCCCCTATACTTGTGGGTCGTCAGTGAACAACAAGTGTATAATATGTACGCCCTTCATGCCTGGTAAGAGTGCTTACCACAATTTAGGTATGGCGGGCAACAGCCACACTTGCCACTGATGTACAAATAAGCAGTGGCGGGCCTTTTTTACTGGTTTCATTACGTGGCAAGCTCTAAAACGGTCTACCTATGGTGGGCATGTATTCCTGCCCACCACTGCTCTGCTACCAGCAGTGGCGGGTAAGCTTTGGTACCCGCCACTCCTTCATTTCCAAATTAGCTGCGGCGGGTGACCCACCCCGCCCGCCATAAATTTGTGTTCATCTATAAGCCCTTTCCCGGTAGTGTTAATGTACTAGCCTACTTAGTGTTAGGAACGTTCCCTCGAAACAACAAATTAAGGAGCACGTGAGATTAGACAGTTTTCTTTCCTCGCAGATACGATTATTAAGATATGATGAGTTTATGTTGTTGTGTCAAGTCTTTTTTGTTGGTCTGATTCTTTGTGGAGTTGAAATCTTTTATCGACACCATGATGAAGATATAGTGATTCGACGACCTGCACTTCTAGGGGACAATCCCCGACGTCCTAAGTACGTTCATCGATTAAGGCTTCCCATCTTTTTGGATGGGCGACCAAATACGCTTTCAAAACCCATTATTGATAATGTTCGTGCTGGTGGAAGAGTGACAACATACTTGCCTCAATCCAATTGCAGCCTCTTTACCGTGGTCTTTGGAGTGTTTCTTCTTGCAGAGATTGATGCCGTGAAGAAGGTGGTTTCAAGAGATTTCCTTGTCCTTCTTAGTCAAAAGAGTTACTTTGTATTTTTTTGGATCTTAGGTCCAAATCAATGTACCTGTAATTGTTATGAGTATGAATAAAGTTACAGGTGTTTCTTAAAAAAGTCCAATTAAGGAGCACATTTTGCGAAGCTCACTCCCGCCTCTTCATTTTACGACAAGTGTCGCGCTGCATGTGCGTCACTTGTTGCAATATGAAAGTTTTCCTTTATTTCATAGATTCGTTTATTTGAAACATTTTATCTCCTAAACCGTGCATCCAAATCTCGAACCATTTTCACCATTGAATTCCTCACATCGAGATCTTCAAAATTATATCAAATGTTGATAGGTTTTAACGAACTTTTTTTCATGAAAAAAACGGACGGAAAAACCGAACTAGAAGCATATTAGTTTCCTTTCTCGCGGAACGAGAAAAAAATGTTTTAATTTCGTTTCAGAGAGCCACGGCCGTGCTTCCCGTGGAAGCAAACCTGTGGTTCTCGTGGAACGGAAAAATGTGAAAATGCGTATTTTCGCTTCTGAGAGGACCAGCGTAGAAGCAAATCCGTGCCTCTCAGGGAAGCAAACCAGTGCCTCTTGCGGAAGGAAAAATATGCGTTTTTTTCGTTTCCGAGAGGTACGGCCGTGCCTCTCGCAGAAGGAAAAAACGTGTTTTTTTTAAAGGCACAACGGGCTCACAGAAGCAAATCCATCACTCTTGCAAGAGCAAATCCAATCCGCTCGCGGCTCGGGGAAGCACATCTGTACCTCTCACTAATGCAAAAAGAATTGTGTTTTTTGCGCAATTTTTTTTGAAATATTTTGGTCCAAAAGTTAAGAAAGACCAGTGAAAAGCAAAAACAACACAGAAAACACTATCTAAAAAGCCGAAAACGCATGCGGAAAATATAAAAACAAAATACAATGGGAGTAGCCAGAGCGCGACACGTGACGGATGAGAGCGCGACAAGTGGCACGCTCTCAGCCCAACCGAAGTGGCCATTGGGAGCCTCTTGAAGGAGCGCTCCTTCGTTAGTTGCTCCCACATTCCCTAAAAGAACATAGCGTTAGGGACATGGGAATCGTGTGTGTGTACGTGGGGCTTAAAGTCAACCCATACAGTTTGGTTTTCATTCGGTGTAACCCATTTAACACCGAACCGACTGAATCTATTTCATTAAAACCGAAATTTCAGTCTTTTGGTTAAAATATCGGTTTGGTATTTGGTTCGTCAGTTTTTATGCCCACCCCTAGTTGAGCTGACATGTTTACATATGCTAACAAATTCATGTTAGTAAAGTTGTAATTACAATATAAGATTTTCAGAAAGAAGCCTACACTACTAGGGAAAACCCTAGCAGTAGCGCGGGTATTTTGCCTATCAATAGCGCGGGACGACGCGCTACTGATAAGACGCTACGGCTAACGTGTAGCAGTAGCGCCTGTCGTCCCACGCTACTGCTATACATGGCTAGCAGTAGCGCCCTTTAGTGAAGAGCGCTGCTGCTAATATCTGCAACGCTTTTTAGCAGGAAACGCTATTGGTAATGCAGCGCTACTGCTAACTTTGTTCCCCTCGCTACTGCTAGTTTTATTATTATTTTTTCTGCATATTTGTTTTGTATTTGAATAGGCTTTATACAATAATCTTTAGCATATCATACACATACAAATGTAATCATAGCATATACATACAAATAGTCTCATGAAATCATGTCATCATCATAATCATCATCCAACACAAAGTGGTCTCTCGTGATCATCTCGAAAATAGCGATACAAGTCTCGATTACTTGCAGCTACATCGTCATCCATCTAAACAATGATATACGCGAGAAGAGCTATCACTTTGAGTGAGACAGGAACTATGCAGTACATGAGTTCGTATCCCTCTCTCGCATTAGCGTGAACCTAAACTAACTACTGACTGTCGCTCGGAAACCGGAAACCGGTACACCTGGGCCTGACACTCCGGCCACTCGTCGTACATATACTCCTGGCATAGCACTTCTTCGCCATGGATGATCTATGCACCTGCATCTTCACATGAGTCGATGATATGCAACATATATAGTTGAGCAACAGAAAGAGACAGACTTGGCAAAAATAGAAGCAACATATCATAAGCATAAATAACATAGTTGATCGTACCCAAAATGCCCTAACTAGAGTGATCGTCACTAGTCGAGGAGGACGGTTTACTTACGTCACAAATAAAGTTTTGTCATGCATAACTCAAAGTTTCGTCATACAGAAAGTATGGACTAAACGGACACATTGTCATATATCGACAATCACTCCAACATGTAGTGCCATCCATCCAAGTCAGGGAGATAGTCCCCGAGCCTAGTGAAAGGCTTCAGGTCGAGACGCTGAGCGGCTACCCGTGTTCGGACGTCTTCCCGCGACATTTGTCCTTCTTCGTAGAACATCCCTGTTTTTCCGATGACCTCCTTCATGATGATTTGGGCAAGTTCGCGCTGGATGTGATAGAACTCAGCTCGAAGTCGATGATCCTTGATATCTCCTACGTTCTTTGCCCATTGCAGAATATGGGTATCGCCGAATGTACGTGACATGCGAAGGTTCTGGTGATCCTGTCTGTACTCCAGCATGTGGTGTAGGACATAGAATCCATCATTAAGAGAATCACTCGGTTGCTGGATGCAGCAGAAGTCGGTCTTATGGCCGAAGGCGGGCCTGCCGTCCCTTCTCTTCTTGTCCTTGACCTCTCCACCCCGTGCGTCGTAGTAAAACATAGCACTGTCGAGAACATCCTTGATGCGGGTGTAATCCTTTTTGTTAATGTTCTTCGGCGAGTCCAGGTAAAGAGCGTGGGAGTATCGAGGGTAGAGGATGATGAGGACGGCGTGCCCGCCGCAGCGCAAAATAAGTACACCTCAAGTTAATTAGCCTCCACCGTGCAAATGAATGATTGAAATCGAAGGAAGGATATCCGCGCGGATGACTTATAGGGGATGATAAGGCACGAGAATCGCCTCCTTGTCCTTATTGGCGAGCATGAAATTTACGATGTATTCCCTCGCATATTCACGGTGCTTTGCGCAGACTCCCAAGAAGCCCTCGTGCATGAAGTACGGGTCAATTGCGGATGACCAAGAGTCGACGCGGCAAGCTCTACATCGACGATGCAGGCTGGCGCCCCAAGGCCGGCTCAATTGAGTACGGGTACCGGGTCCCCTTCGGCAGATTCCAAGTTTTCATCAGCAAAATCGGCGAACCGGGCCCTGAGCCGGACATCTGCACCGACATCATCGAGACGGCTCAGCGTGTGAGAACAACCCGAGTTCAGCCCGCCGTGAAACATGCCTTCGTGGGATTCATCCATGGATCAGAACTTGAGGAAGGATCCATGTCTGGCGGTGAGACGGCCATCTACTCTGAGGGTGAGTCGTCCACGGGCGAGAATACTTCGTTGTATCAACTGCAGGACGGCAGGCTTCGGGGCTGTTCCGATGGTGACAATATTCCGGACCCCTATGAGCCGCCGAACCGGGTCGCGATTTTCATGGCCAGTATGCAGCCAGTGCAGAATTCTTCGACTGAAGCGGCAATGGTTTTCGGGTCAGCAGCAGCAACGGCAGCCGGGGCAGGAGGCCCTGTGCGTCCACCGGCTCAGGTTTTGACTGATTTGCTAGATAATTTGACAACATTGTTAGCGGCAAATCTTAACCCGACGAATAAAGATCAGCATAACACGGAGGTTGCAAAATTGAGTGACGAGATAGCGCAAGCTAAGGAAGACCTAGCGGCAAAGAACGCTAGGGTGACTGCTGAATGAGCCGCTTTGGATGCTCAGGCGCAACAAATCCAGGATGATTCCTTCTGGCGCTCGTTGGATCAGAACGCTTCAAATGAAGTCCTGAGGAGAAGGCACCGGAGTCGTCTGCCTCCGGTTTACGAGACGAGGAACCTCTTCAATACACCAGGTGCAGGGACCAGTGACCCGCCAGGGGTAAACTGGGCAGTAGCTGCGCCTGGGGCTGGAGCGCCAGCTCAACCACGCACGACTGACCCGCCCCGTCAGAATACTGTCCCACCACGACACGTGCCGACACCGTCGGGTCATTACTCTAACCCTTTGGATAACATGATCGCTGCGGCGTCGCGATTGGCGGCTCTCCTAGTTGAAGGCGAGTCTCCAACTGCGGTTGAAACGTGGATGGCTAGAGAGCTTCTTCAGACAGCATTGGTTCAACAGGAGGCTTATTCTTACAGTCGTGATAGGATCCATTAAACCCCTCGCCCAAGCCGGAGTTATAGCAGACACATGGATTCTCCAGCAGTGTCAAGCAGTGAGCAGCGTCGTAACCCGCCCCGTGGGCATGACTCGCCCTGTAACACTCAGGCCTTGATGGATCAGGATAGAGCACGTCGGGGGCTGAGCTGGCGACTCCGTACGCGGCTCATCAACCATCTCTGGTTTATCCGACAAACTCGGTGGAGGCAGGTGTGACCTCTCGAAGCATGGGCGTACCATGTTTGGTGCCAGCTCTACGTAATGAGCGTCCGCCCAAGGATTTCAAAGGACCTCGTATGGTGCCCAACTACACAGTCGACTTACCTTGTGAGGCGTGGATTGAGAGTTACGAGATGGCCATGGAGCTGCTGGAGGTCAGCGATGCCACGTGTGCTAAATCCTTTACCATGATGCTGGATGGGACGGCCCGTACATGGCTAAAGGGATTGCCTGCTAATTCAATTGGATCATGGGCTGAGTTGATGGCCTGGTTCATCCAGAATTTTAAAGGCACGTGCAAACAGCCCATGTCGATTGTGGATTTAGATGCCTGTGCCCAAGAGGAGGGCGAGTCAACAACCCATTGGGTGTGCCGAGTCAAAGCCATCCTACATTTATCAGATAACATCAATGCCAGCTCAGCGTTCCTCATGTTAGAGAAGAATTGCCATTTTTTTGCCTCTTAAACAAAAGTTAGGACGGCTCAAGCGCCACTGCTATGATATGGGTGAGCTGATGGTGGCTCTAATTAAATATGCCGACTCTGATAGTACCAAGGACCCCGAGTCTGATGATGAAAAGCCGGGAAAGGGAAGAAAGAGCGGCAACACCAAGGGCCAGCAGCATAACCCGGCAAGTCAGCTTGGCAACGGTAAACGCAAGGCTGATAATAATTCAGATATTGTGGCCAATACCAACACGCGGACTAATGGTCAGCGTCGTAAAGAAAAGCCACCTCCTCGGGCAGGAGGGTCAGGTATAAATCTGGAGTATCTGTTGAATCAGCCTTGCCCAAAGCATGGTTCCCGGGAAAAGCCATCCACGCACCTTTGGACGGACTGCTACATTATGAGGGAGTTCAAAAATTCCGACTTGTTCCAAAACAATCATGGGCCAGGAGGTGGCTCGGGTTCCGGTTCTCATGGCCCGGGTTACGGTGGCGGCGGTTCTAATTCCGGCTTTCACACTACTAGGAAAAGGCCTACTAGTGGCGCACCAGTTTTGCCTACTAATGGCGCACTACTGGTGCGCCACTAGTACCACGCCACTAGTATTTTTTACTAATGGCGCACCAGGCAGTGCGCCATTAGTATAGGCCACGGTGCGCCATTAGTATGCTTCCTAGGGGGCCATATTTACCCATGTGCTTTGCCATACTAATGGCGCACTGCGGGGTGATGCGCCATTAGTATCCTTTGGCATACTAATGGCGCACTGGGGGGTGATGCGCCATTAGTATCCTTTGGCATACTAATGGCGCACGTTGGGGTGATGCGCCATTAGTATGTATATTAGGGATTATTTTTCTTTTCTTTTCTGATATTTGCACAGATTACAAAATATATTATTGGACAGAATATAAGCAGCACCACACAGCAACAGTAGATTCATCGAATACAATAGAAGATTAGTCTCCGAATACAATTCATCATATTAGTCTCCGAATTCAAAAGACCGAACAAATATAGAACATTACAAGTCTCGAGACCGCGAGTAGCGAGTTTGTCTTCACATTACAAGTCGATATCGATCATCTAAACTACCATCACATAGAAGAGAGCCGCGGTCATCACGATGAGCATCATCGCGATGAAACTGGTCTTCATCCGGTTCCTCCAACGCTCCCTCCTCTCTCCCGCTAGATAGCGCGCGTATCTAGATTCCGCCTCCGCCCTAGTGGTGTACCCTTTGTAACTGTTACCACTGAAATGGTGAACCTGTCTCCAACACTCCTCCCAGTCGTCGTAGACTCTGGGAACCTTACCCTTGTACACGACATACGACGGCATCTCTATGCACTAACCAAACAACAGACAATACATAAGCAATATATAAGTATGCAACAGAAGGATCGGAAGAGAAAAGCAAGACATTAATAGCACGATTCATGGTCCTACTAATAAATAGCATCGATTACATCTAAGTTGAGCGACTGTCCAAACCAAAGAGACATACAAGTTCATTAAAGTTTAATTACAACATGAGCTAATCAATATTTCAGAACTACACATAGGATCACTACTTTCGACTCGACTCATGGGACCGGAGCGTGGATGAAGCCGCCGTCTGTCGTGATGGTCATGAAGTCGCGGGCGTTGTCAGCCTGCATTTGTAGTGTTGTGTCTATCTCACTATTGGACGGTTGAAATTTGAGGTAGAACTGCCCCGAGGTATGAAGGACATCTTGATGGATGATTTCTGCAAAGTCCCACTGGATGCGAAATAATTCTTGTCAGATGTCCGCGTCCTGGATTGCCGCCAAGCTTGCGGCCCAATCTTTGAGATTATTTGGTAGCAGAAGGTGATTATGGTCCCGTACGATCGCCCGCATGTGATGGAGGGCGTAGTAGGCATCCTTCTGACCGCCAGGCGGCTGCTTGACGCAGGGGAACGTCGTATTGTGTGTGAACACGTGCCTGCCGTACCTACGAGCTGGCCTCTTAAAGGTGCCTCCAGATGCGGCGTAGCCGGGGAGAGTATCATCAAGAACTTTCTTGATGTTTGTGTAGTCTATCTTGGAGTCACGGTCCGGGTCGAAATACGTGGCCATGGAATATTTCGGGCTTAAGAGGATGAGTGTGCAATGTGTGTCACTGCACAGAACACGGAATGTGAGAAAAAAAAGAACGATCGAAATCTAAGAAATCATATGTTACGGGGGAGTTAGGAGATGACTTACTCGGGAAAGTAAGGCACGTGGAAGTTATCCTTATCTGCGTTTGCCAGAATGACACCTTCAAGGTGTGAACTCGCGACTTGCTGGTCCCCAACGCTGCCCAAGATCTTGGCACGCATGTAGAAGGGGTCGACTATCACAATGTCCGGGGTCTTGTGTCTAATGATCCGCATCTCCATACTCAGCGAAAATAGCCGAACGAAGGTGTAGTGCAGCGGATGAAGGTTAAGCATAGCAAAGATGTCATCAAACCGCAAGACGATCGTACCCCCAACGACGCTATCCACAAAGCCCTTGCCCTCTGGCACCTTGGACACGAAAACCGGGTATGCCACATCATTCTCTCTGAGACGCCGCTTCTCCAAAGAAAGAACACTTTCATGCAGAGTCCGCATAGCACCGGTTGCAGCATTGAGCATATTTGTCGGTAGCATCGCCCTACCCGCCACATGCACCCTCCTCGAGATATCCTTAGGTGAAGGTGGCCCGTCCTGAGCATGGATCGTACTCGGTGCCGGCTGGCTCGCACTGGCGCCCTTGTTAGTCTTTCGCTTCCGTCCCTTCTTCCTGATCTGCTGTAATGGGATCGAGTTCTGCTCACAGACCGCCTTCTTGAGCGTGTTGGGGCTGATAATATTTCGCACCTCAGCTATCAGAGGCTCGGTGAAGGCGGCAGCTGGAGGCGTCTCCTGAGAACTGAACGCCAGACGACGCCTGTTGCAATTGGGTTTCTCCGCCATACCAGCCAGATCGCGGTCGTCTTTTTCAGGGTTGGGTTCTTGAGAAGGAGGCCCGCAGAACTCGTCACTGTACCCATGTTCGGAAAAGTACTTATCGATGTTGGAAAATGTACCGCCGTCGTTGTCGTCGTTGTCCGGATCCTGTGCCATATGCATGTCCGGATCCTGTGCCATAGGGATGTCCGGCATGTCCGGTAGCGTTGCGGCGTTCTTGCCATGGCTTGGCGCTGGCACGACTGGCGGTCTTGTCTGTCGGGTGGTGTCCCCCGCCCCCAAATGAATCTAGCTCTTCGGCCAAAGCAAGGGCCAGCTTACGCATGCGCTGAGGGTCATCACATCATCTTTGTCGGCCCCAGCGGGTCGAATCGGAGGTAACAACTCGTCGCAGCCTGGCAGCACCCGAACCAGTTCAACCCTATACAAGGTGGGTGGCATCCGATTACCGTGGAACACGCGGTTGCCCAGTGGAACGATTCTGCCCTTGGCGACCTCGACCAACTCGCCGCCCACGAAGTGCAGGAGAGTGCAAGGAACATCGGCGGCGCCCTGCGAAAACATGTAGGGCGTCAGGGATGCCCAGTCAAAGGCAAGGAGATGAAGTCAACGACCGAGAGGCTTAGTTACCGTGATGCCGTCGAGCTCGGCTAAAGTCGAGGCACCGCCAACGGTGGGCGTGCAACTGACGGAGGGGTCGCTTGCTGGCGAGGTGCCGGCCGGCGTACACCCGGGTGCATTAAGCTCCAATGCCCGTGCTTGGACCATCCACCCCATGAACTAGGAGTGTCATGCAGCATAAAAACTGCCAGTGGCCAGAAGAACTGCACCAAAGCAACTGGAGTTTTGCAACTATGTGATAGTGAACAACACAAGAGGTGTTGCTGCTCAGGGCTTCA
The DNA here is from genome assembly GCF_018294505.1 of Triticum aestivum. Taxonomy (NCBI): domain Eukaryota; kingdom Viridiplantae; phylum Streptophyta; class Magnoliopsida; order Poales; family Poaceae; genus Triticum; species Triticum aestivum. The sequence continues at coordinate 564,288,567 of NC_057802.1, forward strand.
ATTTGAAATACTACTGGAAGATAACTAACTAAAAATATGTGGAAGTGGAGCATTACTACTCTACAGAAAGATAACGCAATGTAACAAAAAGTGGACATTTACAATAGCCTAGGGAAAGCAGGATGGGGAACTGGCAAAAGCCTCTCTACTGAGCAGGGTTACTTTATTAGGTGCGAACCTGCAGATTGTGTATTGGTCCTTGTTTGCTGACCTCTTGTTTGTTTCCTCTGTGCCAAAACTTACTGTCTGGTTCTGAAACTGATACAGTGACAAGGGAAAAAAAATGGGCATCAAAACCAAACAATGTGCTAATAGTAGTAGGAGTACTAACATGACTAAAGTCACTTCTGCAAAAAAAAGGGAAAGGAGCTCTTGCCCCCATTGCCAAGAATCTTTGGTGCTTGAGAGGGAAGCTTGGTCACTTTACAAAACTGAACCCCCCACACCACCAGTAGAACACAGCCTCTGTTTTCGCAAAAAAAAGCTAAAGTTTTTATGCTTAAAACCTTCTTAAATAACAGTGCTTAGAACAAGATAGTCCCAAGTCCAGGCCACCTCCCCCTCCCTAGTTACACCACAACATCCATCCAGACTCAAGTATTCCGGCAAAGAAAAATGTGATTTCAAGGTGGGGTAGAAGTAGGAGCGTGAGAGTAACTGTTTTCATTTTCTTCCTTTTTTGTGTTTGTTGTGTGTTGACACTTATCACAGTACCCAAGTGTGTATCAATGAAGAGAATGCAGCTTGTGGAAAGGATGCCACTGCTTTCTTCAGTTTCAGTTCAGAAGGTTGGTGTCTATTTGAATCTGTGTGTTTCTTTTGCAGGCTCCCAATGCAATGGTGGATCAGATGGGGCTAACAGTGGTGCCATCGGCATATGATTCGTGCAGGGGGAAATGAGCAGGGATTTTGATAAACAAAGAGAAGTGAATTTGGCTGGAGGGGTGAGACTTGGAACACTGGAGGCCGGAGGGGGTCGAAGCAGAGGTTGAGTACGCGAAGCTTCGTCAGTTCCCGGAGCCCCTCGACGTTGGCGATCTTGTTCCTGACAAACTGCACACACGCACGCATGAGATGCGGGAGATGAAGAAGAAAACTAGAAAGGGAAGAAGAGAAGGGGAAGATGGACAACTGCGTGGTGGTGCTGCTGGAGATGCTGTCGGGGCGGCGGGCGCTAGACAAGAAGGAGGAAGGAGGAAGGAGGAGAGGCACCTGGGCGGGCGCGGCCGGTCGCCGGAGGTGTCGGGGTCGGGGTTGGGGTCGGGGTCGTCGGCGGCGGCGAAGGGATGGCTCGAGGGCGTCCGAGCTCGTCCGGGTCCTCGTAGTCGAAGAGGAAGACGGCGGCGGCGGTCCTCCTTGGCGCCTCGGTTGGTCGTGGGGAGGCCGGCGGCCACGTGCTTCGCGGGTCGGCGCGGGGGCGGCGGCGCGGGGGAGCTGCAGTGGTGGGGGCGCGGGGGAGCTGCAGTGGTGGGGGCGCGGGGGCGGCGGCGCGGGGGAGCTACAGTGGTGGGGGCGCGGGGGCGGCGGCGCGGGGGAGCTACAGTGGTGGGGGCGCGGAGGCGGCGGGGGTGGAGTCCAGCGGGGGTCGGGGAGTTACTGGCGAGGGAGAGGGACGAAGGGGATCTGGTGAGGGAGAGGGAGGAATTATCTAGGGGGAAACTTACTAATGGCGCACCCCGAAGCGGTGCGCCATTAGAATGTTTTTTAGATAGCAATGGGGCACCCACAATCGGTGCGCCATTAGTAATTTTTTTTTATATAGCAATGGCGCACCGGCTAGAGGTGCGCCATTAGTAATCTTTTTTTTTTATATAGCAATGGTGCACCAGCCAGAGGTGCGCCATAAGTAATTTTTTTATTATTATTTTTTGTTGCATCTAATAATTTTTTAGAAAATGAATATGAATATGAAACAGTAATAATTTTTTATAAAAACAGTAATAATTTTTTGTGACGGTGGAGCGGGCCGGGGAGGGTGCGGGGGGTCGGCGGCGGCGGTGGAGCGGGCCGGGGAGGGTGCGGTGGGTCGTCGGCGGCGGTGGAACATTGCTCATCTTCGGCCTTATTATACCTGAGCCACCGGCTCTCCTGATGTACATATTTTAACAATGTATATATTATAAAGAATATAATAAAGCCGGCATCCCTAATAAATCAGGGCCTTTGTCGTTTCATTTTTAAAGAATAATGAGTCTTTATCACTTCCACTGGTCACTCGGGGGCTTCCTGTTCAAACATAGGTGTATTCACCAAAGAGAACATAGCGTTACTACCCTCGTGATTCTGGCTATCAAGCCAATATGGTAATTCGGCTATCAAGCCAATATGATAATTTCATAAGAGCACAACTCTGGTTATCTTGGTAATTCGGCTATCAAGGCATTATGATAATTTCATAAGAGCACAGCTCTGATTATCTTGGTAATTCGGCTATCAAGCCAATATGATATTTCATAAGTGCACAGCTCTGATTTCCTTGATAATTCGGCTATCAAGCCAATATGAAAATTTCATGAGAGCACAACTCTGATTACCTTGATAATTCGGCTATCAAGCCAGATACGAAAATTTCATAAGAGCACAGATCTGATTACCTCGGGATTTCTGCTATCAAGCCAGTATTATCACTTCATATGAGCATAGCTCTGACCTACTTGGCGGGTTAATGACCGGGTTACAAAGACCAAAGAGAGTCTGTTGCACAGCACAGCTCAAACATAGGTCTATGGTGACCGGCATCATATGATAACATTAAGTATTTGGGAGTATTGTCTTCTAAGCTTTGGGTTATCACCCTAACTGCTTTGGTATGATAAGCCGGTAGTGTTCAATCACATATCACAGGTATGATATTATATATATATTATCATGGTTAAACAGGCCCTGGTTATGACCTATTTTAGTTGCCAGTGGTTTATATATGGTGTCATGACCCGCCCCGCGGTAAACCGCCGGGGCATTTGTGATTTACTTGTGTGCAGGATAATGATAAATATCTTCTGCATAAATTGATGTTATCATAAGTATCAAAAGATATCCTTTCAAATGGCGGGTCAAGCATTGTTGCACAAAACAAAAACGTGCATGATGGCACGGCAGATCAAAGTTTTACTAGCCTATTACATGATTCAATGAGCCCAAAGGATCAAGTGTTTTCATAAGTTCAAATATTTGAGCTGCCCAACGGATCAATCTTCCTGGTCTTGACGACTTGATGCTTTTGGATCATCCTTCTCCGGTTCTTCGTCCTCCGCCGTCTGGAAGTTGGGTGATGACCAATCCATGGCACGCAAAGCTTGTAATTCAGCTTCATTATCTATAAGGTTGGACGGATCAACATCAGGGGCGAAAGTATGCTTACATATTGGGGGAATCAGATCCATCACTTTATAAGCCGGCGTGGGCATCTTCTGGTTTTCTGCATCATAAGCCGGCTGATATTTTGAGAGAGTCGTTTCATCAGCAATCAGAGTCGCCAGAGGGCGTATCTCTTTAACACAGGTAGCGAAGTCTTTTTGGTCAAAAGAGGTGCCATCTTCTTTCAAGCTTGGATACCCAGTGGCTATCTTAGCCAGGTCTAGTTCTTGTAGCCATGCTTTAGCACGGCTCAAGGCCGTCACTACACCGGCTCTTGCACATGACCGTTTTATCTCTTGAATCCTCGCAGGCAGAATCGACAATTTTTTCAAGACGTCACTTAGCATATTGGGTCCTTGATTTGTTGGAGAAATCGTGGCTACTGTGCGCTGAGTTCCGGTATATAGTTGTTCAACAGGCGTATATACGGCTTTCAGTTTCACCAGCATATCTTGACTAAGATTGCTACTCCTTGGACCTGTATAATAATTGTGGAGCGGTCAGTGGCAGTTCAGAATTTAAACATAAGAGATTCAATTTTGATGCTGGTTAGGCGGCTTACCAAATATAGCAGAAACCATCTGGGAGACACGGTGTTTTAAACCGGTCAGCTCAGTTGTCACCTCTTCAAGAGCCGTTTCTGCCTTTTCAGCGCGTTGCGTTAAAACATTTTTTTTCTTCAGCCCAGGCGTTCCTTTCAGCCTCAAAATCCGTCTTCAACTTCTCCGTTTCAGCCACGCTGAATTGGAATTTTGAATCGGCTTTCCGGGTCTCAGCTTCTTGATTCTTCAGCCGGGTCTTGGCATCATCCAGTTGAGATTGAAGTTGAGCAGTGGTGTTTTGCACAAGCGCAGATTTTTAATTACATTCATATCTGGGCATAGGAATATAAGTCCCAAGCCTTTTGCAAGCAATAACACTTGGCACTTGGGGGCTAATGCGTACCAAAACAAAAATTCTTCATACAACGGATTATCTAGTTAAGTCCCAAGCTCTTTGCAAGCAAGAGTACTTCGCACTTGGGGGCTAATGCATATTTGCTCATGTTTTACTACTATTTTACGATGACTCGGTTGTGCCACAGACAACCACAACCGGCTCATGGGGGCTACGCAGGTGAATTTTGATCTTTAATCAGTGATAAGTACCGGTTCATTCATGCTGATTAAACCGGCCCTTGGGGGCTACGGACACAGTGTTGATCATTAAAATCCGGTTTAATGCTGAAAGTGAAAGACGGCTTTTTGAAGGATTTTTTATCACAGATGCTTCATACTCATTCCTATTTTAAGTCTACAGCCTATTCTATTCTATTATACACGGTAGACTTGGGGGTTGACAGGATATGCATAACTTATTAAAGCCGGGATTCATACCTCATATTTCTGGTGCATTTGTTTCAACATATCAATCTCAAGATCGTGGCTGGAATGAACTTGGTTGAGATAACCAGAGAATACCTCACTGACGCTCAGTTGAAAGTAATCAGCAATGTCAAATCTCACTTTCCGCCTTTCAACGAACTCGTCTTTGGCGGAGTGCTTGGCTAAGACAGTAGGTTGTCCCGGTTCTGTGAAGCTGCTACCAGTAATCATCACATCTTCACCATGCTCTTCTGACGGTTTAAGTGGGCTTGAGGAATCGGTGTTCAAAGGATTGATATCTGTATGTTCGTGGGAGAGATCAAGAATTTCTGGAGGGGCTTCATAAGCAGGTTCTTCTGGTTGTTTTTCAGAAGCGTCTGGTGCTTGGACTTGCTGCTTCGGCTCATGGATTTTAGGATCTGTAGCCGGCTTGGTCACCCTTGCCTTTTTACTAGGCTTTGCTTGTCCACTGCATGGTTTATGACAAGTCAGTATAAGTATAAGAGTATAAGAAGATTGAGGATACAAAGTAATTGTTGTTACCCAGGGGCAGTTTTGAAAGCCGGCAGCTGGGTCTGTGATGAGTCACCGGAAGAAGAGCGGGAAGCCTCCTGGTCATTTGAGTCAAAGGAATTAAGTGGCTGGCAAATGTGACCCGCCAGTGGGTAAAAAGAGTTTAAGTTTAGAAGAACCTTGTTTCGGCGTTTCCGCGGAATTGGGGTATTCGGTAAGCCGGAGGATAATTCTTCACCTCTGCTGGTCCGAGTCTGTCGCCGGTTCTCGTGCTGCTATTGCTTCAAAAGAAAGTCAGGATCCAAATAAGCTAAGGGGTGTGAAAATCTTACTTTCCGGGTTACCCGTCAAATTTTTTGTCTTGGCAAAGGCTCTGAGTCGGAGGAAATGATCATTACCTCTTCTTCAACCGCTTGGCTAGCCCCCGTGTCATCCTGACAATAATCAGTGTCAATAAGATAATTGAAAAAGGAGCCAAGGAGTCAAGGGCTACCTCTGACTCAGAACTGTCGTTCAGTTCAAACATACTGGAGGCACTTGGTTTTTTCTTATTCTTCTTGACAGTCTTCTTGGCGGCTTTCGTGGCAGCCCTGGCCCTTTTGGCAGCTTCATGATCATATTGCTTTTTCCAAAAATCAGACTTAGCATGTGAAAGTCGTCAGAGTTGAGTTAAGAAAATATTTGAATGATGAGGTAAAACTAAGAGATTTAAAAACTTACATCCGGTGGCGGGTTAAGTTTGCAGAAAGGGTTCAGACCCACTTTGTTGCAGTCTTCTAATTCTTCATTCAGAAGGGTCTTTGTCATTCCAATGATTGCTTCATCAGTTAAACACACGGAACTATGGCGCAGTGGATCTTTTACACCACCCGTGTAAGTACACATTAAGCCGGGTCGGCGGCTTAAGGGTATGATCCGCCAAGAAACCCAGCACCGGACCAAGTCAATGCCAGTTAACCCGTTTCCCGGCAGAGCTTTGACCTTTGTAATGGTGGGAGCAAGATTTGCACGTTCAGCAGCAGTGAGCTTTTCTGGAAGATGATGCTTCGGGTCAAGACGCTGGGCACGATAACCCGACAGTTGATTCTCATCAGCCGAAGAGGTATCTTTGCAGTAAAACCATGTTTGGTTCCAATCTTTGGGGTGACTCGGCATGCAAGCGTAGGGGAAGATAGCACCTCTTCTTCGTTGAATCGAGATTCCACCGAGTTCCAAATTGGGTCCGTTCGTAAACTCGTTTTGGTGATTCAAATAAAAATATTCTCTAAAGATTTCAACACTGGGCTCCTCTTGAAGGTATACCTCACAAAAAACTTGGAAGTTGCAGATGTTTGACACGGAATTAGGTCCAATGTCTTGAGGATGAAGCTGAAAGAAGTGCAGAATATCTCGGAAAAAATTAGAACCGGGCAGTGAGAAGCCCCGATTTATATAATCTGTAAAAACAATGACTTCGTCATCCTTTGGCTGAGGTCTTGTTTCGGCCGGATTGGGGGCGCGATAGTGCATGACATTTTTTGTTGGAAGAAAGCTGATTTTGATGAAGTCTTTGAGCGTGTTCTCAGTAACAATGGAGGGAACCCAATTACATGAAGTGACTGCCTTTGGCGGCATTCTGAATTAAAAGCCTAAAAAAGAGAGGAAACATTGCCGGTTTAGGTTAAACCGGAAGTAAAGCACTATAGTATATATTTAGAGTGGCGGCTTAGATGGGGCCTAATGATATATGGATAATTATACACCGATGAGGTAAGCCGGTGATTTAAGCCGCCATAACAACAATGATGTTCAAGATCTATCAAGAGTGAATTCTACTAAGTATTGTGGCAAACAGGTTTCACAGATTACTGCTAGGATTTCAGATCTGTGACAGTTCGGATAATGGAAAATATTTCTGACCTAAATTACAGTACTCGAACAGTTCATATGTTCGGATTGGTTTTTCTTGCGCGAAGGAGGTGGTTTATTAACAAAAACAAGTATCATGACCGCCGCCGTGGAGGAGTGCTAAGTCTGAATCAAAGTTACAAGCTACAGTGAAGAACAAGGATGAACTCTGAAGAACTTTGAGAAACCCTAATGGAGATCTACAGTGGAGAAAGAGGCACTTACTGGATCCACTGAGTGGAGGAGAGGCACCGCGTTTTTCTCTGGTCACGTTCAGGTTGATGCAGCGGCCGAGGTTGAGGAAGATGACGAGTTTCGCGGCGGTGGCAGGGCTCAGGTGTGCAGATGCGCCGCGGAGAGTGGTGGAAGACGAGAAGGAGAGGGGGGGAATGGAAAGAGGGCTGCGTGACCCTATTTATAAGGAGAGGGGTAACAGGTGGCACGAAAAACGAGGAGGCCAAAGAATTATTATCCAGCTACTCGAACGACTCGATTTTCGAGATAGTTATTAAGGATAAGGATCTGTTAAGATATGTTGAGTATTGTGCAAAATTAATGGCAGATGACGTCACGGCGGGTTTCCGTAATTCAAGGAAATGACGTCATCGCGGTGTACATTATCTAACAAGAACAAGCGAAGAAGGATTTTTTCTAAATGTTGAAGATTGACATGAACAAGTTCAAATCAATTTGGGGCCAAATGTTGGGGATATGACTATTAGGTATGACCCGCCCAGGAGGGGCCGGGTTATACCTATGGCGGTTCATCAAGACGAAGCCTATGACGATATTGAAGATGGCGGTTCATGAAGTAGATTTACTAAAGGCCCAAAGCCCAAGAGGCGTTTTAAGGCTCATAAGTGTAAACCACCATATATGTATGACTTGTGTTGTAAGGCAAGGGTAATTAGTCACCGAGCCGGACACGTTGATTATGAGCCGGCCGGGACTCCATGAGGACAGGGCGTCAACCTGTGTATATAAGGGGACGACCCGGCGGCGGTTTAGGGCAAGAGATGGCAGATCGAAAGCTAGGTCAAGCATGGATTAGGCCTTTACCTTCACCGCAAGGGGCCGAACCAGTATAAATTCCAGTGTCCTTTGTCCCGTTTAACCCCTTTAAGCTAACCTAGTGCGATGGCTCCATGACTAAGTCCTCACACTAGGACATCTGCTGTGACAATTCCACGACACCCACCCCGTTTGTACATACCACCTATCCTTTCTTATAAGTGTGACCACATATCCTTCCAACAAACAAGGCGCCTCCTCGTCTGTCTTTTGTAATTACCTTAGATCCTCCCCCCCCCCCCCCGGCGGCGGCTCTAGCTTGGCTGCAACAAATAGTTCGGTCCAATCGTGGCACACGACATGACCGATGGCATTAAGATGGTCTTCATCTGCTCTGAAGGTAAAAGTACCCCAATACCCCACCTTTTGCACATCCGTTTGGATATACCTATCTAATTACTTGTTGAGTCATAGATGCAATCTAAGATTGTGTTACTTGTACTACACTTTTAGGGATCTTATCTGGGTTAATATGTACGACGGGTCATTTTATCTCGGGCTATAGGATGGTTAGGATTTTCTAATGCAAGGTCATAAGATCTAATCTATCAGCTAATTACTTATTTTACTTTATTGATGAGCTTCTTGTTTGCCCAATATTTTCCATGGAAATTGTTTCTCCAAACTTTGACCCTATCTTGTTCTGGTTCAGTGATTATGCCCTTTCATATTGCTTTTTCTCTGGAGTAAATTGTGTTGAACAAGTACGTACATGTTTAATTGTCTTCATCGTTGTACAGTAGCTGCCAAAAGCTCACCAACGGGATTAGAGATTATCCAAGCAATCTCCAACAAGGATAAGGGTCTCAAACCGAAGAAGTGATGCACTGTGATGACGATGAATATGAAGCAACTGTTGAGTAGCTGGCCTATGTTGCAAATAAGATTAGATGTCTAGAAGACAAAGAGAAGGAAAACCCTACAACTCTGGTGACAATAGATGTTTACATTGTTTCACATTCAAAAAGGTACTCCTAAATGTAGATTGTAATCTAATATGTTGAATTACGTCCTAGCAAGCATATTTCTATGACAAAAAGGAAGGAGAGATGACTGTTACGCAAAGCTCAGGCGCATCCAAGAGAAAGCTGGTTGAGCATGTTAGTCACCGTACTTTTTACCCTCTAAATACTTATTTAAAAAGAACATTTAAATCTGTGTACTGTTTTTGTTTCCTCTACCACTGCATATTTGTCGCAAATGCATTAATATTTTGGAATTGTGCATACCTATATATTAAACCACATCGAACCTAGATATATGATTTCTGTAGGGAGAGTTGGAATTCACATATGCTGAGCTGAATGCAAATCTAGAAGGCCAGCATGAAGAAATTGGACATATGAAGATGTAGCATAAACAACCTGAAGTAAACAAGAATGCTTTAGCAGAGGAACAAGAGCCTATTGCTGTCAAGAAGGCCCTACTAGAGCAGCAGGAAGACCTTGAAGCTGTCAACAAGGTCCTGGCTGAGCAGCATGAAGAACCTGAAGCTGACAGTGAGGAACCGCCATAGCAATAGGGAGATCTTGAAGTTGCCAAGAAGGCCCTAGCAAGGCAGTAGGAAGAACTTGAAGCTGTCAAGATTGCCCTCGCAGAGCAGCAGCAAGAACTTGAATCGGCCAACAAGGCCTGCCAGAGCACAAGGAAGAACTTGGAGTTTTCGAAATGGCCTTGTTACACTACAATGAAGAAGTTGTAATGCCCTATTAGCCACGCATGAAGAACAAAAGCTGCCATCAAGGTAATTCGAGAGCAGCACGATGCAGTTGAAGTTGTCATATTTCGTTGTGCGATACTTTGTCCAATGGTTATTAATTGTAATGTCGGCAATTATGAATCAAAGTTATGTGAGAAAATAATGAAATTTATTTCAATTGGGCAGCAAATTTAAATATAAAACAAGTTATCGGAGTCTACAAACTGTGACAGTTATGGATACCGTCACCAGCGTATGAACGCACATGTAAGCAACCACATCACCCAGCTCTGGTCCAACATGTAAGCAGCCACATCAGTAATTTCCGGGTCCATATGTCAGCGGCGTTGTCCGGTCAAAACTGATGGCCGACTTATTACTAACAGGCACCGTCTGTGATAAAACCTCGGCCAGGCCCAGCTATATGGTGCCACGTCTGCAGATTATGCGCACGTATGTCAGAAACGTGGAGTGGTCAAACATGCATGGTTGGAATGTCGGTTGTTAGTGTCGGATGTATCGTCACGAAAAACTACGATGAGGAACAATTGTTAGTACACGATGACAATTCTTTTGACATTTTTTGGCCATCACAGAAAATAGTTTTCATGACGATTTTTGGTTCGTCACCTAAGATACAATCTTGCGCGAGGGCGGAAGTGGTACCATTAAGATTATATTTTTTATGACGGCGCTTCACTGACGTTAGTGGTGACAGCCGAAAAACGTCACCAATTCATTTTCCATGACGAAAAGTAGTTTTACATGACAAAAGTGAAACGTCGTAAAATAGAGCAATTTTTATAATGGTACGCGGGCTCATGGCCCCCCATCGACCACGAGGGGACGCCAGGATCCACACATCGACGACTAGTAGAGGAGGACGAGCCCCACGACCATACAATTTTTTTACTTAAGAAATTATGCTTCATTATTAAATTGATTTATTCACCGTCAAACAAAATTCATTTATCATTATATTTTTTCTGATAAACAGTTTTAGAGCAATACAAGGATGCAATGGCTAAAGCTCGCCTGCTATGTGACTTATATCGAGTTCTCCCAGGAGAGCTCCTATTTGCCGGCTGTTGTTGAGCCTTCGCTAAAGGCAGTTGTGAATGGGCTGGCCCATTTGGAGCTAACAAACTCAAGGCGTGAAAAAAAAAACTCGCCACAAAGTGTTGCAAGACTGAAAGATCAAACTCGAGAGTTACCACTATTTATTACATATTCCTAACTAGTAGACCTGATGAGTTCCAGTGCTTGATTCGCACCGCCTAAATGTCAGAACCAATTGCAATGTCAAAACCGATTTGTTATTGAAATTTTCTGAATAATTACTACAATTAATAAAAAATAGCAAAACATCGAAATTAATGTTTGAAAAAATGTGAAAAAAATTGAATTCAATTTTTAGAAAGATGATTTTTTTTGGAAAAAACTTAACAAAAAGTTGGAAAACATGAACACAAATATGAATCGCTGAACATTTATTGAATTTTTTCTATATACAATCAACAATTTTTAAATTTATATTGGAAAATTTGTAATATAAGTTGCACAATTTTCAAATACACATTGAACATGTTTGTGTTATACAATGAACAATATTTAATACACATCATACATCTTTGTGATATATGCTGAACAATTATGAAAATATGTTGAATAATTTTTGTATATAGCGTGAACATTTCCTTAAATATATGATGAATATTTTTGTATGTAAACACACAATGAAGTTTGTATAAAACACAGAAAAGAAAGGAAAATAAAATATAGTTCAGTCTAGGAAAAGAAAATGAATAGATCAGCAAAAAAAGAAAAAAAAACAGAAAAGAGAAGAACCAGCCTCGCTATCGTGGGTCGCCCGAAACTGGCACCCCTATTTCTCGCTTTCAGCGAGCACAGGGAGGAAGCCTCGCGTCAGGGGGAACCCAGATGGGCCGGCCCAGCCGCTCGGGAGTACAAGGCTGTTTGTTTTTCTCTTTATTTTCTTTTTTGCTTCATATTTTTACTTTTTTTATATTTTAAAATATTATACATATATATACAGAAAATTCTCTTCGAAAACACACGTGAAGAAATGTTAAACAAGTATTTGAAAAATGTTACATAAGTATTAACAATTGTTGAAAAAGTATTTCAAAAACGTTGAACAAGTATTTGAACATTTTTTAAAAGTATTAAAAATGTTGAACAAGTATTTGACAAATGTTGAATAAGTATTAAAAATTGTTGAATGAGTATTTAAAAAATGTTCAACAAGTATTTGAAAATGTTGAATAAATATTAAAAAATGTTGAATGAGAATTTGAAAAACGTTGAACATATTTGACAAATATTGAATAAGTATTTAAAAAATGTTGAATAAGCGTTAGGACAATGTTGAACGTGTATACAAAAAACTCACTTATTAAAAAATATTTTTATATATACAAAAATGTAGAGTGAAAATGAAAACAAACATAGGAAAAAACAAAAACAAAAAATAGAGAAAAATGTTAGACAAGTATTTTAAAATATTGATGAGATATTCAAAAAATGTAGAATGATAACCAAAAGAGCATAGAAAACCTAAAATAGAAACAAAATAAACAAAAAGAAAAATAAATTAAATAAAACAAATAACCAAAATGCAAAAGTTAATGAAAAAAAGGAAAAGAAAAGGGAAAAGAATAAAATTAAAAGAAAGAATAAGGAGAACAAAGAAAACCAAACGGAGAAGAAAAAATAATAGAAATGAAATGAAAAAACATCGAAGAAAGTGGCTCGAGTAGCCTGAAGTACGGGTCGCCCCTTCTTCTCACCTCGAATGGAAGTTGGGCGGAGTGGCTAGTGCAGCGCGTGTTCGACCTGAAGGCCAGGGATTGAGCCGCCCCCTTCTCACATTACCTTTTTACGGACATGCGTATGTAAATGGGCTGGCCCAATATGTCGCGAGGGGAGAAAAAGTTTCAGCGAGAGCTAGGGCTTGTCTGGCTTAAGGCGATAAATAGCCGCCTCGCTCGCAGTTCACCAATTTCTGACAATAGCACCTGTGTCGCTATAAGTGGGCCCTGACCCAGCACTCTGCGTTGCTATAAAATGGACCATGGTCCAGCTCTCCCGCATTGCCTCGGTAAGATTTTTCGGTTCGCTCGCTATGTTTTTTGTCGTGTTATTATCCTTAAAAAACCAAATAGCTCCTCAGAAAAAATAGTTCTCAGTTTCTTAAAAACATGATGATTTCAAAAACAATCCGAAATACTTCACAAATTTCAGAAAGTTCGTAAATTTAAAAAGCTCATGAATCTCGATAAAATTAGCAATATGGAAAAAATCAAGAATTTGAAAAAGTTTGTGAAGTTCAAAAAATCCTCACTTTGTAAAAGTTCACAAATTTCTAAAAAAGGTCACAAATTTTAAAGCCATGTGAATTAAAAAATACAAATTTGAAAAAAGGTCCATGAGTTTAAGTAAGATTCATAGCTTGAAAATAAATCATGAATTTTTTAAATAGTTTACTAATTTTTACAAAATGAAAAGAGCAGCAGAAAAATAAAAAAATAAAAGAAAAGAAAAATGGAAAAACTAGTGAAAGAAACAAGTCAAAAAATAATAGAGGAAGAAAAAAATTGAACGGTATGAAGGCTTCCAAAAGCTTTCTAAAACCGGCCTAGAGGCTTCCCAAAACAGGGATCAAATCTCCGTTCCAACAGTGGCAAATTGGGTGAGCCATAGAAATTGACTTATGAGGAGCTTGTGTGCTACGAACAAAATAACATATAACTTTTTTTTGAGAACTAAATAACCTATAACTGCGAAGTCACTAATTAAGTAGCACTCTTTGCAAAGGTCACTCCCACCTCTCAGGTTGTGACAAGTGGCGCACAGTCACAAACTGTGAGTTTTTCCCTTTTTTCGTAGATCGGTTTATTAAGAATGTTTTATTTCATAATCTGTGCTTCTAAATCTTGAACCTTTTTCACCGTAGGATTCCTCGTGTCGAGATATTCAAAACTAGATCCTATGTGATAGGTTTTGACGAACCTTTTATTCACGATAGAACAGGCCAAAAGAAAGAACCGGGAGCACATTTTTTTTCTTTTCGGAAGAGGCATGACCGTGTCTCTCGTGGAAGCAAATCCGTACCCCACGAGAAGTAAACCGTGCCTCTCGCGGAAGGGGAAAAAAGAAAACATGTTTTCCGTTTATGAGAGACATGGCCGTGCTTCTCGTGGAAGCAAATCCACGCCTATCACGGAAGCAAAATCGTGCCTCTCTCGGAAGGGAAACCGTGCCTCTCGTGGAAGGAAGAAATAAAACACGGTTTTTCCGTTTTCGATAGGCACGGCCATGCCTCTCACGGCAGGAAAAAAATAAAAACGTGTTTTTTCCGTTTCCTGCGGAAGAAAAAAAGCGTGTGTTTTCACGCAAAGTTTGTTTTGTCCAAATGCTAAGAAAGATCGATAAAAAACCAAAAAACCCAAAAAAACCAACTAAAAAGCCAAAAACACGTGCAGAAAAAATTAAAAAAAAATCCGGAGGGAGCACGACACTTGGCAGCTGCTAAGAGCGCACCAAGTGGCGCTCTCTTAGCCCATCTTAAGTGACCCTTGGAAGGCTCCTGAAGGAGCGCTCCTTCATTAGTTGCTCCGCTATAACTGGTGTTATCGGGCCGAATAGGAACTGACACTTAAATCACACTCACCTGCAGCGCTCTCGTGATGGGCCAACCCAACAACTTAGGCTGTGGGAAGATCCTTCGTACAATATTTAATAGTTTCCTCATTGTCTAAAAAAATTAATAGTCCCCTCACAAGAAAAGTGCTCCCTCAATCCATATTACTTGCTTAGGGCTAGTTTGTTAGCAAGGTAAACAAAACCAGGATAGCAAAGCCTAGTCGTAGGATTTTCTAGGGCAGATGAGGTTCCTTTCCACCACATGGGATATTTCCTTAATTGTTATTACATCATTTGGTGGCTGGAGGATGGGGGGCAACGCTCCAGGGTCGGTAGGCTCCAGGTCGATCAGGTGAGAAGAGCAAAGGCATGGATTTTCTCACCGAGAGCTCGAGTTATGAATTGCTCGCCCAGGGAAACGCCATGGGACGGGCCAAAAAGTCCCCAACAATGGGCGGCCAAATGACGCGCTACTTTTTCACGGGCTGGTTTGTTACGTGGGCCATGAGCCCCGAATTTTGACAGGGATCCTTGGTAACCAAATGAGGCCTTAGTGGTTTGGGAAACTTTCCATTTGATTTTGGGAGTTTCAGCCAGTTTTCTCCCTTTTCCTTTTTTCTCCATACTTTCTCCATGAACCAAGCAACAAAATTTTTACGTCCAGGGTTTCCATGACGGAGAAGAGTAAGTGCCTCCGCCTCAGTAGGAGGATTCATTCCCGTCCATTCCTCTTGAACGAAATCACTAAAAAAAAGAAAAGCGGTGTTAGACCGGGACTAAGTGAACATAAAACATGATGATGTGCAAGACATAAAGGAATGGTGTAGTGGTATTACCTCATCCACACTTCCTCAACTTCCCTGATGTTGTGCAAGATATAGAACATGAGGTCCTCCCACTCTTGTCGTGGCATGTTATAAGGTTTCGAGGCCCCAGCCCTCCCACCTTGCGCGTTGAATAGATGGAGCCTGGGTTGATACTTCGGCTCTTCTATATTGTATCGAGGCACCTTGTTATGCAGATGGGGAACGTGGTCTGGATAGTATGATGTCCTGAGGTCTGACACCTCCTCTAGGATAACTGCCTCAGCTATGGAAGCTTCAATCTTAGCTTTGTTTCCACATTTCTGTCGGAGATGCTTGTTCTGTCTCTCAGGGCCGTACTGCCAGCGATTCTGCACAGGCCCCCCCAACAATACCTCGTTCGCGAGGTGCAGAATGAGATGTGTCATCGGTGTAAAGAAGCCTGGTGGAAAGATCTTCTCTAGCTCGACTATCAACTCCGGTGCCTTCTTATGTAATTTTTCAATCACGTCTTTACTTACTTCTTTAGCACAGAGCGTGCGGAAGAAATGGCTTAGCTCGGCAAGCACTTGCCAAACATGCTCGGGGACATAGCCTCGAACCATCACCGGCATTATCCGCTCAATCCATACATGGTAGTCATGACTCTTCAGGCCGGTCACTTTGCCTGTTGAAAGATTGACTCCCTTACTTATATTCGATGCATAACCATCGGTGAACTTCAAAATGTGTTTCAGCCAGATAAGTACTTCCTTTTTTTCTGGCGGTTTAAGGACAAAGTCAGCATCTGGCTTGAACCAGTTTTTTTGACCGCCTGTGGGAGGCTTCATGTTCAGATGTGGTCTATCACAAATTCTCTGTTGATCGGCTCTAGCTTTAACGTTATCCTTCGTCTAATCAGGAATATTGAGGGTCGTGTGGAAAAGGGACACTGCCACATTCTTTTCGGTGCGCATCACATCGATATTGTAAGGAAGTTTGAGGTCCTTGAAATAGGGAAGCTGTGAGAAGGGGGTAATGTGAGTCCAGTTGTGCGTCTCACCATATCCCTCGAAGCCTTTGGCTTTGGCTTTGGCTTTGCCTTTGACTTTAGGCTGGAGAGCTTTTAGCTGAGCAAGAACATCTACCCCTGAAAATGTTGGAATCTCGGTTACTTCATGAACAACCCGGCCTTTCGTGAAGTTCTTCTTGTCTTCCCTGTCTGGATGGTCTGGAGGGAGGAACTGTCGATGCAGGTCAAAGGCTACATACTTGCCACCCTTACTCAGCCAAATCATTCACAGAGCCTGCATGCACACTGGGCATGGCATCTTCCCACTTGTACACCATCCGCAGAATATATAGAGCATAGCCGGGAAAGTCATGCATGCAATAGTGCAACCAAACTTTCATCAAGAAATTTCTCTGCAGATCCCGGTCGTATGTCAACGTCGGAAAGTACCAAGAATGGTGCAAAGCATCCACCAGCGGCTGCATAAACACACCCAATTGCTTCCCCGGATAATCAGGCCCCGGAATGATGAGCGACAAGAACATGGTCTTGTGTTGCATTAGGGCACCGGGAGGAAGATTGAGCGGAATTACAAACACGGGCCAGCAGCTGTATGGATTGGACGGCATACCATATGTGTTCAACCCATCACCTGATATGGCTATTCTGACAGTCCCAGCCTCGGCTGCTTCCTCGGGGTATTCTTCATCGAACGACTTCCATGCTTCCCCTTCCGATGGATGTACGATTTTTTGGATTGTACCTTATACCTTCCTTGTGCCACTTCATCATTTTGGCAGACTACTTCGTGATGAAAAGGCGCTGCAGTCTTTTTATAAAATCAAGATACCGAAGAACCTTAACGGGGATGGTTAGCTGCTTTTTCTCACCATCCTCACCGACGAGCTCAATGCACCGAGACGAACCGCACTGCCTACAGTACTTGTCATCCGCATACTCGTGCCTAAACAAAAGGCAATTCTTCGGGCAAACATCTATTTTCTCATAATCCAGAGAGTGCCTTCATGATTTTCTTTGTATCGTACATGCTTTTCGGCAGTTCATGACCCTTAGGGAGGCTGTTAGCCCATACTCCCAAGAATGCTTCGAAGCATTTCTGGCTACAACCGTACTCAGCCTTGACTGCAATCAGTTGCGAGATGGCATCCAGCTGAGATATTTTCGCACCCGCATAAAGAGGTTTCTTCAACGAGGCCAAGACCTCCAAGAAGGCCTTTGCGGTTGCCTCCGGCTCCTCCAGTTCATTCTCTGAAGGTGTCGCATTTCCCGTTTCTGCAACAATGACATCATCTAGCATGTCCCTGACCCCGTCGTCCTCACATCCATTGATGCGTTGTCGCATCACCTCCTCTCTACCACGGTCCTGCTCGGCTATGTTTATCGACGGCATGTCAAAGTTTGGCATATATCCGTGCGTGCGAAGGTGCTCACTCATGTCCGTCTGATTTCTACGGTGACGTCTGGCACATCTCGCACAGGGGCATGGTGGGATAATTCTCATTGGACGACAGAATATCTCCTTCAAATACACATCGGTTTTCGCGATCCACTCTCATGTTACTCGATTCCGACGGATAAAACCACTGTACATCCACTGATTATCTGCCATCCTCTGCTTTTTTGCAAGCCACACAACATAATTAAGGATTCATTTAAATTAATCACATCAAATTTTCAGTTTCTACCGCGTTGAATCCACCTACATCTCTAATAGGTAAAGATGGGTCCTAATCCCACCCGAGGATGTGTAGATTGAGTACGTTCTCCATTCTACCCCGTTCCGAGACAAAATTTCGGCAGCACCTCCCCGCTGTTCTCCAGATACACGTCTCGGCAAATAGCTGAGAGAATTTGCTCCGGAGAACAATGGGGAGGCACCGCCGAAATCCTGTCTCGGAACGGGGTAGAACATGGAGAACATACCCAATCTACACATCCTCGGGCTGTCCGTGGAAAACGCTGGACAATCCGAAAGAGCTGCGGTGATAAATATGCAATTGAATGCATATTTATCGATGCAACCCTTTCGGATGGGAGACGCCTAGGTTACGCTAGTTGACTTGAGAATGAAATCTAGTCACATGAAAAAGGAGGTGATGGATTTGTAGCTCACCCTCCGCTGTAGAGGAAGTAGTCGAACAGCAGAGGGATGCTCAGGGACCAACGCGTCGGACAACGGCCACTCCGGTGAAATGTGACACCACAAAGCCTGCAAATTCCACCGAAAAAACAACTTAGATCATCACATCTCAGTCAAGTGTCAAACTTTTGTCTTCTATTCTTTTAGCAAGATCATCATGACTATCATTTTTTTAGCAAGATCATCACATCTTAGTAAGTTTCAAAATTTTGTCTTCAATTATTTTATCAAGATCATTATGAGTATAAAAAATAGCAAGATCATCACATCTCAGTCTAGTGTCAAAATTTGTCCAACATCCATCCATCCATTCATATATCATTAACTTGACCAACATCCATTTATCAACATGACCTAACATTAAATTTATGACAAACAAAGTTTCTAAAAAAATTCACCGACATTCCATTCACCATCTATGATTCTAACAACATCCATGCATCCATCTAACAAAAAATAATCCATACATCCATCCACCTGAAAACAGTAGCAAGAAGAACAAAAAACATAGAATTTTTTTATTTATCTAACTATCTATCCATCCATTCATCTAGCAACACAATAGCGGCAGGGGACCAAGGCAGCAGCGGCAGGGGAGTAAGGCAGCAGCGTGGGGAGCGGCACGGTGGCGGGGGAGCTCACGGAGGGGGCAGTAGGGGAGCGGCGGGGGACGTGGTGGCGGAGGTGGTGTTTGAGGGGCCGGCGACGGGCGGTGGAGCGTGGGCAGCTGAGGCCTCCCCGGTGCTAACCAGCAGCAGAGGAGGGCCGGGAGGGCGCCGGAGTTCGCCGGAGCCACGGCCGCGGCCAGGTCACCAGCAGCAGCAGGAGGTGGACGGGGCGGCGGGTGGAGGGGCGGCCGGGGCTTGGGTGGAGGGGGCCGGACGGCGGCAACGATGGAGGGCGGCGGCGGGTAGAGGCGGCGGATGGGGCGGCGGGTGGAGGGGGGCGGGTGGAGGGGCGGCCGGGGCGGCGGGTGGCGGGGGACTAGGGTGGAAGGGGGCGGACGGCGGCAACGGGTGGAGGGGGTGGACGGCGGCGCGGCGGGTCGGGATCCGGTGGCGGCGGCGGCGCGGGTGGGGGTCGGGATCGGGCGGCGGCGCGGCGTGGGTCGGAGTAGTAGGAGTGGTTGAGGAGGGGCAGTTGAACGAGTGGCCACGGCGTGGCCCGAGTGGATAAGGGTGGATCTATGCCGACGGCCATGCCGTCGGCATAGGAGTGGTCCCACCTGACAGCGAGGGGGCCACCGAGTGGATAAGGGTGGCTCTATGCCGACGGCCAGGCGTCGGCATAGATAGGAGGCCTATGCCGACGGCTATGCCGTAGGCATAGATGCCAACTACTTTCTTTTGAAAAAATAGTCCCACCTCGCCGAGGGAAAAGCAATTTGACCTGTTTAAATAGTTCACTAATCCATACGTTATAAGCTCCGATATTCATTAGACTTATATGAAGAAAATGGACAATTACTGTGAAACTTTCAGTGCCCGGGCAGCCGGCCCGGTGCCCGGGCACTAAAGGTTTCACAGTGATAGTACATTTTCAATGATGAATACCGGAGTTTTTAATCAATTCAATTATTACATTTTTAGATTCTTAGTTTACCGTCTGTATGGGACCCGGTACCCGGTGCGACGCCTGTGACACCGGGACCCTGGGGGTTAGGCGGTATGGTGGCCATGGGGGTAGCAATGCCACTGGAGCTTAGCCGTCGGCATAGATGGACATGCCACGTCCGGCGAAAGTCAAAGGGCTAGACCCGGCGGTCGTCTGTGTCAGGGTTAGACAGGACGGGGTACCTATGGGCGGGTGGGGGGGGGTAGCAATGCCGTCCGTGAGGGGGGCCACACCCCGGAGACGAGTGCAGCCTCTTCGTACATGCCACCACACCACCCCGCATGTATGAGGGCTCGGTGCGACGCTCCGGTGGCATTGCTACCCCCCAGGGCCCCGTCCCGCCTAACCCTGTAGCGTTAGACCACGAGATCTAGCCCTTTGACTTTACACAGACAGGCTTTCACCAGTGGAACTTTCCCCCCGGTTGTGTTAGGTCAACCCATAGGAACACTTTGGAGCAACATCCGGGCCAAACCCACAGTAAGATCCCCCCGTGTAGACCCGACGCGTCTGTTTCACCCCTCGAGGTGCCGGCGGCGGCGCCGTCCGTGAGGGGGGCCACACCCCGGAGACGCGTGCCGCCTCTTCGGACATGCCACCACACCACCCCGCATGTATGTGGGCCCGGTGCGACGCTCCGGTAGCATTGCTACCCCCAGGGCCCCCATCCCGCCTAATCCTGTAGCGTCAGACCACGAGATCTAGCCCTTTGACTTTACACGGACGGGCTTGGAACTCTCCCCCCGGTTGTGTTAGGTCAGCACATAGGAACACTTTGGAGCAACATCCGGGCCAAACCCACAGCAAGATCCCCTCCGTGTAGACCCGACGCGTCTGTTTCACCCCTCCAGGTGCCGGCGGCGGCGCCGTCCGTGAGGGGGGCCACACCCCGGAGACGCGTGCCGCCTCTTCGGACATGCCACCACACCACCCCGCATGTATGAGGGCCCGGTGCGACGCTCCGGTAGCATTGCTACCCCCAGGGCCCCCGTCTCGCCTAACCCTGTAGCGTTAGACCACGAGATCTAGCCCTTTGACTTTACACGGATGGGCTTTGACCAGTGGAACTCTTCCACCCGTTGTGTTAGGTCAGCCCATTGGAACACTTTGGAGCAACATCCGGGCCATACCCACAGCAAGATCCCCTCCGTGGAGACCCTACGCGTCTGTTTCACCCCTCCAGATGCCGGCGGCGGCGCCGTCCGTGAGGGGGGCCACACCCCGGAGACGCGTGCCGCCTCTTCTGACATGCCACGACACCACCCTACATGTATATATGAGGGCCCGGTGCGACGCTCCGGTGGCATTGCTATCCCCCCAGGGCCCCCGTCCCGCCTAACCATGAAGCATTAGACCACGAGATCTAGTACTTTGACTTTACACGGACTGGCTTTGAGCAGTGGAACTCTCCACCCGGTTGTGTTAGGTCAGCCCATAGGAACACTTTGGAGCAACATCCGGGCCAGACCCACAACAAGATCCCCCCGTGTAGACCCGACGCGTCCGTTTCCCCCCTCCAGGTGCCGGCGGCGCCGCCGTCCGTGAGGGGGGCACACCCCGGAGATGCGCGCCGCCTCTTTGGACATGGCACCACACCACCCCGCATGTATGAGGGCCCGGTGCGATGCTCCGGTGGTATTTCTATTCCCCCAGGGCCCCCGTCCCGCCTCTTCGGACATGGTACCACACCGCCCCGCATGTACGAGGGCCCGGTTAGACGGGACGGTGTACCTGGGGGGGTAGCAATGCCGCTAGGTGTTGCTTTGGGCCCTCCTACGGTTGTGGAAGCGTGGTGGCTCGCGCAGGCACCCGGCACGCAGCTCCGGGGTGTGCCCCCCCTCACCGGCGTCGCTGTGGGGCACGGCGGCAGCAACGTCCGTGAGGGGGCAATCGATATACCATCGGGGTATGTTTTTTGTTAGATAAGGCACATTTATGTTGTGAAAAAAAAGTAAATAATATAAATAAAAAATAAAAAAATAAAAAAATAAAAAATAGAGATATGTCGACGGCAAGGCCGTCGGCATACCTGCGCACACGGCCACAGATCGATGACGTGGCAAAGGGCGGGGATCGATGATGTGGCAACATCCATGGGCCAGGGGTATGCCGACGGCCAGGCCGTCGGCATAGATTTGCCACCCCACGGACCGGCGAGCGACGCGGATCGATGACGTGGGGGCTATGCCGACGGCCGCCGTTAGCCCGTCGGCGTAGACTGACGCCGTCAAAAGGCCGTTTCCGCCCGGGTAGCCGGGCCCACGTTCTATGCCGACGGGCTTATCTATGCCGACGGCCGCCGTAGGCATATTTCTCGCGACGCCGACGGCTGAGCTTTGCCGACGGGGGCCGTCGGCATAGATGGATATACGCCGACGGCTTTTCTATGCCGACGGCTTGGGCTGGGCCGTCGGGATAGGCCAATCTATGCCGACGGGGGCCGTCGGCATAGGTTCGGCCGTCGGCATCGCCAGTTATTCTGGTAGTGACTAGACCCTGTAGATTTAAATGAACTCCCACTAGAAGTAATTTGTGTACTTCCCATGTAGTACTACATGGACTTGCTGTAAAATACATGGACCATGTAATAATTTTGAAGTTAATTATATGATCATCTCAAGAAGCCCAAGTTGGACTGAAACTCACTCGATAACTAAAACTCCTAGGGTGAGGGGTGGGATCCAGGGTGCTGCTGGCAATGAACGGCCTGGGGTGGTGGCGTTGAATGGCCTGGAGTGGTGGCTGTGAACGGCCAGGGTGCTCCGGCAGTAGAGCCCCACCGGGAGATGGCGATGCAAGCAGGAGGTCGGGAAGCAGTGGTGCCGGTGGTCGGGGTCGTCCAATGCTCATGGCACAACTGTACAGGTTGAACTGAAAAAAAGCTACAATGTGAGCTGAAAGTATGAAAACAACATATCTCTGAAAGAATAAAGAACTAGCTTTAACATATCTACGAAAGAATGTTAGACCAATAAGCCGTAGCTGTGGCCAGGGTGCGCCGGGCGCGCGTGCATGCATGTGCCAGACGAGTCGGGCGTGGTCTGGTCTGTATCAGGCATGTAGCTGTGTGTGTGTGTGTGATCGCATGTGTGTGTGCGCGTGTGATCGGGTTGGTTCAACGGATGCGCGGGTGCATGGCCGCGCGCTGGACCCAGTCACGTACCGTGGCGTGCGTGCAGTGTGGGCGTGGGAGCTGGGAGCGCGGGGCGTGCGCGAGGTGGGCAGCTGGGCTGCTGCGGGAGCGGTAGTGGCAGTTGGCACATGCATTTATAAGTCCCATCATCTGTGTTGTAGTCCGTGGTTGAGTACGTGCTCAAGCAAAAGACGCCGTACGTGCGGTGGGTGGAGTTCGATCTCCAGGAAAAACACTTGTGTCAGGTGTGCTTCTTCTTCCTCCTCCTCCTTCTTCGTTGTGTCAGAGAGAGAGCGAGAGGGAGGTGCAGCGACAGAGAGGAAGGGGAAGACCGCGGCAACAACAATTGGTATCAGAGCCTCGGGTTCAGCAGCTCGCCGGCGGCAATGGCGTTGGTTCCTCATGGCGGTGGCACGGGCGGATCGGCATCGATGGCGATGCCGATGCTCACGGTGGACAACTACACCGTCTGAGCGATCAAGGCGCAGGCCAACCTCACGTGCACACCGTGTGGGAGGCGGTGGCGTCGGGCGATGCGGCGGTGAACGCGCGGAAGGACAAGATGGCGCGTGCATTGCTGCTCGGAGCACTGCTGGAGGACGTGTTGCTGCAGGTGTCGACGAAGCTCACCGCCAGGGAGGTATGGGACTCCCTGAAGGTGAGGTTCATCGGTGCCGATCGGGTCCGTGCGGCGAGGCTGGGGATGCTGCGCGGCGAATTCGACCGCATGAAGATGACGGACGGCGAGGAGCTCGACGTGTACGGCGGGAGGCTCGCGGCGATGGCGGCGAGGTACGCCAACCTCGAGGAGATGTTGGGCGACGCGGCACTCGTCAAGAAGCTGCTGGATACCGTGCCGGATTGCCTCTTCTCCGTCGTCGCCGGCATCGAGCACTTCCACGACGTGACGACGATGGCTTCGACGAAGCGCTCGGGCGGCCGCGCCCGTTCGACGAGCGGGTTCGGCGTCGTGGACAAGACGGCGGCGGTCAGCTGCTGCTGAGCATGGCGCAGTGGCGGGCGCGGGAGCGGCAGCAGGGAGGAGCGCGCGACGACGACGACGGGCGGAGCGTGGCGTCGGGCAACGGCGGCAACCGACGCGGGCGCTGCTACAAGTGTGGCGAGCGTGGACACTTCAAGCGCGTCTGCCCCCAGCTGCGTAGGGAGCCGGCGGCGGAGTGCGCGCTGATGGCGGACGCCGACGTTGAAGACGGCGGACTCCTCTGAGCCACATCTTAGGGGGGGTGAATGTTAGACGAATAAGCCGCGGCTGCGCCCAGGGCGCGTCGGGCGCGCATGCGTGCGTGTGCCAAACGAGTCGGGCGTGGTCTGGTCTGTATCAGGCATGTAGTTGTGTGTGCGTGCGCGTGTGATCGGGTTGGATCAATGGATGCGCGGGGGCGTGGCCGCGCCGGGTGCTGGACCCAGTCACGTACCGTGGCGTGCGTGCGCTGCGGGCGTGCGCGAGCTGGGCAGCTGGGCTGCTGCGGGAGCAGTAGTGGCCGTTGGCGAATGCATGTATAAGAGCATCTCCAGCCGTTCGGCCCCCAGGGCGCCGAAAAGAGCGGCATGGGGGTGCGCCAGCGATAAACTCGGCGCTGGGGGCGGTTCAACACCCAGCCGTCGCCCCCAGGCGCCGTATTCAGCCCAGCTTTCGGCCCAAAAACGGCCCGATATCTGTGTGAATCGGCCCATATTCTGACCTGTTCGGCGTGTTTCGGCGTTAATTTTCGCATACAAATATATAAATCAATTATTTCGTCACATAGTTCGGCGTGGTTCGGCATGTTTCGGCATGTTCAACAAATAGTTGACTACAAATTATATAGTTTAATAAATAAAAACTCAAGTTTCATCGCACGTCATTCCCGGCCTCGCCCTTGAGCCTCCATAGGTGCTCCACCAGATCCTCCTGCAGCTGATGATGCACCTGTGGGTCTCAAATCTTCTGACGCATACTGAGGTAGGCAGTCCAGGTTGCCGGTAGCTGGTGATCAACTTCGGCTAGAGGGCCTTGCCTGTAGTATGGTTCAGTGTCAAACACTAGGTCTTCTTGCTCGCTTTCGATGATCATGTTGTGCAAGATGACACAGCAAGTCATGATCTCCCACATTTGATCTTTCGACCAGGTCTGAGCGGGGTACCGGACAACAGCAAATCAAGATTGGAGCACACCAAATGCCCACTCGACATCCTTCCTGCAAGCCTCCTAAATCTTCGCAAACCAGGCGTTCTTGCCTCCTGGCACAGGGTTTGAGATGGTCTTCACAAATGTCAACCATCTCGGATAGATGCCATCGGCTGGATAGTACCCTTTGTTGTAGTGCCACCCATTGATCTCGAAGTACACCGGAGGAGAATGGCCTTCAACAAGCTTGGCAAAGACAGGAGAGCACTGCAGCACGGTGATGTCATTGTGAGTTCCTGGCATACCAAAGAAGGGGTGCCAAATCCAGAGGTCCTATGTGGCCGCTGCCTCAAGCACCACACTGCAACCGCCTTTGGCGCCTTTGTACAACCCCTGCCAAGCAAATGGGCAATTCTTCCATTTCCAATGCATGCAATCGATGCTTCCAAGCATCCTAGGAAATCCTCTTGCTGCATTCTGTGCTAGGATCCGAGCAGTGTCTTCCGCATTGGGTGTTCTCAAGTATTGCGGTCCAAACACTGCCACCACTGCCCGACAGAACTTGTAGAAACACTCTATGCTGGTGGACTGGACCATGCGCCCATAGTCGTCGAGTGAATCACCGGGAGCTCTGTATGCAAGCATCCTCATAGTTGTCCTGCATTTCTGGATGGAGGTGAATCCAAGTGTGCCGGTGCAATCCTTCTTGCACTTGAAGTAGCTGTCGAACTCCCGGATGGAATTCACAATCCGGAGGAAAATCGTTCGGCTCATTCGATAACGGCGCCGAAATGTTTTCTCACCGTGCAATGGAGCATCGGCGAAGTAGTCCGAGTAGAGCATGCAGTAGCCTTCCAGACGATGCCGGTTCTTTGCTTTCACCCGCCCAAGCACCGAGCCGCCTCGCCGCGGCTTCTCACTGCTCGCGAGCAGGCCGGCGAGGGCGGCGAGCACCATGAGATGCTCCTGTTCCTGGACGTCGCCTTCGGCTTCCTCATCCCGCAACGCCGCGAGCGCCTCCTCATCTTCGGATTCCATCGCCGGGCCGGGAAATTCACCGAACCCCTTTTGGGCGAGGTGGGCGCAAGCCCGCCGGTGTACAGGCCCTGCGTGGCCGGAGCGCCGGAAAAGGTGCCTGGGCGGCGGCGGAGAGGCTGCCTCGGCAAAACCCCTTCTTTTTCCCGGCTGGGGATGGTCTACCTAGCTGCGGCGGGTGAGGGAGTCCTGGATTAGGGGGTCCTCGGACAGCCGGACTATATACTTTGGCCGGACTATTGGACTATGAATATACAAAATTGAAGACTTCGTCCCGTGTCCGTGTGGGACTCTCCTTTGCGTGGAAGGCAAGCTTGGCAGTTCTGATATGTAGATCTCCTCCCTTGTAACCGACTCTGTGTAACCATAGCCCCCTCCTGTGTCTATATAAACCGGAGGGTTTAGTCCGTAGGACAACAACAATCATAATCATAGGCTAGCTTCTAGGGTTTAACCTCTACGATCTCGTGGTAGATCAACTCTTGTAATACTCATATCATCAAGATCAATCAAGCAGGAAGTAGGGTATTACCTCCATCGAGAGGGCCCGAACCTGGGTAAACATTGTGTCCCCCGCCTCCTGTTACCATCCGCCTTAGACGCACAGTTCGGGACCCCCTACCCGAGATCCGCCGGTTTTGACACCGACAGCGGGCGGTGGTCGGCGCCGGGATCGGCAGGGTGGCGCAAGGTGGCGGCCGAGCGCGGGGGTAGGAGGCGAATCTGGACAGTTGGCTTGACTTTTCGCCTATCAATGTGGCCCCAGGAACGCTTTTCCCTTGCGCCGGAGCCCCCGATCGCCCCCCAGTGCGCTGGGTTCTGCCTGCGAGCGCCGGGCGCAAAAACGGGCCGAGCTGGCGGAATTCGGCGTCCTGGAGGCGCGACTGGGCCGTTTTTTCGGCGCCGGCGCGAATAAACCGCCTGGGGAGGCCGTTCTGGGGGCGCGGCTGGAGATGCTCTAACTCCCATCGTCCATGTTGTAGTCCGTGGTTGAGTACGTGCTCAAGCAAAAGACGCCATACGTGCGGCGGGTGGAGTTCGGGCTCTAGGAATAACACTTATGTCTGGTGTGCTTCTTCTTCCTCCTCCTCCTTCGTTGTGTCAGAGAGAGAGAGCGAGAGGGAGGTGCAGCGAGATAGAGGAAGGGGAAGACCGCGGCAACAACGAAGAATACACCTCCGAGGAACTAGCTTTGAACATATTTCTGAAAGAATAGAGAGCATGCAAAGTTCAAGGAATGAATAAGCAAAATTGCACACTAGTACGCAGTAGTACGAGTCCAGTCTTGTACGTGCTAGTATTAGATTTGAATAGTAGCTAGAATTGAAGTTCAGGTAACCATGGCACACACATCATACAGTTTCAGTCATGTACGCACACACTGTAGTAGTAGCTGCAATTAAAGTTCAAATAACCACGGCACACATAACAGAACAAGAATCCAGCTAGCAGCAAGGCAAGCAAGGAAATGTGCTTGCCTAGGTAGGTGGCCGTCAGCACGCGTAAATCAAGGCCGTCAGTTCAAGCATTGTGTGGCCAGCAGGAAATGTGCTTGAATCTTAGCTGAACTTTGTACAGGGATCTAAACTTACCTGAACTCATTTTACATGGATTTGCACGTTTGGCCAGTGATGAAGGCAGGGCGAGCAGAGGCAGAGGACGACCGCTGGATGTTGTCACCATTGCCATCCTGCTCGAGTGGTGGATGGCGCTGGTTCAGGGGTGCAGGGGAGCGAGCCTCTAGGGGCGCTGGCGCTCGGGACACGTCGGGAGTGCGACGGTCGGTGGCGAGGATCGGCCATCAACAGGGTGCAGCAGCTCCCCTTTTCCCTCGGCGGATCTTGGATCCACCACCGTGGCTAGTCTCAGGACATAGTTGGCGCGGGAGGCAGCGGTGGCCAGTTGTGCTCGAAGGCCGGCGGCGCTCAGAGGTAGGTGGTGGCACACAGAGGCGGGGGTAGGCGGCGGCACACTGGGGGAGGGAGGTCGTGGAGGCGGCGCGCTGGGGCAATGGGGCGACGGCGGCGTGCTGAGGTTGTGGCTGACCGAGTTGCACTGGGGAGGGGGGGCGGCAGCGCTAGGCAGGTTGCCGGCGGCGGCGCACTCGGTGAGGGGCACGACGGCGGCGCGCTCGGGGTGGTGGTATCGGGTTGGGGGAATCGTCCGGGACAAAGGGTCCGGGACAAGAGGAGGCGAGCCCGTCGGCGGGGAGGCGTGGGCCCGCCGGCGGCAGCGCGTGGGTCGGAGGAGAGACCCGTCATGGCGTCGTTGGCTCCCTCGCTCCGGCTGCCGCCGTCGCTCGCTCGCCCGCGACGGCTGCCTCCGGCGGTAGGAGGCGGGTTGGGGATTTCTACTAAGGGTTTTAGTCCTTTAACTTTTAAAGGATCGGCTAGAGATGGCCTTATGACTTGTTTATTTTAGTTCTTCACAATGTGATACTCTATATGTGCAACTATTTGCCGCGCAGTTCAATTTCATCAATAACAGTTTCAACAATACCACTATGAATTATGATATTTCGTTGTTGTTAAGGATATTGTAGTTAACATGCCTTTTCGTTTTTTAACAATAACTAGTGTACTTTAGACCTGCACAATACCAGTTTGAATGACTATTTGCTTGTTTTTAAATGTTATGCCTGATGCAGTTCACACACATTTCCACTTCTCGTTTTGCTTAACTAGCGTGCTTAAGCCTGCACACTGAAGCTATCATTTGTAGATTATATTGTCTACCATGGATATATTTGCTTGATGTTTAGCCTGTTGTGCTTAACATGCCTTTACATGTACTCATGCAGGACAATATTAAGAACAATGTTGTTTTCCATCGAGGTTAGTTTCATCACATTGCTTATATGTACTCACTGTTCAGGATATCGGTAACTGGTACCATATAGCCTGGGGCTGATAAGGGATTAATTGTCGAATCGGACATTTGACTGAATATATCTGTAACCCATTTGTCAGTAGGTTAACTAGGGCCATATTTAATATATCTGAGGCTACATAGCAACATACATTGTACTGAATGACTAAATATGCAATCCAGGCAACAAGGAAGAGTGTTACCTTAATGTTCTGATGATGTCTAGATATACATGTAATAAAATCTTATATAATGGGATGGAGGGAGTGTTGTACTACATCATTTTCAATTGTTGCTTAGCTTCTAATATTAACTTGATGCTTTTATGTACATATATCATTGCCAAAGTTCCACACTTTGATCCTTTCTGGGGCAATGAGATATTCATGAACCAGCATCAAGTGAGGAAACTGATAAAGATTGTTATTAAAATGGGTCCAAAGACGTCAATCGAACTATTTGTTTACACTTTATGCAAGACAACAGTGAACTGCAGGATGGTAAGTAAGAACCCTGTAGCCTTCTTTTTACTGCCCGTAATGAGTTGTGTTAGATGACAATGTCTGAATCTTTTTTCCTTTGCAGTGGATCCTGAAGCAGTTTACTCAAGATTACCTCTCAAACTAGATGATTGGCAGCCGACCATCACAAGGGGTTGGACTAGAGTCCTGCATGCCTTCTGCATCCAGGAGAGCACAATAGGGCCATTCTGCTTCACCTTGTTCAGCAACCGGAATGTCTGACGCCTCTTTCTTTACCATCTTTAATACTACAAGTATAGAACCCTGGTTCATCATTCTTTATTTGGTGCTTATGTAATTCTTAAATATATTTACTTGTGAATCGAATAATGCATTGGTTGTTTGAACCTGATGGATATGAATAAAGCTAAAGTCTACTTTCAAGTTTAAATTAGGTACAATTTTAAATAGCAGCAATTAAATTAGGGCAAAATTACGGTGTGCAGGTCATTACGGTGCCACACGGTTAATAAAGCACATCGTGTGCGATATACATCATAATCCGACACGGTTCACGTAGGGGAAGCGTGTGTAACAATGCACACAGTTGCCGTTTGCAAAGCGTGTGTGATGTCAGACACTATCGCATATGGTGCGGGAAAACTAAATGTGTGTGATTATCTACCTATCGTACACGGTTTATAATCATGAACTGTTTGTGATGTGCCAGGCATCGTAAAACTCCCGTGCCTGGAATCTGCCTAGAAAACTCCCGTGCCTGGAGTCTGCCTGGATTTAGGTAAAACCACAAAACTCCGACTGCGATGGAAATGCGAGCACAAACGAGTAGAAAGGATGAAGCGTTTGGGATATTCGAGATATCGGAAACGATTATATAGGGACAAGATGCATCAAGGCTCCCTATCCCCGACGGTTTCTGGGTCGTGTGGGAAGGACCCCCCTATCGCCGTCACTCACTAGGTGACGGTTCCAAATGTCTTCGTGGAAAGGGGTTAAAAACCGGTTGTATAGCACCGACGCATACTAGTGGTTTAAGTGTTAAAATCGGTTGCATAGTGAATAACATTCGAACATTTATCTTAGTGGAAGAAAACAAACTGAAAACAAACCTACTATGTACCGAGCAATAAGTTAGCTTCATATTGAGCATTGATCTTACAACCAACTACTAAAGTTACTTCAACTTGGTTTTCTTTATGAAACAAAATGAGCTTGAGCAGCAAATAATCAATCTGGATGGGATAATATATGTATAATGTAAACTTGTAGAACTATCCACATGTCCTTGTGACAGGTTCAAGAAATCAGTCACATTAGTACTATTGGTGGTATTATTTTTGTAGCATGTCAAACATGAAGATACAAAAGGGGAAAACGCAGGATGCACACAATGCAAAAGTATAATGCAAGGGACCTTTGTGATGAAAAGAGATAGCAGTTGCTCACCCGTACAAAGAAAAAGGGCTGATAATAGGGCAATTGTCTCATAAACTTAAAGGAAGCACATGTATATACATGGATAAGAAAGCAATAGAATAATTGGACATCTGTAGAAACAGGATCCAGATTTACCACAGTAATGGAAATAGAGATGTAGGATCATAATGTAGCAAAGACCAATAACATCGCTTTGGAGAATAAATAAGGGTGATTGTAGAGATGCAAGTGTTGGATAGTTGATAGGAGCCATGGTTCTTGGAAAGTGGAAAACACAGCACAGATAAGCCGAATCTGACAAGCACAAAGTCTACCAAACTAGGCGATAGTTGTCGCATGAAGACGATAATAAGTAAAACATCCACAAAAGTTGGCTGCACGCAAATCATCTCCATATATTTATTAGCTTCCAAAGTTGATGAGCCAATCTTTGTCTAGGGGAGATACAATTTCCTTTTTGAAGCACAGGTCTTTTTGTGTCATTTGTAGCCCTGTAAATGTGAAGATAGCTATTAATATATATGTACGTTTAAAAATATAACCTTCAACGGGGAGTCAAAGTACAATGTGGCCACTTACCTTTTTTGCGTTTTTCTTGTTTGTGCTACTGGAAGCATTTGTGACAGGTGCATTTGGATCCTCTGGTGTCTGTTGGCTGGCAGTTAGTGGTGTTTTTTGCCCAAAAAATTTCGAGATAAATATGTTGGAGTATGCAGTGAAGAAACATATAAGGTACTTTTATAACTTGAGAGATGACTATACTACTGTAATAAGTGAGTGACAAATTATCAGTTCTGTTGGTGCTATCATCATCATTAGTCCAAGTGTTCACCTGTCATTGGAAAAGTTCAGAGGTCACACATATAGTTACTTTTAGTTATAATAATTAACTGCCAATAATCATGATAGTTTTCTTTTTTGAAAAAAGGAATATATCAACACTACTAGGGAAAAGCCTAGCAGCAGCGCGGGTTCTAGGTATATCAGTAGCGCGGGGACCGGCGACCGGCGCTACTAATAAGGCGATACAACTAACCCGTAGCAGCAGCGCGTGCACGCCCGCGCTCCTGCTATACAAGTGTAGCAGCAGCGTGCTGGGTGGAAGCTCGCTACTGCTAATAGCTCTAGCACACTTTGGCTGGACGCGCTACTGCTACTGTCACGATGCTGCTAACTTTTCTCCACTCGCTACTGCTAA
This sequence comes from Triticum aestivum, assembly GCF_018294505.1. Classification (NCBI taxonomy): domain Eukaryota; kingdom Viridiplantae; phylum Streptophyta; class Magnoliopsida; order Poales; family Poaceae; genus Triticum; species Triticum aestivum. The sequence continues at coordinate 564,320,973 of NC_057802.1, forward strand.
TTTTAGTAGTTTTTGATTTTTTTTCTGCATATTTGTTTTGTATTTGAACAGGCTTTATACAAGAATCTTTAGCAGATACAAATGTCATCACGATACACATACAAATGGCTGCGAGACCACAAATGTAATCATAGCATATACATACAAATAGTCTCATCATAATCATCATCCAACACAAAGTGGTATCTCGTCATCATCTCGAAAATAGCGATACATGCAAGTCTCGAATACTTGCAACTACAACGTCATCCATCTAAACAATGGTATACGCGAGAAGAGCTATCCCTCCCCCAGGACCCCTATATATAGTGGAGGGGAGGGAGGGCAGCCGCACCCTAAGCCCTGGCGCCTCCCTCTCCCTCCCGTGACACATCTCCCTCCTCCCGCAGCGCTTGGCGAAGCCCTGTCGGAATCCCGCTACTTCCACCACCACGCCGTCGTGCTGCTGGATCTCCATCAACCTCTCCTTCCCCCTTGCTGGATCAAGAAGGAGGAGACGTCGCTGCTCCGTACGTGTGTTGAACGCGGAGGTGCCGTCCGTTCGGCGCTAGGATCATCGGTGATTTGGATCACGGCGAGTATGACTCCATCATCCCCGTTCTCTTGAACGCTTCCGCTCGCGATCTACAAGGGTATGTAGATGCACTCCTCTCTCTCGTTGCTAGATGACTCCATAGATTGATCTTGGTGATGCGTAGAAAATTTTAAATTTCTGCTACGATCCCAACAGTGGCATCATGAGCTAGTTCTATGCGTAGTTTCTATGCACGAGTAGAACACAAACTTGTTGTGGGCATAGATGTTGTCAATTTTCTTGCCACTACTAGTCTTATCTTGATTCGGCGGCATCGTGTGATGAAGCGGCCCGGACCGACCTTACACGTACGCTTACGTGAGACAGGTTCCACCGACTGACATGCACTAGTTGCATAAGGTGTCTAGCAGGTGTCTGTCTCTCCCACTTTAGTCGGATCGGATTCGATGAAAAGGGTCCTTATGAAGGGTAAATAGAAATTGGCATATCACTTTGTGGTTTTACGTAGGTAAGAAACGTTCTTGCTAGAAACCTATAGAAGCCACGTAAGAACATGCAACAACAATTAGAGGACGTCTAACTTGTTTTTGCAGCATATGCCTTGTGATGTGATATGGCCAAAAGGATGTGATGAATGAAATATATGTGATGTATGAGATTGATCATGTTCTTGTAATAGGAATCACGACTTGCATGTCGATGAGTATGACAACCGGCAAGAGCCATAGGAGTTGTCTTTATTTTTTGTAAGACCTGCGTGTCATTGAATAACGCCATGTAAATTACTTTACTTTATTGCTAACCGTTAGCCATAGTAGTAGAAGTAATAGTTGGCGAGACAACTTCGTGAAGACACGATGATGGAGATCATGATGATGGAGATCATGGTGTCATGCCGGTGACGAAGATGATCATGGCGCCCCGAAGATGGAGATCAAAAGGAGCAAAATGATATTGGCCATATCATGTCACTATTTGATTGCATGTGATGTTTATCATGTTTTACATCTTATTTGCTTAGAACGACGGTAGTAAATAAGATGATCCCTTATAATAATTTCAAGAAAGTGTTCCCCCTAACTGTGCACCGTTGTGAAAGTTCGTTGTTCCGAAGCACCACGTGATGATCAGGTGTGATAGGTTCTAACGTTCCCATACAATGGGTGTAAGCCAGATTTACACACGCAATACACTTAGGTTGACTTGACGAGCCTAGCATGTACAGACATGGCCTCCGAACACAAGAGACCGAAAGGTCGAACATGAGTCATATAGCAGATACGATCAACATGACGATGTTCACCGACGATGACTAGTCCGTCTCACGTGATGATCGGACACGGCCTAGTTGACTTGGATCATGTATCACTTAGATGACTAGAGGGATGTCTGTCTGAGTGGGAGCTCATTAATAATTTGATTAGATGAACTTAATTATCATGAAATTAGTCTAAAATCTATACAATATGTCTTGTAGATCAAATGGCCCACGCTAATTTCAACCTCAACTTCAACGCGTTCCTAGAGAAAACCAAGCTGAAAGACGATGGTAGCAACTATACGGACAGGGTCCGGAACTTGAGGATCATCCTCATAGCTGCCAAGAATGCATATGTCCTTGAAGCACCGCTAGGTGAAGCACCCATCCCAGCACACCCAGACGTTATGAACGCCTGGCAAACACGTGTTGATGATTACTCCCTGGTTCAGTGCGCCATGCTTTACAGCTTAGAACCGGGGCTCCAAAAGCGTTTTGAGCAGCACGGATCATATGAGATGTTCCAAGAGCTGAAAATGGTTTTCCAAGCTCATGCCCGGGTCGAGAGATATGAAGTCTCCGACAAGTTCTACAGTTGTAAGATGGAGGAGAATAGTTCCGTCAGCGAACACATACTCAAAATGTCTGGGTTGCACAACCGCTTGTCTCAGCTGGGAGTTAATCTCCCGGAGGACGCGGTCGTTGACAGAATCCTTCAGTCGCTCCCACCTAGCTACAAGAGCTTTGTGATGAACTTCAATATGCAGGGGATGGAAAAGACCATCCCTGAGGTATATTCAATGCTGAAATCAGCGGAGGTGGAGATCAAGAAGGAACATCAAGTGTTGATGGTCAATAAAACCACTAAGTTCAAGAAAGGCAAGGGTAAGAAGAACTTCAAGAAGGACGACAAAGGAGTTGCCGCGCCCGGTAAGCCAGTAGCCGGGAAGAAGACAAAGAGTGGACCTAAGCCAGAGACTGAGTGCTTTTATTGCAAGGGAAACGGTCACTGGAAGCGGAACTGCCCCAAGTACTTAGCGGATAAGAAGGCCGGCAATACCAAAGGTATATGTGATATACATGTTAATGATGTGTACCTAACCAGCGCTCGTAGTAGCTCCTGGGTATTCGATACCGGTGCGGTTGCTCATATTTGTAACTCAAAGCAGGAGCTGCGGAATAAGCGGAGACTGGCGAAGGACGAGGTGACGATGCGCGTCGGGAATGGTTCCAAGGTCGATGTGATTGCCGTCGGCATGCTACCTCTACATTTACCTACGGGATTAGTTTTAAACCTCAATAATTGTTATTTAGTGCAAGCTTTGAGCATGAACATTGTATCTAGATCTCGTTTAATGCAAGATGGTACTCATTTAAATCCGAGAATAATGGTTGTTCTATTTATATGAGAGATATGTTTTATGGTCATGCCCCGCTGGTCAATGGTTTATTCTTGATGAATCTCGAATGTGATGTTACACATATTCATAGTGTGAATGCCAAGAAACGTAAGGTTGATAATGATAGTCCCACATACTTGTGGCACTGCCGCCTTGGTCACATTGGTGTCAAACGCATGAAGAAACTCCATGCAGATGGACTTTTGGAGTCTCTTGATTATGAATCATTTGACACGGTCGAACCATGCCTCATGGGCAAAATGACCAAGACTCCGTTCTCCGGAACAATGGAGCGAGCAACCAACTTATTGGAAATCATACATACTGATGTGTGCGGTCCAATGAGCGTTGAGGCTCGCGGTGGCTATCGTTATGTTCTCACCCTCACTGATGACTTGAGTAGATATGGGTATGTCTACTTAATGAAACACAAGTCTGAGACCTTTGAAAAGTTCAAGGAATTTTAGAGTGAGGTTGAGAATCAACGTGACAGGAAAATAAAGTTCTTGCGATCAGATCGTGGAGGGGAATATTTGAGTCACGAATTTGGCACACACTTAAGGAAATGTGGAATTGTTTCACAACTCACGCCGCCTGGAACACCTCAGCGTAATGGTGTGTCCGAACGTCGTAATCGCACTCTATTGGATATGGTGCGATCTATGATGTCTCTTACCGATCTACCGCTATCATTCTGGGGTTATGCTTTAGAGACTGCCGCATTGACTTTAAATAGGGCTCCGTCTAAATCCGTTGAGACGACACCGTATAAATTATGGTTTGGAAAGAAACCTAAGATGTCGTTTCTTAAAGTTTGGGGATGCGATGCTTATGTCAAGAAACTTCAACCTGAAAAGCTCGAACCCAAGTCGGAAAAATGCGTCTTCATAGGATACCCTAAGGAAACCATTGGGTATACCTTCTACCTCAGACCCGAAGGCAAGATCTTCGTTGCCAAGAATGGGTCCTTTCTGGAGAAAGAGTTTCTCTCGAAAGAAGTAAGTGGGAGGAAAGTGGAACTTGATGAGATGACCCCTCTCGCACCAGAAAGTAGCACAACGCAAGAAAATGTTTCTGTGGTGCCTACACCGACTAGAGAGGAAGTTAATGATGACGATCATGATCAAGTTGCCACTGAACTTCATAGGTCCACAAGGACACGTTCCGCACCAGAGTGGTACGGCAACCCTGTTCTGGAAATCATGTTGTTGGACAACGGTGAACCTTCAAACTATGAAGAAGCAATGGAGGGTCCAGATTCCAACAAATGACTTGAAGCCATGCAATCCGAGATAGGATCCATGTATGAAAACAAAGTATGGACTTTGACAGACTTGCCCGATGATCGGCGAGCGATAGAAAATAAATGGATCTTTAAGAAGATGACGGACGCGGATGGAAATGTTACCATCTATAAAGCTCGACTTGTCGCTAAGGGTTATCGACAAGTTCAAGGTGTTGACTACGATGAGACCTTCTCACCCGTAGCGAAGCTGAAGTCCGTCCGAATAATGTTAGCAATTGTTGCATTCTACGATAATGAAATATGGAAAATGGACATCAAAACGGCATTCCTTAACGGCTTCCTTAAGGAAGAATTGTATATGATGCAGCCGGAAGGTTTTGTCGATCCTAAGAATGCTAACAAAGTATGCAAGCTCCATCGCTCAATCTATGGGCTGGTGCAGGCATCTCGGAGTTGGAACATTCGCTTTGATGAGATGATCAAAGCGTTTGGGTTTACGCAGACTTATGGAGAAGCCTGTGTTTACAAGAAAGTGAGTGGGAGCTCTGTAGCATTTCTCATATTATATGTGGATGACATACTATTGATGGGAAATGATATAGAATTCTTAGAAAGTATAAAGGCCTGCTTGAATAAGTGTTTTTCAATGAAGGACCTTGGAGAAGCTGCTTACATATTAGGCATCAAGATCTATAGAGATAGATCGAGACGCCTCATAGGTCTTTCACAAAGCACATACCTTGACAAGATATTGAAGAAGTTCAATATGGATCAGTCCAATAAGGGGTTCTTGCCTGTATTGCAAGGTGTGAGATTGAGCACGGCTCAATGCCCGACCACGGCAGAAGATAGAGAAAAGATGAGTGTCGTCCCCTATGCCTCGGCCATAGGGTCTATTATGTATGCCATGCTGTGTACCAGACCTGATGTAAACCTTGCCGTAAGTTTGGTAGGAAGGTACCAAAGTAATCCCGGCATGGAACACTGGACAGCGGTCAAGAACATCCTGAAGTACCTGAAAAGGACTAAGGATATGTTTCTCGTTTATGGAGGTGATGAAGAGCTCGTCGTAAAGGGTTACGTCGATGCTAGCTTCGACACAGATCTGGATGACTCTAAGTCACAAAGCAGATACGTGTATATTTTGAATGGTGGGGCAGTCAGCTGGTGCAGTTGCAAGCAAAGTGTCGTGGTGAGATGTACATGTGAATCGGAGTACATGGCAGCCTCGGAGGCAGCACATGAAGCAATCTGGATGGAGTTCATTGCCGACCTAGGAGTTATTCCCAATGCATCGGGGCCGATGACTCTCTTCTGTGACAACACTGGAGCTATTGCCCTTGCCAAGGAGCCCAGGTTTCACAAGAAGACTAGGCACATCAAGCGTCGCTTCAACTCCATTCGCGAAAATGTTCAAAATGGAGACATAGATATTTGTAAAGTGCATACGGATTTGAATGTCGCAGATCCGTTGACTAAACCTCTTCCACGAGCGAAACATGATCAACACCAGAACGCTATGGGTGTACGATTCATCACAATGTAACTAGATTATTGACTCTAGTGCAAGTGGGAGACTGTTGGAAATATGCCCTAGAGGCAATAATAAAATGGTTATTATTATATTTCCTTGTTCGTGATAATTGTCTATTGTTCATGCTATAATTGTGTTATCCGGAAATCGTAATACATGTGTGAACACATAGACCATAACATGTCCCTAGTGAGCCTCTAGTTAACTAGTTGGTTGATCAATAGATGGTTACGGTTTCCTGACCATGGACATTGGATGTCATTGATAACGGGATCACATCATTGGGAGAATGATGTGATGGACAAGACCCAATCCTAAGCATAGCACTAGATCGTGTAGTTCGTTTGCTAAAGCTTTTCTAATGTCAAGTGTCATTTCCTTAGACCATGAGATCGTGCAACTCCCGGATACCGTAGGAATGCTTTGGGTGTACCAAACGTCACAACGTAAGTGGGTGGCTATAAAGGTGCAGTACAGGTATCTCCGAAAGTGTCTGTTGGGTTGGCACAGATCAAGACTGGGATTTGTCACTCCGTATGACGGAGAGGTATCTCTGGGCCCACTCAGTATTGCATCATCACAATGAGCTCAATGTGACTAAGTAGTTAGCCACGGGATCATGCATTACGGAACGAGTAAAGTGACTTGCCGGTAACGAGATTGAACGAGGTATTGGGATACCGACGATCGAATCTCGGGCAAGTAAAGTACCGATTGACAAAGGGAATTGTATACGAGATTACTTGAATCCTCGACATCGTGGTTCTTCCGATGAGATCATCGAGGAACATGTGGGAGCCAACATGGGTATCCAGATCCCGCTGTTGGTTATTGACCGGAGAGTCGTCTCGGTCATCTCTGCATGTCTCCCGAACCCGTAGGGTCTAGACACTTAAGGTTCAGTGACGCTAGGGTTGTAGAGATATTAGTATGTGTTAACCCAAAAATTGTTCGGAGTCCCGGATGAGATCCCGGCCATCACGAGGAGTTCCGAAATGGTCCGGAGGTAAAGATTTGTATATAGGAAGTCCAGTTTCGTCTACCGGGAAAGTTTCGGGGGTCACCGGTATTGTACAGGGACCACCGGAAGGGTCCCGGGGGTCCACCGGGTGGGGCCACCTATCCCAAAGGGCCCCATGGGCTGAAGTGGGAAGGGAACCAGCCCCTGTTGGGCTGGTGCGCCCCCCCCCATGGGCGTCCCCTGCGCCTAGGGTTGGAAACCCTGGGGGTGGGGAGCGCCCCACTTGACTTGGGGGGCAAGTCCCCCCTTGGCCGCCGCCCCCCCTTAGATGGGATCTCCAGGGGGCCGGCGCCCCCCCCAGGACCCCTATATATAGTGGAGGGGAGGGAGGGCAGCCGCACCCTAAGCCCTGGCGCCTCCCTCTCCCTCCCGTGACACATCTCCCTCCTCCTGCAGCGCTTGGCGAAGCCCTGTCGAAATCCCGCTACTTCCACCACCACGCCGTCGTGCTGCTGGATCTCCATCAACCTCTCCTTCCCCTTGCTGGATCAAGAAGGAGGAGACGTCGCTGCTCCGTACGTGTGTTGAACGCGGAGGTGCCGTCCGTTCGGCGCTAGGATCATCGGTGATTTGGATCATGACGAGTACGACTCAATCATCCCCATTCTCTTGAATGCTTCCGCTCGCGATCTACAAGGGTATGTAGATTGACTCCTCTCTCTCGTTGCTAGATGACTCCATAGATTGATCTTGGTGATGCGTAGAAAATTTTAAATTTCTGCTACGATCCCCAACACTCAGCTTCCTGATTCTTCAGCCGGGTCTTGGCATCATCCAGTTGAGATTGAAGTTGAGCAGTGGTGTTTTGCACAAGCGCAGATTTTCAATTACATTCATATCTAGGCATAGGAATATAAGTCCCAAGCCTTTTGCAAGCAATAACACTTGGCACTTGGGGGCTAATGCGTACCAAAACAAAAATTCTTCATACAACGGATTATCTAGTTAAGTCCCAAGCTCTTTGCAAGCAAGACTACTTCGCACTTGGGGGCTAATGCATATTTGCTCGTGTTTTACTACTATTTTACGATGACTCGGTTGTGCCACAGACAACCATAGCCGGCTCATGGGGGCTACGCAGGTGAATTTTGATCTTTAATCAGTGATAAGTACCGGTTCATTCATGCTGATTAAACCGGCCCTTGGGGGCTACGGACACAGTGTTGATCATTAAAATCTGGTTTAATGCTGAAAGTGAAAGACGGCTTTTTGAAGGATTTTTTATCACAGATGCTTCATACTCATTGCTATTTTAAGTCTACAGCCTATTCTATTCTATTATACACGGTAGGCTTGGGGGTTGACAGGATATGCATAACTTATTTAAGCCGGGATTCATACCTCATATTTCTGGTGCATTTGTTTCACCATATCAATCTCAAGATCGTGGCTGGAATGAACTTGGTTGAGATAACCAGAGAATACCTCACTGACGCTCAGTTGAGAGTAATCAGCAATGTCAAATCTCACTTTCCGCCTTTCAACGAACTCGTCTTTGGCGGAGTGCTTGGCTAAGACAGTAGGTTGTCCCGGTTCTGTGAAGCTGCTACCAGTAATCATCACATCTTCACCATGCTCTTCTGACGGTTTAAGTGGGCTCGAGGAATCAGTGTTCAAAGGATTGATATCTGTATGTTCGTGGGAGAGATCAAGAATTTCTGGAGGGGCTTCATAAGCAGGTACTTCTGGTTGTTTTTCAGAAGCGTCTGGTGCTTGGACTTGCTGCTTCGGCTCATGGATTTTAGGATCTGTAGCCGGCTTGGTCACCCTTGCCTTTTTACTAGGCTTTGCTTGTCCACTGCACGGTTTATGACAAGTCAGTATAAGTATAAGAGTATAAGAAGATTGAGGATACAAAGTAATTGTTGTTACCCAGGGGCAGTTTTGAAAGCCGGTAGCTGGGTCTGTGATGAGTCGCCGGAAGAAGAGCGGGAAGCCTCCTGGTCATTTGAGTCAAAGGAATTAAGTGGCTGGCAAATGTGACCCGCCAGTGGGTAAAAAGAGTTTAAATTTAGAAGAACCTTGTTTCTGCGTTTCCGCGGAATTGGGGTATTCGGTAAGCCGGAGGATAATTCTTCACCTCTGCTGGTCCGAGTCTGTTGCCGGTTCTCGTGCTGCTATTGCTTCAAAAGAAAGTGAGTATCCAAATAAGCTAATTGGTGTGAAAATCTTACTTTCCGGGTTACCCGTCAAATTTTCTGTCTTGGCAAAGGCACTGAGTCGGAGGAAATGATCATTACCTCTTCTTCAACCGCTTGGCTAGCCCCCGTGTCATGCTGACAATAATCAGTGTCAATAAGATAATTGAAAAAGGAGCCAAGGAGTCAAGGGCCACCTCCGACTCAGAACTGTCGTTCAGTTCAAACATACTGGAGGCACTTGGTTTTTTCTTATTCTTCTTGACAGTCTTCTTGGCGGCTTTCTTGGTAGCCCTGGCCCTTTTGGCAGCTTCATGATCATATTGTTTTATCCAAAAATCAGACTTAGCATGTGAAAGTCGTCAGAGTTGAGTTAAGAAAATATTTGAATGATGAGGTAAAAGTAAGAGATTTAAAGACTTACATCTGGTGGCGGGTTAAGTTTGCAGAAAGGGTTCAGACCCACTTTGCTGCAGTCTTCTAATTCTTCATTTAGAAGGGTCTTTGTCATTCCAGTGATTGCTTCATCAGTTAAACACACGGAACTATGGTGCAGTGGATCTTTTACACCACCCGTGTAATTACACATTAAGCCGGGTCGGCGGCTTAAAGGTATGATCCGCCAAGAAACCCAGCACCGGACCAAGTCAATGCCAGTTAACCCGTTTCCCAGCAGAGCTTTGACCTTTGCAATGGTCGGAGCAAGCTTTGCACGTTCAGCAGCGGTGAGCTTTTCTAGAAGATGATGCTTCGGGTCAAGACGCTGGGCACGATAACCCGACAGTTGATTCTCATCAGCCGGAGAGGTATCTTTGCAGTAAAACCATGTTTGGTTCCAATCTTTGGGGTGACTCGGCATGCAAGCATAGGGGAAGATAGCACCTCTTCTTTGTTGAATCGAGATTCCACCGAGTTCCAAACTGGGTCCGTTCGTAAACTCGTTTTGGCGATTCAAATAAAAATATTCTCTAAAGAGTTCAACACTGGGCTCCTCTTGAAGGTATACCTCACAAAAAACTTGGAAGTTGCAGATGTTTGACACGGAATTAGGTCCGATCTCTTGAGGATGAAGCTGAAAGAAGTGCAGAATATCTCGGAAAAATTTAGAACCGGGCAGTGAGAAGCCCCGATTCATATAATTAGTAAAAACAATGACTTCGTCATCCTTTGGCTGAGGTCTTGTTTCGGCCGGATTGGGGGCGCAACAGTGCATGACATTTTTTGCTGGTAGAAACCCGATTTTGATGTAGTCTTTGAGCATGTTCTCAGTAACAATGGAGGGAACCCAATTACATGAAGTGACTGTCTTTGGCGGCATTCTGAATTAAAAGCCTAAAAAAGAGAGGAAACATTGCCAGTTTAGGTTAAACCGGAAGTAAAGCACTACAGTATATATTCAGAGTGGCGGCTTAGATGGGGCCTAATGATATATTGACAATTATAAACCGATGAGGTAAGCCGGTGATTTAAGCCGCCATAACAACAATGATATTCAAGATCTGTCAAGAGTGAATTCTACTAAGTATTGTGGCAAACAGGTTTCACAGATTACTGCTAGGATTTCAGATCTGTGACAGTTCGGATAGTGGAAAATATTTCTGACCTAAATCACAGTACTCGAACAGTTCATATGTTCAGAATGGTTTTTCTTGCGCGAAGGAGGTGGTTTATTAACAAAAACAAGTATCATGACCGCCGCCGTGGAGGACGAGTGCTAAGTCTGAATCGAAGTTACAAGCTATAGTGAAGAACAAGGATGAACTCTGAAGAACTTCGAGAAACCGTAATGGAGATCTACAGTGGAGAAAGAGGCACTTACTGGATCCACTGAGTAGAGGAGAGGCACCGCTTTTTTTCTGGTCACGTTCAGGTTGATGCAGCGGCCGAGGTTGAGGAAGATGAGGAGTTTCGCGGCGGTGGCAGGGCTCAGGTGTGCAGATGCGCCGCGGAGAGAGGTGGAAGACGAGAAGGAGAGAGGGGGAATGGAAAGAGGGCTGCGTGACCCTATTTATAAGGAGAGGGGTAACAGGTGGCACGAAAAACGAGGAGGCCAAAGAATTATTATCCAGCTACTCGGACGCCTCGATTTTCGAGATAGTTATTAAGGATAAGGATCTGTTAAGATATGTTGAGTATTGTGCGAAATTAATGGCAGATGACGTCATGGCGGGTTTCCGTAATTCGAGGAAATGACGTCATCGCGGTTTACAGTACCTAACAAGAACAAGCGAAGAAGGATTTTTTCTAAATGTTGAATATTGACATGAACAAGTTCAAATCAATTTGGGGCCAAATGTAGGGGATATGACTATTAGGTATGACCCGCCCAGGAGGGGCCGGGTTATACCTATGGCGGTTCATCAAGATGAAGCCCATGACGATATTGAAGATGGCGGTTCATGAAGTAGATTTACTATAGGCCCAAAGCCCAAGAGGCGTTTTAAGGCCCATAAGTGTAAACCGCCATATATGTATGACTTGTGTTGTAAGGCAAGGGTAATTAGTCACCGAGCCGGACACGTTGATTATGAGCCGGCCGGGACTCCATGAGCCGCTGGACGTCAACCTGTGTATATAAAGGGGCGACCCGGTGGTGGTTTAGGGCAAGAGACGGCAGATCAAAAGCTAGGTCAAGCATGGATTAGGCCTTTACCTTCACTGCAAGGGGCCGAACCAGTATAAATTCCAGTGTCCTTTGTCCCGTTTAACCCCTTTAAGCTAACCTAGTGCGATGGCTCCATGACTAAGTCCTCACACTAGGACATCTGCTGTGACAATTCCACGACACCCACCCCCTTTGTACATACCACCTATCCTTTCTTATAAGTGTGAGCACATATCCTTCCAACAAACAAGGCGCCTCCTCGTCTGTCTTTTCTAATTAACTTAGATCCTCCCCCCCCCCCCCCGGCGGCGGCTCTAGCTTGGCTGCAACAAATAGTTCGGTCCAATCGTGGCACACGACATGACCGATGGCATTAAGATGGTCTTCATCTGCTCTGAAGGTAAAAGTACTCCAATACCCCACCTTTTGCACATCCGTCTAGATATACGTATCTAATTGCTTGTTGAGTCATAGATGCAATATAAGATTGTGTTACTTGTACTACACTTTTAGGGATCTTATCTGGGTTATTATGTACGACGGGTCATTTTATCTAGGGCTATAGGATGGTTAGGATTTTCTAATGCAAGGTCATAAGATCTAATCTATCAGCTAATTACTTATTTTACTTTATTGATGAGCTTCTTGTTTGCCCAATTTTTTTCCATGGAAATTGTTTCTCCAAACTTTGACCCTATCTTGTTCTGGTTCAGTGATTATGCCCTTTCATATTGCTTTTTCTCTCGAGTAAATTGTGTTGAACAAGTACGTACATGTTTAATTGTCTTCATCGTTGTATAGTAGCTGCCAAAAGCTCACCAACGGGATTAGAGATTATCCAAGCAATCTCCAACAAGGATAAGGGTCTCAAACCGAAGAAATGATGCACTGTGATGACGATGAATATGAAGCAACTGTTGAGTAGCTGGCCTATGTTGCAAATAAGATTAGATGTCTAGAAGACAAAGAGAAGGAAAACCCTACAACTCTGGTGACAATATATGTTTACATTGTTTCACATTCAAAAAGGTACTGCTAAATGTAGATTGTAATCTAATATGTTGAATTACATCCTAGCAAGCATATTTCTATGACAAAAAGGAAGGAGAGATGACTATTACGCAAAGCTCAGGCGCATCCAAGAGAAAGCAGGTTGAGCATGTTAGTCACCGTACTTTTTACCCTCTAAATACTTATTTAAAAAGAATATTTAAATCTGTGTACTGTTTTTGTTTCCTCTACCACTGCATATTTGTCGCAAATGCATTAATATTTTGGAATTGTGCATACCTATATATTAAACCACATCGAACCTAGATATATGATTTCTGTAGGGAGAGTTGGAATTCACATATGCTGAGCTGAATGCAAATCTAGAAGGCCAGCATGAAGAAATTGGACCTATGAAGATGTAGCATAAACAACCTGAAGTAAACAAGAATGCTTTAGCAGAGGAACAAGAGCCTATTGCTGTCAAGGAGGCCCTACTAGAGCAGCAGGAAGACCTTTAAGCTGTCAACAAGGTCCTGGCTGAGCAGCATGAAGAACCTGAAGCTGGCAGTGAGGAACCGCCATAGCAATAGAGAGATCTTGAAGTTGCCAAGAAGGCCCTAGCAAGGCAGTAGGAAGAACTTGAAGCTGTCAAGATTGCCCTCGCAGAGCAGCAGCAAGAACTTCAATCGGCCAACAAGGCCTGCCAGAGCACAAGGAAGAACTTGGAGTTTTCGAAATGGCCTTGTTACACTACAATGAAGAAGTTGTAATGCCCTATTAGACACGCATGAAGAACAAAAGCTGCCATCAAGGTAATTCGAGAGCAGCACGATGCAGTTGAAGTTGTCATATTTCGTTGTGCGATACTTTGTCCAATGGTTATTAATTGTAATGTCGGCAATTATGAATCAAAGTTATGTGAGAAAATAATAAAATTTATTTCAATTTGGCAGCAAATTTAAATATAAAACAAGTTATCGGAGTCTACAAACTGTGACAGTTATGGATACCGTCACCAGCGTATGAACGCACATGTAAGCAACCACATCACCCAGCTCTGGTCCAACATGTAAGCAGCCACATCAGTAATTTCCGGGCCCATATGTCAGCGGCGTTGGCCGGTCAAAACTGATGGCCGACTTATTACTAACAGGCACCGTCTGTGATAAAACCTCGGTCAGGCCCAGCTATATGGTGCCACGTCTGCAGATTATGGGCACGTATGTCAGAAACGTGGAGTGGTCAAACATGCATGGTTGGAATGTCGGTTGTTAGTGTCGGATGTATCGTCACGAAAAACTACGATGAGGGACAATTGTTAGTACACGATGACAATTCTTCTGACATTTTTTGGCCATCACAGAAAATAGTTTTCATGACGATTTTTGGTTGGTCACCTAAGATACAATCTTGCGCGAGGGCGGAAGTGGTACCATTAAGATTTTATTTTTTATGACGGCGCTTCAGTGACGTTAGGGGTGACAGCCGAAAAACGTCACAATCCATTTTCCATGACGAAAAGCAGTTTTACATGACACAAGTGAAACGTTGTAAAATAGAGCAATTTTTATAATGGTACGCGGGCTCATGGCCCCCCATCGACCACGAGGGGACGCCAGGATCCACGCATCGACGACTAATAGAGGAGGACGAGCCCCACGACCATACAATTTTTTTTACTTAAGAAATTATGCTTCATTATTAAATTGATTTATTCACCGTCAAACAAAATTCATTTATCATTATAATTTTTTCTGATAAATAGTTTTAGAGCAATACAAGGATGCAATGGCTAAAGCTCGCCTGCTATGTGACTTATATCGAGTTCTCCCAGGAGAGCTCCTATTTGCCGGCTGTTGTTGAGCCTTCGCAAAAGGCAGCTGTGAATGGGCTGGCCCATTTGGAGCTAACAAACTCGAGGCGTGAAACAAAAAATTCGCCACAAAGTGTTGCAAGACTGAAAGATCAAACTCGAGAGTTACGACTATTTATTACATATTCCTAACTAGTAGACCTGATGAGTTCCAGTGATTGATTCGCACCGCCTAAATGTCAGAACCAATTGCAATGTCAGAACCGATTTGTTATTGAAATTTTCTGAATAATTACTGCAATTAATAAAAAATAGCAAAACATTGAAAATAATGTTTGAAAATTGTGAAAAAAATTGAATTCAATTTTTTGAAACATGATTTTTTTGGAAAAAAACTTAACAAAAAGTTGGAAAACATGAACACAAATTTGAATCGCTGAACATTTATTGAATTTTTTATATACAATGAACAATTTTTAAATTTATATTGGAAAATTTGTAATATAAGTTGAACAATTTTCAAATACACACTGAACATTTTTGTGTTATACAATGAACAATATTTAATACACATCATACATCTTTGTGATATATGCTGAACAATTATGAAAATATGTTGAATCATTTTTGTATATGGGGTCAACATTTCCGTAAATATATGATGAATATTTTTGTATGTAAACACACAATGAAGTTTGTATAAAACACAGAAAATAAACGAAAATAAAATATAGTTTTTAGTCTAGGAAAAGAAAATAAATAGAAACAGCAAAAAAAGAAAAAAAAACAGAAAAGAGAAGAAGCAGCCTCGCTATCGTGGGTTGCCCGAAACTGGCACCCCTATTTCTCGCTTTAAGCGAGCACAGGGAGCAAGCCTCGCATCAGGGGGAACCCAGATGGGCCGGCCCAGCCGCTCGGGAGTAAAAGGTTGTTTTTTTTCTCTTTATTATCTTTTTTGCTTCATTTTTTTACTTTTTTTATATTTTAAAATATTATACATATATATACAGAAAATTCTCTTCAAAAACACACGTGAAGAAATGTTAAACAAGTATTTGAAAAATGATACATAAGTATTAACAATTGTTGAGAAAGTATTTGAAAAACGTTGAACAAGTATTTGAACATTTTGAAAAAGTATTAAAAATCTTGAACAAGTATTTGACAAATGTTGAATAAGTATTAAAAATTGTTGAATGAGTATTTAAAAAATGTTCAACAAGTATTTGAAAATGTTGAATAAATATTAAAAAATGTTGAATGAGAATTTGAAAAACGTTGAACATGTATTTGACAAATATTGAATAAGTATTTAAAAAATGTTGAATAAGCGTTCGGACAATGTTGAACGTGTATACAAAAAACTCACTTATTAAAAAATATTTTTATATATACAAAAATGAAGAGTGAAAATGAAAACAAACATAAGAAAAAACAAAAAGAAAAAATAGAGAAAAATGTTAGATATGTATTTTAAAATATTGATGAGATATACAAAAAATGTAGAATGATAACCAAAAGAGCATAGAAAACTTAAAATAGAAACAAAATACACAAAAAGAAAAAGAAATTAAATAAAAAAAATAAACAAAATGCAAAAAATAATGAAAAAACGGAAAAGAAAAGGGAAAAGAATAAAATTAAAAGAAAGAATAAGGAGAACAAAGAAAACCAAACGGAGAAGAAAAAATAATAGAAATGAAATGAAAAAACATCGAAGAAAGTAGCTCGAGTAGCCTGAAGGACGGGTCGCCCCTTGTTCTCACCTCGAATGGGCGGAGTGGCTAGTGCCTTGGTAAGATTTTTCGGTTCGCTCGCTATGTTTTTTGTCGTGTTATTATCCTTAAAAAACCAAACAGCTCCTCAGAAAAAAATAGTTCTCAGTTTCTTAAAAACATGATGATTTCAAAAACAATCTGAAATACTTCACAAATTTCAGAAAGTTCGTAAATTTAAAAAGCTCATGAATCTCCATAAAATTATCAATATGAAAAAAATCAAGAATTTGAAAAAGTTTGTGAAGTTCAAAAAATTCTCACTTTGTAAAAGTTCACAAATTTGTAAAAAAGGTTACGAATTTTAAAGCCATGTGAATTAAAAAATACAAACTTGAAAAAAGGTCCACGAGTTTAAGTAAGATTCATAACTTGAAAATAAATCATGAATTTCTTAAATAGTTTACTAATTTAAAAAAAAATGAAAAGAGCAGCAGAAAAATAAAAAAAATAAAAGAAAAGAAAAATGGAAAAACAAGTGAAAGAAACAAGTCGAAAAACAATAGAGGAAGAAAAAAATTGAACGGTATGAAGGCTTCCAAAAGCTTTCTAAAACCGGCCTAGAGGCTTCCCAAAACAGGGATCAAATCTCCGTTCCAATAGTGGCAAATTGGGTGAGCCATAGAAATTGACTTATGAGGAGCTTGTGTGCTATGAACAAAATAACATATAACTTTTTTTTAGAACTAAATAACCTATAACTGTGAAGTCACTAATTAAGTAGCACTCTTTGCAAAGGTCACTCCCACCTCTCAGGTTGTGACAAGTGGGCACAGTCACAAACTGTGAGTTTTTCCCTTTTTTCGTAGATCGGTTTATTAAGAATGTTTTATTTCATAATCTGTGCTTTTAAATCTCGAACCTTTTTCACCGTAGGATTCCTCGTGTCGAGATATTCAAAACTAGATCCCATGTGATAGGTTTTGACGAACCTTTTATTCAAGATAAAACAGGCCAAAAGAAAGAACCGGGAGCACATTTTTTTCTTTTCGAAAGAGGCATGACCGTGTCTCTCGTGGAAGCAAATCCGTACCTCCACGAGAAGTAAACGGTGCCTCTCGCGGAAGGGGAAAAAAGAAAACATGTTTTTTCCGTTTATGAGAGACATGGCCGTGCTTCTCGTGGAAGCAAAACCACGCCTATCACGGAAGCAAAATCGTGCCTCTCACGGAAGGGAAACCGTGCCTCTCGTGGAAGGAAGAAATAAAACACGGTTTTTCCGTTTTCGATAGGCACGGCCGTGCCTCTCACGGTAGGAAAAAAATAAAAACGTGTTTTTTCCGTTTCCTGCGGAAGAAAAAAAGCGTGTGTTTTCACGCAAAGTTTGTTTTGTCCAAATGCTAAGAAAGACCGATAAAAAACCAAAAAACGAGAAAAACCAACTAAAAAGCCAAAAACACGTGCGGAAAAAATTAAAAAAAAATTCCGGAGGGAGCACGACACTTGGCAGCTGCTAAGAGCGCACCAAGTGGTGCTCTCTTAGCCCATCTTAAGTGACCCTTGGAAGGCTCCTGAAGGAGCGCTCCTTCATTAGTTGCTTCGCTATAACCGGCGCTATCGGGCCGAATAGGAACTGACCCTTAAATCGCACTCACCTGCAGCGCTCTCGTGATGGGCCAACCCAACAACTTAGGCTGTGGGAAGATCCTTCGTACAATATTTAGTAGTTCCCTCATTGTCTAAAAAAATTAATAGTCCCCTCACAAGAAAAGTACTCCCTCAATCCATATTACTTGCTTAGGGCTAGTTTGTTAGCAAGGTAAACAAAACCAGGATAGCAAAGCCTAGTCGTAGGATTTTCTAGGGCAGATGAGGTTCCTTTCCACCACATGGGATATTTCCTTAATTGTTATTACATCATTTGGTGGCTGGAGGATGGGGGGCAACGCTCCAGGGTCGGTAGGCTCCAGGTCGATCAGGTGAGAAGAGCAAAGGCATGGATTTTCTCACCGAGAGCTCGAGTTATGGATTGCTCTTCCAGGGAAACGCCATGGGTCGGGCCAAAAAGTCCCCAACAATGGGCGGCCAAATGACGCACTGCTTTTTCACGGGCTGGTTTGTTACGTGGGCCATGAGCCCCGAATTTTGACAGGGATCCTTGGTAACCAAATGAGGCCTTAGTGGTTTGGGAAACTTTCCATTTGAGTTTGGGAGTTTCAGCCAGTTTTCTCCCTTTTCCTTTTTTCCCCATGCTTTTCTGAATCTGTTTCCTCCAGTTATTATTTTTAACCTTTTCCCCTTTTTTCCAATACATGATTTTTGTATTCCCCCAGTTTTAGTGTATGACCAATTTTTTTACGTGTAATGATTATTTTAAAATTGCTTGAACAATTTTTACATTTTCTCGGACATTTTTCATATGTTACAGCCATTTGTTTTAAATTGTGTGAACAATTTTTTACATGTCATGTACATTTTCTTTAGATGTCATGAACATATTTTTAATGCTTGATTGTTTTAAAATGAAATGGTACAATGTTTCCAAATTACGTGAATACATTTTTACATTTTGACGAAGATTTGTATCAATGTCATGAACATCATTTTTTGTTCTTTTGTACCCCCCCCCCCCCCCCCCCCCCGCGCGCGCTTTTTCCTTCTTCCCTTTTTAATAGACGTTGATGTTTTTATAGATACACGTCGAACAAGGATGGACTTGCCTTTTGGACAAGGACTTGGTTTGCAATTTCTTCTGCATGTGACAAGCTCGAGCTTGGTATAATCTCATGAAAACTAAATGGGTCTAAACTTTTATCTAATTTCGTAAAATCACACATTATCATTGTTATCATTATGTTTCTTAACTTCTTTTACTCACCTGGTGATGTTTTGATTCTACACAATATGGAAATAGTGCGTAAAGTCATATATTCTGACATAGACAACTTTCATAGCTCCCATGTGATAGTATACACTTTTATCATGCAAATTGGTAGGATTATTTGGTCGACCACTTTTGTCGTGATTTATGTTTTTCTAACGACACCACTTCCACATTTTACATACTTATGCATTCCTCGACCACGTCATCTTGTCCACCATGGATAAACATGTTTTTATGTCTTTATTTTAGATCCTCTCGCTATAGTGCCATCATAAGTGAGTAACATTACCTAATCTACGAGATATGCAATTACAGAGGTTTTCTTTCTACCTAAATGACATTGTCAGATTAGCACAAGCCGACTGGAGTTGTTGGCCACTTAGGACACCAGCTGGTATTAACAAGCCCAGACATGTGAATTTCTCTGAAAATCACTACAAGCATTTTACTTTATTCTCTTAACACCCAAGATAGTGAAATGTATTCATCTACGAGGAAGTGTATATTTATTTGTTTTTAGTTTTATGCTCCAATGAAATGGTCAAATTTTGATTCATCTAGTTTGCATGGTGAGTATTCTACGTTGTATTTTCATATGTCATCCATGTTAAAATCTCCATGCTAATGACATATATTGCTGGCGCAAGATGGTTACATGTTGAGGAAGAAGTTTTTGGTACACCTGTGCATGTAATTGAAGCCCAAGAAAACACCATTCATGTTGTATTAGAATATCTTTAGAGTGCCAAGTAGATCTTAGTTAATTAGAGATCATTACTTGAATTCTTGCTTTCTACGCATTTGATATCGAATTACATAATTTATCACATTTCAAGAAAACTAGAATCTTAATTTTTTGGAATAATTAACATGCGGCTATATTTTGTGCACACATGATTTTTGACATGCATTATTACATGTGTTATAAGAAAATAAATCCGGGGGCTGTGACAAAGCACTAGCACTCTATTAGTTATCACAAATACAAAATCATCACAAGCTTGCATTTGTACATCAACATAGTCGATTAAGTAAAACCCTAACTAATCCATACTAGTTTTACAGCAATGATCATACAAACTAGTTGGTATAACATAGAAATTAAAATCTATGAGGGGCTCAGTAGTGCATCAAGTTTACCACCAGCAAGTCAAAACCATTCACCACTGACGAGTCGACAACCCATCAGAGGTGAGTTCATGATCACCAACAGGTTGCACACCTTGTTCTGTAGCACTAACATGTCGCTAAGTGGATCTCATTAGTATTGCTCATTGTAGGGGTGAGTAGGGGTCTTCTTTAGAAGATACTACTGATGATTCAGCTAGACATGCCCGTCACTAATGGGCCACCATGAATGAACAAACAATTTTACTTGGTACTGCCAACATGAAAACATACCCACTGATAGACCTCAAGAATCTTGTCAGTGGTGACATGTGTTGTACTTTTGGTAGCTGGGGCTACAACTGCTAGCAGTGCCCGGAAAACACACTACTAGCAGTGCAACCCGAGATGCATTACATCTTAGTAGTCCCAACTGCTAAGGAAGCACCTATATTAATATATGTTGAAACATGCGGTATGCTACCCTAGCACCAAATATTTTTTTTCTACTACACACCCAAGATAATGCTGCTGAAGTAGACGCATTGTCGTCACCGTAGTGGAAGTAGAGTTGATGATGCGTGAGGTCGATCTCCTGAGGCGTCTCCTCCTCGCTTCACTGATCTCCCGCGAACAACGAAGATCCGCAAATGGTGATCTCCTGCGAACGGTACCTCGCGGATCCCTCGAACGGTTCGTCCGAGCACCGCAAGTGTGATGCCTCCAAGGTATCCACACGTGCGGGGTGCAGCATCGGGCGGCGGACTGCTATGTCCGGTCGCACGGCATGGGCGTGGGGAGTTGCGGCGGCGGCTGTCCAGGGTGAAAAAGATCAACCCTAACTGGTGCGTACATTCCCCTTTATATAGACCTCTGAGGTGGGCTCAACACTTGAGCCCACTAGGAGTCCACTTCCTTTTTCCACTCGGATCCAATCCGAATGGGCTGCAGCCCCTTTAGTGTGCGACCCTATAGGTTCACACACACATGGACACGACAAAAGTCGATAGTTGGTAGCGGCTCGTAGCAGAACATGCCAACTCCCATGTGTGCATAAAGCCGTTTGACGTACCTCAACAATGTGTCATATGCAACATTGCTTTAGCCTCACGATATATGTTCTTGAGCTCAAGGCGAGTACTTGTCAACCTTGTGGTAGCTCGACGTCTCTTCTCGAAACCGTGATACAGATTCCCGAACCTGGTTAACATTTAACCCAAGTTGCATGGACACGCTTTCCAAATCTGATCACTCGAGTGGGCCCAGAGAATATCTCTCCATATAGGAGGGGCCAATCCCATCTTGGTCGGCCATGTCTCCTGGCATGCATGACGACTCACCCGAAAGCTATCTTTATAACTACCCAGTTAAGGAGCAACGTTTGATAGACCCTAAGTGAGTCGAACCTCACCCCGAGAACATGCGAGGACCACAGGTCTAGGATATGGCATAAATATTGTACTTGAGACTAACAGATGACAATATCTAGCTGTGTCTCAAAGTGGGTCTGTCCGACTCCGCGATCTCCATCCATAAGTCCGTACTATAGATTTAGCATCTCCATGCACATGACTTGTGAAACATAGTCATCAACCGAGTCATATACCAGTCAAGCATATGTGTCCGCATAACCTTATCAACTGGGGACCATTAGAACGATCATCACACAATACATAGTTCCACAAACAATTCACATACTTATTGATACATAACACTGATCATGTTCAAGGACAATACAAAAGACTCCTGAATACATATGGAAATATCATCATCATATCATTGCCTCTAGGGCATATCTCCAACAGTCTCCCACTTGCACTAGAGTCAATCATTTGGGCATCGTATGCCCATGGAACTCATGTACGCCTCATGCTTCGGCCGTGGGAGAGGCTTCGTCAATGGATCAGAAACATTTGCATCTGTGTGTACCTTGCATATGTTTACATCACCTCTCTTGGCAATATTGCTAATAATGTTAAAACGCCTGAGTATGTGTTGAGTTTTATGATGGTTCTGTGGTTCCTTGACTTGCGAGATAGCATCACTATTATCACAATAGAGGCCCAATGGATTGGACGAGCTCTAAACCACACCAAGATCAGAAATAAAATTCTTCACCCAAACACCTTCTTTTGTAGCTTCAGAAGCTGCAATGTATTCGACCTCTGTTGTAGAATCACCTACCATATCTTGCTTGGAACTACTCCGTTTCTCGCGGAAGCAAAACAGTGCCTCTCGCGGAAAGAAAAAGAAACAGAAAACACATTTTTTTTCGTTTCCGAGAGGCATGACCGTGCCTCTCGTGGAAGCAAAACCGTGCGACTCGCCGAGAGGCATGGCTGTGCCTCTCGCAAAAAAAAAACTGTGCATCTCACAGATGCAAAACTGTGCCTCTTGCGGAAGCAAAAAAACACATGTTTTTTCGCGGTATTTTTTGTTTGAAATTTTTTGGGTCCAAAAGTTAAAGAAGACCGGTGAAAAACCAGAAAGTCGAAAAAACCCAAAAAACCATTTAAAAGCAGAAAACGCGTGCGAAAAAAAAATCCGGAGGGAGCTTGCAGAGCGCGACACGTGGTGGTGCTTGGCGCGCTCTCAGCCCACCCGCAAGTGATCGTTGCGAGGCTCCCGAAGGAGCGCTCGTCAACTAGTTTCTCCCAAACTTTCCACCACCTTGTCATGCACTTATATGGGCCTTAGAGATTAACCAGGAAATTATTGTTTATATGGGCCCAAAGCCCATTTATAATTCAACAGGGCTCCCAAGGAAACAACCATAATTGCGCCCTATATTATTTTTGGATATCATTTATCACTGCAAATCTGTAGTCAATGTAAGATCTTGAACCGATATACATATCTCTCCTAGCTATTTCCTTGCTGTATAGTATTAATTGTATATACATCCAACCAAGCAGGTGCATGAAGAGCAAGAAATCTCATTTTGTTAAGGAACACAGTTCATGCTGTCCTATTTTGGGTTAGGATACACGGTTCATATTGCCTGGTCGATAAGATCATGTTCATATAGTACTAATTACTTATGCCAGGTTGGCCCCTCCTAATTAGTTGCCATAATTTGTTGCTAAATATTCCCTCAACCTTTGGCTATATATGTTCGTATACAGCAAAGGAGAATCATATAGCCAGCCCAGAGTACAAAAGATATAAGAGAAAGAATGGTCAACTCTTCAAGCACCCAATCTGAGATCAACAGAACCAGCGGGCCGAAGATGCCCACGAGGAAAGCCCCTCCAGGGGTGATTCATCTCGAAATGGGAGAGGCCTACGACTCACCAACCAACTCTCGTCCACAAACACAAAGGACGAGGTGATTCCTGAGGGCATGAGAGAGGAGGAAGAAGCAACGTGCAAGTACTTGTCCAATAACTTCAAGGAAAGGCCGAGAAAAATGAATTGGAAGGAGGTTGATGTTCCCATCTGGTTGAAGGAGTCCCAATCATACAAGAACGGTGATTGGAAGGTCCTCGTCAATAAAAGAGAAAACGGCACCACAGACTGGGTAAGTTGTTCTCTGATCCAAATCTGGGCAAGAATTGCGAACTAATTTATCTGTCCATTATATTTGATTGATCTTATTAGAAGTACATAGCTATAGGGTGTGTGTATATATACTCTGCAAGGTACGAGTGTGGTCATAGAATTCACGTAGGTAGACAGGTGAGATCCGTTTCCATGGACGCATCGCTCATGGGCACACGGCAGTATTTTTTCTCTGCGGCGCGGCACACCCTGGATACTAGCTACCTATCATGCCGACCAGCGATCCCGTCCGTGTCGGTCTCTCACCTCCGCTGCCATAAATGAAGGGTAATCATCTATTGATCCATTCTGTGGTTCAGTCGAGAAGATAAAGCCATCTACTGGACGAGGTGTTTCTCTGGTAAAAGTTTCATTTTCCTTGCCGAAGAAACTGTGTGCATGTGCTCATACAGTATGTATATTTTTTTTTGGAAAACGAGGAATACCTCCTGCCTCTGCATCAGTCGATGCATGCATGTATATACAACAGTAATTAGAAGGTGCTCTGGTTCAGTGAGGTCGTAATTTTTCCTCGCAGTCATAGTTCACATGCACTTCCATCGGTTCCTCCTGCTTATATATCCACAAAGAATATTTTTACAACTGACCTTGATCGTATTTATCTGATTTATCCTACAGAAAAAAATCCTTGTGTTTTTAAAATCTCATGTGACATAAACCTAGATGATCCAGTTCAGCCACAAACTGATCTCAACCAATAAGATTTAAGTACATACTCTAATTTCTAAGTCATACCTAATTAAAATTGGAGCTTGATCTTGACCAATGGCTTCCTCTATTTTATCAAACCAATCAACCCGAAAAAGATAATAGCAAAAAAGTTGTATTTCCATTGTATGCATACTTTTCACTTTACTTTTCCATTGTATCATGACCCCTCTCTCGTAGTTGTGGGCGCTGTTATGTTAAATCCATATGTACAGTGAATACTTTGTGTTGATACCTGTTAAATTAACATTGAATAATTTGTAGATATTTATAAAAATACTTACTATTACATTATGAATTATTTAACTGCCACTATACTTTGGATTTGTAGCCATCTAGTACCTTCAATTTTGCTAGACCACTTATCTTTCTAGAGTGTTTTGTTGGTAACATGCCATTCTTATGTGTCTCGCGGTTGGTGTTCTGTCTTAGAAATATTATGTTTCTTAGCTATTTTATTTTTCATTCAGATATACGCGCACACACACATAGAACAAAAGTAAAAGAACAATTTTTTAGCTTGATATTGCTATTCTAGTTGCACATGGTTGATGCATGACTTGTACCTTAATTTCTAAAAATTATATTTTCTTGCAGAAATACATCCACCAGACATACCACAAAACATTTCGCTCAGCACGTGGTGTCCGTTTCTTCCTGGATGGGAAAGAGATGAATCAGGTGTTTAAAGGAGAAACACTACGAGAGAAGGTAACAATGTGTTCTATTTTCTTCAAAATTTACGGTGCAAATTTAACATTATCTACAGTTATGTTCTCTTAATATTGGGCATTGAAGTTTGTCAAGTGTGGTACACATTCATGTGCCCTATATATCTAAACCAGCATTTTAGAGTATAGATGGATGTATGCAAAAGCTCAAGACAACAAGTGTGTGTATATATACAGCCTTCACATCAAATGACATCCGCCCTCGTCCCTTTCCTTCTTTCATTTGTTTTGTCAGTCTAAAGTAAAGCTTATGTGGTTTGCCTATCATATCCACTCAATGAAATGGAATTACCTTCGTTTCCTTGGTGTGACCGATGCAAGTTTCTCTATTTACACGTGTAATGTTTAATATTTTAGTTTTGATGATTTGTCTTCACACATTTCCATTTCTTTATGTTATGCAGAAGAAGGATGATCCCAGTGGTCAGCCAAGTGGTATGAACACTAGTAGGAAAAGGGGCTTTTACCCCGGTTCGTAAGGGCCTTTTGTCCCGATTTTCGAACCGGGACTAAAGGGTCGTTACTAAAGCCCTAACCCTTTAGTCCCGGTTCTTACACGAACCGGGACAGAAGGTCCTCCACGTGGCCGCTGCTGCCAGCCCAGGCAGGGGGCCTTTGGTCCCGGTTGGTGCCAATAACCGGGACCAATAGGTAGGGCCTTTTGTCCCGGTTGGTGTCACCAACCGGGACCAATAGGCAGGGCCTTTTGTCCCGGTTGGTGTCACCAACCGGGACCAATAGGTATCCACGCGTCAGCAGCTGGCAGGAGCTGAAGTTTTTCTTTTTTTTGAAAGGGGGTGGTTTAGGGGTTTTGGGGGGTTAATTTAGGTGTTTCATATATTGTGTTAGCTAGCTAATTAATAGAGATAAGTGTCCTCTCTTATCTCCGTGCTTGGTCGACGCTACCTACTATATACGTATGGAGAGGACTAGACACGCTAGTTAGTAATCAAATGAAGAAAACAGAAGATCGTCATGAACATATGCATACAGAGAGAAGTGATATCGACCACCTCTCCTTCTCCGAGAGATTGGTCGAACAACAAGTTCTCGTATATCTATCCGACACTACCGGCTACATATATAAAATAATTATCTCTTACAATACAATCTCCTAATTAAATTGTAGGAACACAGGGTCCACATAGTATTCTCCGTTTTCATCGATCACGTGGTCAAGGAAGAATGCCGCCAATTCCTCTTGAATTCCTCGCATACGATCTGGTGCTAGGAGTTCATCCCGCTTCCGAAACATCTAATTTGAAGAAGGGGGTCAATACATATATATATATGAATAAATGAAACTCAACACAAATGATGGTAATAAAATAAAATTGTGAATATTATTGCTTACGCACTTCATATTGTTCTTCAGTGTAGCCCCGCTCACAGGTCGTGTAGCGGATGGACTCGCAAACATAGTATCCACAGTAATTATTCCCGGCTTCCTGCCACAACCACTTTACAAGAAATAGAGGTCAATAAAACTGATAAGCAAGCATGCTAAATGGTATTGATGAAACTAGCGCTTGAATCACTAGGAGATGCGCGGAACATGCTACTATAGTACTTACTTTCGGGTGTTTAAATTGCAGCTTCTTCGGCAGTCCCGGAGCTTTTGTGGTGAATTTTCTCCAAACCCTGCCAGACAAAGAAAACAATTACTTGATATCAGGAAATGAACAAAGTTGCTGATATGGTGGATAATGATCGATTTAACTTACTTGTCGAGCATTTGAGTCATGTTCGCGTAGTCCTGGGGATCTTTTCGTCTCGAGTCTAAGACGGTTACTACTCCCTGCTCAAGCTTAATCTCTAGGAGAATATAGTGGAAGCTGCGCATGCATGCATAAGCCATCAATTACATTACCATAACCTGGACTAATAAGGGAAACCGAATATGCACAAGACAGTAACACTCACTTGAAGTTGTAAGGAAAGAGTATTATATCTTTGTTTTGATTTAATACCAACGATCATAGCAAGTTGGCCTCGGCTTCTTTGGGATGTTTTTCAACCGTATATGCATCTATGAGATTTGTGTTAATGAACCCAATATCACCGATTTGCCTTTTCTTCAATTCGGCGATCTTCAGTCTGCATAATATAGTGAGGATAATTATAAATACATGCAATGAAAGAGCTGACCTATATAGAGAGACTTAATGACAGAAGTAGTACTACTTACAGACAGTAGCAAGTGATCGTTGTTTTATCGAGGGCCTTTTGATTGTAAAACTGGAAGAAATCCTCAAATGGAGCATTCAGCAGATCAATTCCAACGAGGTCATGCTCCGGTTTAACTCTCAGCGTCAAAGTATTCATCCCATCAGACTCTCTGCAGGTTTTCATGTACCAATCATGTAGTCTTTGCATCATCGTTGTTAGAGATCTTTCATCTTTGACGAGAGGCTTCCCGTAATGGTATTTGTGTTCGTCGACCTCCATGATTTCATAATGTACATCGTCGGGCAGGTAATCTCCAAGATTGCTATAACCGGCCACCATCCTCGGATCATTAGCGACGATGTCTTTTGACACCTTGAGCGGTGGGCACGATTGGTTCGCTTGTTCGCCGAGCTGGGCAATTTTTTTCCCAGCTCGTCGTTCTTTTAACCTCTTATCACTGACAGTACTTCCCGACCGCTCCGCTTCGGCATATGTCTTTGCAAGAATGCGCTCATAGTTGCCTCTCGGCGGAGACTTGGGTGGTTTTGTCAGGGCAGCCAGAGTGCGCTTTGCTTTCACCGGATCTACCTTCTCCTCCGGAGGTGGATGTTTCTTTGCTTTCACCCCTTCAAAGAAGTTTGTCACTTCAGCTCGCACGATCTCCCTGGTTTCCTCCTCGGTCCTCTCGTATGGTAACTTCTCTCGAGTCTTCAGAGAAGGACCAAATCTGTATTGCCTCCCGCCTCTGGCAGCTGTACTGCTAGACGCCGGCAGAGCAGATGGAGCGGCTACGGCTGTCTTCTTTCCTTGCTTACGAGGCGGAGGAGAAGGACTACGACGCGCCGGAGCAGCCGGAGCGGCGGCGGGTCTCTTCCGCCCTTGCTGACGAGGCGGAGAAGGAGGAGGCTGGCTGCTCTGGCGCGCCGGCGCAGGCGGAGAAGGACGCGGAGTGCCGCCACGCGCCGGAGAAGGAGGCTGAGTGCGCTGATCACTCGCCGGAGAAGGAGGCTGAGTCCCCTGATCACTCGCCGGAGGAGGAGGAGGCGGAGTGCCCTTACTCGCCGGAGCCGTCCAGTTCGGAAGGTTGATCAGCTCCTTCCGCCATAGGCATGGAGTCTTCAGAGCTGAACCCAGCCGAGTCTCCCCTTCACCGGTAGGGTGGTCAAGCTGGAGGTCCTCAAATCCCTCCGTTATTTGATCCACCATCACCCTAGCATATCCTTCTGGAATCGGCCGACAGTGGTAGGTTGCGCCGGGTTCAGGAGGTAAAACAGAGCCAACAGCCGCCTTGACTTTGAAGTTCTGCCATTGCTCCATAAGGTGGCAATGTTGAGACTCCGTGATAGCATCCACGGGGTAGCTAGCAGGAGCCGTCAAGACAT
Source organism: Triticum aestivum (assembly GCF_018294505.1). NCBI lineage: Eukaryota > Viridiplantae > Streptophyta > Magnoliopsida > Poales > Poaceae > Triticum > Triticum aestivum. The sequence continues at coordinate 564,349,773 of NC_057802.1, forward strand.
GCTCCGGCTGAAGCAGCTCGGTGGAAGCCACGCTGCTTCTCCGCTGAGATGGCGGTGTAGCTGAGGGGGTAGTTTCGGCATGTCGATTGCCGTCTCGTTCCTCTAGCGCTTGAACCCTTTCGTGCAGCTTCTGAATTTGGATATGCTCCACTTTTTTCCTCCTCTCCTGGCTTTTTTAACCGCCCGCGTCCAGAAAACCAGCCTTCCACGGAACGGAGCCTGGCGTGCCTCGTGTCCGTCCAGGGTGCTCAGGATTCCCGAGGGCCATTGTGAGCTCGTCCTTCTCTCTGTCGGGAACGAACATCCCTTCCTGCGCTGCATCGATATATTGTTGAATCTTCTTGACTGGTATTCTCAAAAGCTCGTTCGTCCAAACGCACCTCCCTGATACAGGGTCCAAGGTTCCGCCAGCCCCGAAGAACCAAGTCCGGCAACGGTCTGTCCAGTTCATTGTCTGTGGTTCGATCCCTTTTTCAAGCGGATCATTCTCAGCCTTGGCCCACTTAGGCCGGGCTTTGAGGTAGCCACCTGACCCCGTGCGATGGTGAAGCTTCTTCTTCGCAGCATTCTTCTTGTTTGTCGCTGACATCTTCTCACTCTTTTCCGATGTCTTGTGGGCCACAAATGCGGGCCAGTGATCTCTGATCTTCTCATACCGGCCGATGAATTCTGGTGTCTCTTCTTTGTCGACAAACGTTTTCAGCTCATTCTTCCACCTCCTGAATAGGTCGGCCATCTTCTTAAGAGCATGAGACTTGATTAATTGCTCTTTAACTGGCTTCTCCGGATCCTCCTCTGGCGGTACGGTGAAATTTGCCTTCAGCTCAGTCCAAAGATCATCTTTCTGCATATCATTGACATAAGACACCTCAGGGTCTTCCTTCTTAGGCTTATACCATTGGTGTATGCTGATCAGGATCTTGTCCCTAACTAGAACCCCGCACTGAGCAGCAAATGCATCCTTTGTCCGGAGGGGTTCAATCGGTTGGCCGTCGCGCGCGATTGCTGTGATCTCAAACCTTTCATCCGAGCGCAACTTTCTCTTCGGGCCTCGTCTCTTTACCGAAGTTGTGCTCGATCCGGAGGGCTAGAAAAAAGAAGAAAGACGAGTGTTAATTAATATGTGTACATACCAAAACAATGAATGCATCAATTAGCTAGTCAGCCCATGCTTAACTAATATATTTACCTGGCCGGACTCTGTTCGGTCACCGGAGCCGTCACCACGGGCTCCTTCTTGCACCAGCATTGGGTCACCGGAGCCATCATAATCATGTCTTTCCTCCTCCACTCTTCGATCACCGTAGCCTGCTTCTTCACCCTGTTCTTCCAGACCATCATTGTCGTTAAGATACGACAAGATATCACCTCCGGCTAAGATTATGTCCCCCAACACCTCTTCTGCTTGCTCGTCTCGTCCGTGCTCCATTGTTTCTGCAAATATTACAACATGGCAATTATTACACAAACATGACAGCAGGTGGATATATTAGTGCAAACGTAGACCTAGCTTATTCCGGGTTTGGGGTGGCCTCGGCAACGCTTCAAGGGTAGGGGCGCGGCGGGAGGGGGTAGGAGACCGACATTGTTTTTTTCTAGGGTTTGGGTGTCCTCGAGAGTTTTGGTCGAGCGAGAGGGCCGGGGGGTGCTCCCGTGGTATAAGTTATCACGGTCGAGAGGGGGTATAAATATCGACCGTCCATCATGTAGAAGTTATCTGGGAGGGAGTTATATATATCGACAACGACGACATACATACATGGGAAAATAATGTTATCGGGGAGGGGGTATATCGACCCCCCCCACGTGTTGAAGTTATCGGGAGGGGGTTATATCGACAACGACAATGAACGTACATGGGAAAATAATATTATCGGGGAGGGGGTATATCGACCCCCCCACCACGTGTTGAAGTTATCGGGAGGGGGTTATATCGACAACGACAATGAACGTACATGGGAAAATAATATTATCGGGGAGGGGGTATATCGACCCCCCTCGTGTTGAAGTTATTGGGAGAGGGGTACGTATATCGACGACGACAGACCCGATAAAACATAAGAAAACGTAGAAGAAACAAAAAGAGGAGAAGAAGAAAGGAATAGAGGAGAAGATCGAAGAAAAAAAAGAAGAAAAAAAAAGAGGAGAAGAAGAAAGGAATAGAGGAGAGAAGAAGAAAAAATAGAATTTTTTCTATTTTTTCTTCTTCTCTTCTACTCCTTTCTTCTTCTCCTGTTCTTTTTCTTCTTTTTTCCTCTTCTTATTTATTTCTCCTCTTCTTCCTCTCCTCTTCTTCTCCTTTCTTCCTATTTCATCATTGTTCATATTTCATTGTTCATATTTCATCATGTTCATATTTCGAAAAAAGTAACGGTTTTGCCTAATGCATTGTTCATATTTCATCATGTTCTATGAACAAAAAAACATCATATTTCATCCACATCCATGCATACATCATCTATGTGATCATCTATGAAAAAAACATCATATTCTACAAAAAAAATCATTACATATATATATATATATATATATATATATATGAACAAAAACAATTATGATAACAAGCATATATATCATCATATATATAAAAAAACAAGCATATATATATATGAAAAAAAAGAAACAATGCTAGGGAGGGCGCCGGCCGGACCAAGGTGAGGACCGCGGGGTCGGCGGCGAGGATGGCGACGGGGCAGTGGGCACGCGCTCGGGGTAGGGGGCGACGACGGCGAAGGGCGGGCCAGGGCGACGGCGACGACGGGGACGGGCCGGGGCGGCGCGCGTCGGGGCAGGGGCGCGGCTGACGGCGAGGGCGCGGGCAACGGCGACGGCGACGACGGGCACGGGCGACGGCGACGGCGGGGGCGGAGGGCGGCGTCGGGGCAGCCTCGCAGCGTCGGGGCGGCGGGCGGCGTCGGGGCAGCCGGGCGGCGTCGGCGTCGTCGGGGCAAACTGCAGATGAAATCTGAGACTAAAGGTAGGCATTAGTCCCGGTTGATGCCACCAACCGAGACCAAAGGCCTTTTTCAGCAGCGCAAAGGGCAGGAAGCGGCGGCCTTTGGTCCCGGTTGGTGGCACCAACCGGGACTAAAGGAGGGAATTGGTCCCGGTTGGTGCCACGAATCGGGACCAATGCACCCATTTAGTCCCGGTTGGTGGCACCAACCGGGACCAAAGGCCTCTTGCTGCCCGCGTCGCGGCCAAAAGTTTAGTCCCACCTCGCTAGCCGAGGGGCACCCGTACCAGTTTAAAAGCCCCGGCGCAGCTGCTGTCTCGAACTCCTCTAGAAGGCTTCTGGGCCTAACTTTGGCGCGCTGCCCGTTGAGCCCTCTAGCCCTTCTGGGCCTGTATTTGCAAACCCGAGGGTTGGAGGGCCCAGCGGGCAGCGCCCCAACAATTTTTTTGCTGTATTTAGTTTTTTTGTTTTCTATTTTGCTTTATTTATTTTGTTTTGTTTCTACTTACAACAAAAACTTATTTATTTTATTTTATTTTGTTTCTAATTACTTATTTATTTTACTTTATGATAATTCTTTTTGCTATTAAAGTTTCTATCAAAAAAGTTATTTATGAAAATACTTTTTGCTGTATTTAGTTTTTTTGTTTTCTTTTTTGCTTTATTTATTTTGTTTTGTTTGTAGTTACAACAAAAAACTTATTTTATTTTGTTTCTAATTACTTATTTATTTTACTTTATGATAATTCTTTTTGCTATTAAAGTTTCTATCAAAAAAAGTTCTTTATGAAAATTCTTTTTTGCTTTTAATGATTTTGAACAGAAAATACTTTGATAATTTTAGTTGCATCAATTTTATATGATTTTAGTTTCAATAATACTAGAGGTTTCTTATAATGTTTTGAACAGAAAATACTTTGTTAATTTTACTTTCATAAATTTTATTAAAGTTTATTTTATTTTGTCGTAACACAAGAAGTCCGGAGTTGTAATAAGTTATTAAAAATAAAAAAGAGGCGCAATGCTCGTTTCTTTGCTTCAAGCCTTTCAGAATAGTGTAGACTGCACTGCACATAGCTCCATGCAGTCTACCTTATTCCTCAAGGCTTGAAGCTAAGCAACGTGAAGGTGAGCATTGCACCTCTTCTTCATCGTCTCTGCACTCAGGGCTTATAAACCGCTCCTAGTGCCTCTCAGCTAGCGAGGTAGGACTAAAAAACTGCTTAGTAAGAAAATCTAGTACCGGTTCGTGCCACGAACCGGTACTAAAGGTGCTCGTGGGGCCACAGCCTCATCAGTACCGGTTCATGGCACCAACCGGGACCAAAGGGTGGAATTGGTCCCGGTTCGTGCCACCAACCGGGACCAATGGCCTTGCACAGCGGCGTGGTGGTGGGAGTTTAGTCCCACCTCGCTAGCTGAGAGAGAGCCGCACCTGTTTATAAGGTGCGGTGCGCCTGAGCTGTCGAGCTCCTCTCTAAAGCAGGCTTACGGGCCTAACCTCTCTTTACATGCCTGTGGGCCTACTGGGCCTTCTGCGGGCCTGAATCCTGGCCCATGGATGGGTTTCTAATCGTATTCAGGCCGTGGTGGCCCAGTAGGTGGCATAATTTTTAATTTTTGGCCTGTTATTTACTAATTATTTTTAGCTATAAGACCCTAAAATTGAAAAGCATTTCAAATGAACTCTGGAAAGGTTGAAAGTTGGCATGGTATCATCATTTCATCTACATAGAATGTGCAAGAAAGTTGAGAGGGTTACGGCAAAAACTGGATGCACTTCGTGTACAAAACGGACAATGGTATCATACTCGTCTGTTACAAAGTTGGCATGGTATCATCATAATAGTTGCGGGAGAAAGTCTTCACTTTTTCTTCGCTTGTGTCATTTGCTTATTGCGCCGTAACCATGGATAATCTTCATCGTTTATCAAGATGCTTTGGTCAGCCTTGACTTTGAAGGGAGGAATTTCATGAAACTTTTCATAATCTTCAGACATGTCAGTCTTGCCCTCCACTCCCACAATGTCCCTTTTTCCTGAAAGAACTATGTGGCGCTTTGGCTCATTGTATGATGTATTTGCTTCCTTATATTTTCTTTTTCTCGGTCTGGTAGACATGTCCTTCACATAGATAACCTGTGCCACATCATTGGCTAGGGCGAACGGTTCGTCAGTGTACCCAAGATTGTTCGGATCCACTGTTGTCATTCTGTACTGTGGGTCTACCTGTACCGCGCCTCCTGACAGATTGACCCATTTGCACTTAAACAAAGGGACCTTAAAATCATGTCCGTAGTCAAGTTCCCATATGTCCATTATGTAACCATAATATGTGTCATTTCCCCTCTCGGTTGCTGCATCAAAGCGGACACCGCTATTTTGGTTGGTGCTCTTTTGATCTTGGGCGATCGTGTAAAATGTATTCCCATTTATCTCGTATCCTTTGTAAATCAATACAGTCGAAGATGGTCCCCTGGACAACGAGTACAACTCATCACAAATAGTGGTGTCACCTCTGAGACGTGTTTCCAACCAACTGCTGAAAGTCCTGATGTGTTCACATGTAATCCAGTCGTCACACTGCTCCGGGTGTTTGGAGCGCAGACTGTTCTTGTGTTCATCGACATACGGGGTCACCAACGTAGAGTTCTGTAGAACTGTGTAGTGTGCTTGAGACCAAGAATATCCGTCCCTGCATATTATTGAGTCCCCTCCAAGCGTGCCTTTTCCAGTCAGTCTCCCCTCATACCGCGATTTAGGGAGACCTATCTTCTTAAGGCCAGGAATGAAGTCAACACAAAACCCAATGACATCCTCTGTTTGATGGCCCATGGAGATGCTTCCTTCTGGCCTAGCGCAGTTATGGACATATTTCTTTAGGACTCCCATGAACCTCTCAAAGGGGAACATATTGTGTAGAAATACGGGCCCCAGAATGACAATCTCGTCGACTAGATGAACTAGGACGTGCGTCATGATATTGAAGAAGGATGGTGGGAACACCAGCTCGAAACTGACAAGACATTGCGCCACATCACTCCTTAGCCTTGTTATGATTTCTAGATCGATCACCTTTTGAGAGATTGCATTGAGGAATGCACATAGCTTCACAATGGCTAATCGGACGTTTTCCGGTAGAAGCCCCCTCAATGCAACCGGAAGCAGTTGCGTCATAATCACGTGGCAGTCATGAGACTTTAGGTTCTGGAACTTTTTCTCTGGCATATTTATTATTCCCTTTATATTCGACGAGAAGCCAGTCGGGACCTTCATACTGAGCAGGCATTCAAAGAAGATTTCTTTCTCTTCTTTCGTAAGAGCGTAGCTGGCAGGACCTTCATACTACTTCGGAGGCATGCCGTCTTTTTCGTGCAAACGTTGCAGGTCCTCCCGTGCCTCAGGTGTATCTTTTGTCTTCCCATACACGCCCAAGAAGCCTAGCTGGTTCATGCAAAGGTTCTTCGTCACGTGCATCAGGTCGATTGAAGAGCGGACCTCTAGCTCTTTCCAGTAGGGTAGGTCCCAAAATATAGATTTCTTCTTTCACATGGGTGCGTGTCCCTCAGCGTCATTCGAAACAGCTAGTCCGCCGGGACCCTTCCAAAGATTACGTGTAAATCATTGACCATAGCAAGTACGTGATCACCGGTACGCATGGCGGGCTTCTTTCGGTGATCTGCCTCACCTTTGAAATGCTTGCCTTTCTTTCGACATTGATGGTTGGTCGGAAGAAATCGGCGATGGCCCAGGTACACATTCTTCCTGCATTTGTCCAGGTACATACTTTCAGTGTCATCTAAACAGTGCGTGCATGCGTGGTATCCCTTGTTTGTCTGTCCTGAAAGGTTACTGAGAGCGGGCCAATCGTTGATGGTTACAAACAGCAACGCGTGCAGGTTAAATTCCTCCTGTTTGTGCTCATCTCACGTACGTACACCGTTTCCATTCCACAGCTGTAAAAGTTCTTCAACTAATGGCCTTAGGTACACATCAATGTCGTTGCCGGGTTGCTTAGGGCCTTGGATGAGAACTGGCATCATAATGAACTTCCGCTTCATGCACATCCAAGGAGGAAGGTTATACATACATAGAGTCACGGGCCAGGTGCTGTGATTGCTGCTCTGCTCCCCGAAAGGATTAATGCCATCCGCGCTTAAACCAAACCATACGTTCCTTGGGTCAGCTGCAAAGTCAGCCCAGTACTTTCTCTCGATTTTTCTCCACTCCGACCCGTCAGCGGGTGCTCTCAACTTCCTGTCTTTCTTACGGTCCTCACTGGGCCATCGCATCAACTTGGCATGCTCTTCATTTCTGAACAGACGTTTCAACCGTGGTATTATAGGAGCATACCACATCACCTTCGCAGGAACCCTCTTCCTGGGGGGCTCGCCGCCAACATCACCAGGGTCATCTTGTCTGATCTTATACTGCAATGCACCGCATACCGGGCATGCGTTCAGATCCTTGTACGCACCGCGGTAGAGGATGCAGTCATTAGGGCATGCATGTATCTTCTGCACCTCCAATCCTAGAGGGCATACGACCTTCTTTGTTGCGTATGTACTGTCGGGCAATTCGTTATCCTTTGGAAGCTTCTTCTTCAATATTTTCAATAACTTCTCAAATCCTTTGTCAGGCACAGCATTCTCTGCCTTCCGCTGCAGCAATTCCAGTATGGTACCGAGCTTTGTGTTGCCATCTTCGCAATTGGGGTACAACCCTTTTTTGTGATCCTCTAACATGCGATCGAACTTCAGCTTCTCCTTTTGACTTTCGCATTGTGTCCTTGCATCGACTATGACCCGGCGGAGATCATCATCATCGGGCACTGGTTCCTCTTGATCTTCAGCAGCTTCCCCCCTTGCAGCATCATTGGGCACATCGTCTGGTTCCTCTTGATCTTCAGCAGCTTCCCCCGTTGCAGCATCACCGTATTCAGGGGGCACATAGTTGTCATCGTCCTCTTCTTCTTCGCCATCTTCCATCATAACCCCTATTTCTCCGTGCCTCGTCCAAACATTATAGTGTGGCATGAAACCCTTGTAAAGCAGGTGGGTGTGAAGGATTTTCCGGTCAGAGTAAGACTTCATATTCCCACATATTGGGCATGGACAACACATAAAACCATTCTGCTTGTTTGCCTCAGCCACTTCGGGAAAATCATGCACGCCCTTAATGTACTCGGAGGTGTGTCTGTCACCGTACATCCATTGCCGGTTCATCTGCGTGCATTATATATAATTAAGTGTGTCAAAAACCATTACAGAACATCATGAATAGATAATTAAGTGACCAAATTAATAGAAGTTCATCATCACATTAAAACCAGAGTACATACATAGTTCTCATCTAACAACATATATATAGCTCTCCAGAGCATCTAATTAATTAAACCATACATTGAAACTATGTAAAACATTTCAATGCGAAAACAAATGCGATCATAATCGCAACCAAGGTAACAATTGATCCAACGGCATAATGATACCAAGCCTCGGTATGAATGGCATATATTCTAATCTTTCTAATCTTCAAGCGCATTGCATCCATCTTGATCTTGTGATCATCGACGACATCCGCAACATGCAACTCCAATATCATCTTCTCCTCCTCAATTTTTTTTATTTTTTCCTTCAAGTAATTGTTTTGTTCTTCAACTAAATTTAACCTCTCGACAATAGGGTCGGTTAGAATTTCCGGTTCAACCACCTCCTAGATAAATAAAATCTATGTCATGTTGGTCGGTATATTTGTCATAAACAATAAATGAACCAAATAGTTATAAAAAGATAATATATACCACATCCGAATCATAGAGAGGACGAGGGCCGACGGGGGCGGATACCAAAACCATCGCACTATGTAATAAGAAGGAATAATAAAAGTAACAAAATTAGACAAGAAACTATCTAAAGTAAGAATTTTTTTCCTTTCAGAAAGAAGATAAGAACAAGAGGCTCACCACGGTGGTGCTGGCGACGAGATCGGCGCGGGCGATCGACGGCGGTGAAGACGGGGACGGGACGTGACGGACCGCTAAACATAGACAAATCTCGGGGAAAATGGAGCTCGGAGGTCGAGTTTTGAGAGGAGAAAGATTAACTATTGTGGCTCAGACATTTCATCAAACACCTCATGTGCATAGGAGGTGAGCTAGAGCACCCAAATGCCCTCCCCTCGCCGGCCAGAAAAAACAGAGCACTCTGGAGTGCTCTGCTGTGGCGATGGGGTATATATAGGCAACTCATTGGTCCCGGTTCGTGGCACCAGCCGGGACTAAAGGCCTTTGGTCCCGGTTGGTGGCACCAACCGGGACCAAAGGCCTTGTGCTGCCCCGCGTCAAAAGTTTAGTCCCACCTCGCTAGTTGAGAAAGCTCGAGAGTGGTTTATAAGCGCTGCTGCGCTCACCCTCTCGAACTCCTCTCAACTGCAGGCTTTCGGGCCTAACCGTTCTCTTTGCCTGTGGGGCCTACTGGGCCTTCTGCGGGCCTGAATCCTGGCCCATGGATGGGTTTCTAGTCGTATTCAGGCCGTGGTGGCCCGGTAGGTGGCATAATTTTTTTCCTCTGTTTTTTCTCTTTTGCTTTATTTGTTTTGTTTTGTTTCTACTTACAACAAAAAACTTATTTATTTTATTTCTAATTACTTATGTATTTTACTTTAATTATTTTATTTTTATTTAATTTAATGCTGCTATTTTTACTTAATTTATTAAGGTTTATTTATTTTAGTTACTATAGTTTATTTTATTTTATTTTATTAAGGTTTATTTATTTTATAAATATAAAAAAATGAACATAGATGCGCTTATAGAGAAAATTCAACCTAAATTCATAATAAATTTCTATGAAATTTATTGTGAATTTAGGCCAAATTCCCTGTATAAGGGCATCTATTTTCACTTTAAGAGGAGCTCAACAAGGCAGAGAGGGAAGGGCTTATAAACTGGTGTGAGCGCCCTTCGGTTGGCGATGTGGGACTAAACACTGGCCGCAACTAGGACCAGCCCTTTAGTCCCGGTTTGTGGTATGAACCGGGACTAAAGGGCTGTGGGCCAGGAGCGTGGCCCATTGGTCCCGGTTTGTCCCACCAACCGGGACCAAAGGGTCCGGACGAACCGGGACCAATGCCCCCACGAGGCCCGGCAGGCCCCTGGCCGCACGAACCGGGACCAATGCTCACATTAGTCCCGGTTCGTGACTGAACCGGGACTAAGGTGAATATTGCCCTGTGACCAAAGCCCAGTTTTCTACTAGTGGAACCCCAACTATACAACTTTGATCGCTTGAGTTCACAAAAAAGTTCCAACAATTTTGTATTTTAACTCTAGAAATTAACCTCATATAGATACACCATTTACTCATTCCATTGTTTTATATCGTGATACTAAATTTCAATCATTTTGTTTAATTAAACTGTTTCCTTATTCTAGAGGATTATATTACTAGCTTCAAGTCACCCAATATTTGTAAAGCAGGTGCAAGTAAACCTGCAAGAGGAAGGAAGGCTGCTGATACAAGGACAAGGGCTTTGACGCTTGGAAAACCATTGCACTATGTGGCAGAGAAGCTCCCAGAAGGTTTCATATAACCTCTGAAATATGCGAGGAGACGAATAATAGCAGTTTGTCTAGTACTAGTAGTCTAGTGTATGAAGCTAGCTACAAACTACAATATGTATCTTGCTGAATGGCATGAGAACAATATCAACCCCATGGAGGAACATGCCTGTTTTGATGATTTTTCATAAATACTATTATGTAAGCTCGACAGTTACACACTGGAGATTATGTCCCTGTCTTTAATAAATGGACCGGTACTGTTTACAGTGTAGTATGTTTCTGTATTGTTTTGGATCTTTTCTTATTTGTTCCATAAATTACTTACTTCAGCGTGCATGCCTCATGGTTGAGCTGGATGTGAGTATGCTCCCTTTTTATGCAAGTTTGGGTGATACTAGCTAGTGTTAATGAGAGTCTGATGTTGGAGCTGAGCTAATAGAACATTTTCTTATGTACCGTTATATGCTTATGCGCCCTTTAAATATAATTGCATCACTTTAAATACAAGTTGAGTTCCAGCTTATGTACCTAGATTTAGCTTAGATATATATGTGAGCAAAATACAATTCACATGTAGTTGTTTAGGTTATGCTATATTTCATTGTGACGGACAAACTAGAAGAACTGCATATTTATTTTATAATTTTCTCATGTTTTTTTTGGTGAATATAATTATTATATTATTATTGATGCACAGAAAGCACATCTGAAACATTTATCCAGAAACTGGAAAATAGATACAAAATAATAAGTTTACTCGATCTAAGTGGAAACCATAACCTGAAAATTGGTGTTTCCACAGTTAAATCCCGGGCATGTACATCAGTAAGTAAACGTTACAAAGTACAAGTTTAACACCCCCCCAGCCAGGACACCATTGGCGAGGACGTTCATGCTGGACCTGAACTCATGAAACACAAGTGATGGCAGTCCTTTAGTGAAAAGATTAGGGAACTGGGAGCTCAATGAACATGCAAGACTTATACTTCACCCATTGCCACACGATCACGCACAAAGTGCAGGTCAATCTTGATGTGCTTGCTTCGCTAGTGCTGCACGGGATTACATGCCAGATACGACGTGCTGATATTGCCACAATAAACCACAGTGGCACGAGTGGGAGGACACTTCAGTTCATGCAGAAGTTGACGTAACCAGCAGGACTTGGTGATACAGTTTGCAACCTCGCGTATTCAGCTTCTGCACTTGAGGCAGAAACGGTGGCTTGCCTCTTCGAAGATCATGAAATAAGACTAGACCTGAGGAAAACACAAAAACCCGATGTAGATTGTCGCGTGTCCGGACAGCCAGCCGAATTGGCGTCGGTATAAGCGATGGGGTGTTTGGAGGAGGACTTGTAAAGTTGGAGCCCATAGTGAGAAGTGCCATGCAAGTACTGGAGAATGCGTTTGATGAGCTGCATGTGGGTGTCCCGAGGCTCATGCATGAACAAGCACACTTGCTGGACGACGTAAGTGATGTCCCGCCGTGTTAGGGTGAGGTACTGAAGAGCTCCGGCCAAGCTGCGGTACTGTGTGGGGATGGAGAGAGGATGCCTGTCAGCAAGGGAGAGTTTGGAACTTGTATCTATGGGGGTGGAAACCGGCTTGCAGCTCAACATTTTTGCGCGCTCAAGGATCTCAAGTGTGTGCTGTTGTTGGCTAAGAAATAACCCGGATGAGTTGTGTGTTACATTGATGCCAAGAAAATGATGAAGGTCCCCCAAATCCGACATGGAGAATTCAGACTTGAGAGATGCAATGATGGACTGAAGTGTATATGTGGAGTTGGCGGTAAGGATTATGTCATCAACGTAAACTAACAAGTATGGAATGGAAGGACCACACTGCAGGATGAACAATGAGGAGTCACTTTTGGATGCATGGAAGCCAAGAGATAGCAAGAATTTTTGGAACCGGAGGAACCATGTGCGTGGTGCTTCTTTGAGCCCATGAAGAGACTTACGAAGGAGGCATAAGTGATCCGGGTGAGAGGAGTCCACAGAGCCGGAGGGCTGGGAGCAATACACTGTTTCATTGAGATCTCCGTGCAGGAACACATTTTTGACATCCAACTAATGGATTGGCCAGGAGTTGGAGGTGGTAATGCTCAAGACAACATGGATAGTAGCAGGCTGTACCACGGGGCTAAACGTCTCATCATAGTCCACCCCTTCTCGTTGAGTGAATCCACGAACCACCCATCTAGCCTTGTATCGAGCCAAAGAGCCATACACATTGAACTTGTGATGAAATATCCACTTCCCGGTGACCACATGAACACCTGCAGGCTTAGGCACCAAAGACCAAGTAGAGTTTTTCATTAAATCATTAAGTTCATCTAACATTGGTTGGTGCCAATTGGAATCCTTAAAGGCGGATTTATAAGTAGGTGGTATGGGAAAGATGGGCATGGGAGTGGTTCCGGCAAGAAATAAGCGACGAGGCATGCAAAAGCCAGATTTGGAGCGTGTTGCCATTTGGTGGCAATTTTTGGCAGGTGCGATGGGCTGTGCATGTCGTGGTAGACATGGCAGATCTGAGTGGAAGGCGCAGAAGGCGAGGACGATGCGGTGGGGCTCGCTACAGGAGTGTCCGAGGAAGGCGACACGGAAATTGAGGTGGATCCGGTGGACAGCGGCCCTGATTGGGCAGGGCCATATGCGGAGGTAGTGGGGGTAATGATAATACCAGACGGTGTGGGTGCGGCAGGCGAAGTGGAGCCGGATGGGGACGGGGGAGCCCTTGCGGGTTAGCTGCATGGTGGAGGCCGATGCAGCGGAAGAGTCGCGACGGGTATGCGCGGGATCCAGGGAGATTGCATGGGGCCCCGACACAAGTGGTGGGAGGGAATCGGTTGCGTTATACGAGGTGGACGAGGTAGGTTGGATCGGGTGGGGCGGATTTTCTATGGACGTATGTGTTTGTGGCGCCGTGAAGGGGAAAGTGGATGCTACTTGTGAGCTGCGTTGGGATTTCCTCGAAGAGGAGAGGATGATGCAGTACAGTAAAGATAAGTATTTCCCTCACTTAAGAACCAAGGTAATCCAGTAGGACAACCACACAACACCTCGTTAACAATACCTGCACACAAAATAACAAATACTTGCGCCCTGTGCAAGCAAGGGGTTGTCAATCCCTTGGCGGTTAATTGCAAGGATAAAATCTCGTAGTGATAGGTAGATAAACAAAAACACAAAATAAAATAAAACTAAATAAATTACAACAAAGTATTTTTTATTTCTTTATATATGATTAAAATAGACCCGGGGGTCATAGTTTTCACTAGAGGCTTCTCTCTTGAACATAGCATACGGTGGGTAAACAAATTACTGTTAGCCAATGGATAGAAAAGCGCATAGTTATGATGATATCCAAGGCAATGATCATGTACATAGGCATCACATCCGAGACAAGTAGACCGACTCCTGCCTGCATCTACTAATATTACTCCACATATCGACTGCTATCTAGCATGCATCTAAAGTATTAAGTTCATAAAGAACGGTGTAACGCCTTAAGCAAGATGACATGATCTGTTGGAAATATGCCCTAGAGGCAATAATAAATAGGTTATTATTATATTTCCTTGTTCATGATAATCGTTTATTATCCATGCTAGAATTGTATTGATAGGAAACTCAGATACATGTGTGGATACATAGACAACACCATGTCCCTGGTAAGCCTCTAGTTGACTAGCTCGTTGATCAATAGATGGTTACGGTTTCCTGACCATGGACATTGGATGTCGTTGATAACGGGATCACATCATTAGGAGAATGATGTGATGGACAAGACCCAATCCTAAGCCTAGCACAAGATCGTGTAGTTCGTTTGCTCAGAGCTTTTCTAATGTCAAGTATCACTTCCTTAGACCATGAGATTGTGCAACTCCCGGATACCGTAGGAATGCTTTGGGTGTGCCAAACGTCACAACGTAACTGGGTGGCTATAAAGGTGCACTACGGGTATCTCCGAAAGTGTCTGTTGGGTTGGCACGAATCGAGACTGGGATTTGTCACTCCGTGTAAACGGAGAGGTATCTCTGGGCCCACTCGGTAGGACATCATCATTATGTGCACAATGTGACCAAGGAGTTGATCACGGGATGATGTGAGTTACGGAACGAGTAAAGAGACTTGCCGGTAACGAGATTGAACAAGGTATAGGGATACCGACGATCGAATCTCGGGCAAGTAACATACCGATGGACAAAGGGAATTGAATACGGGATTGATTGAATCCCCGACATCGTGGTTCATCCGATGAGATCATCGTGGAACATGTGGGAGCCAACATGGGTATCCAGATCCCGCTGTTGGTTATTGACCGGAGAACGTCTCGGTCATGTCTGCATGGTTCCCGAACCCGTAGGGTCTACACACTTAAGGTTCGATGACGCTAGGGTTATAGGGAAAGCATGTACGTGGTTACCGAATGTTGTTCGGAGTCCCGGATGAGATCCCGGACGTCACGAGGAGTTCCGGAATGGTCCGGAGGTAAAGATTTATATATGGAAAGTTGTTGTTCGGGTTCCGGGAAAAGTTCGGGTTTTTTCGGTATTGTACCGGGAAGCTTCCAGAAGATTCCGGAGGATTCCGGAGGGGTCCGGAGGTCCGGAAAATGTTCCACCACGTCCAATACAGTAGCATGGGCTGTAAGGGGGCGCCCTAGCCTTAATGGGCCAGGGGAACCAGCCCCCCAAGGCCCATGCGCATGGGAGAGGGGAAACCCTAAGGGGGAGGGCCTCCACTTGACTTGGGAGGCACTCCTCCCCCCTTTGGCCGCCCCCCAAGCCCCATCTAGGGCTAGCCGCACCCCTTGAGGGGGGAAACCCTAGATGGGGGCGCAGCCCTCCCCCTCCCCTATATATATTGAGGTTTTGGGCTGCCATAGACATGAGAACGTCTCCTTTTGGTGCAGCCCTACCCCTCTCCCTCCTCCTCCTCTCCCGCGGTGCTTGGCGAAGCCCTGCGGGATTGCCACGCTCCTCCACCACCACCATGCCGTCGTGTTGCTGCTGGATGGAGTCTTTCCCAACCTCTCCCTCTCTCCTTGCTGGATCAAGGCGTGGGAGACGTCACCGGGCTGCACGTGTGTTGAACGCGGAGGCACCGTACTTTCGGTGCTTAGATCGGAATCAACCGCGATCTGAATCGCTACGAGTACGACTCCCTCATCCGCGTTCTTGCAACGCTTCCGCATCGCGATCTACAAGGGTATGTAGATTCACTCCCCTTCCCCTTGTTGCTAGATTACTCCATAGATTGATCTTGGTGATGCGTAGAAAATTTTGAATTTCTGCTACGTTCCCCAACAGTGGCATCATGAGCCAGGTCTATGCGTAGTTTCTATGCACGAGTAGAACACAAAGTAGTTGTGGGCGTTGATGTTGCCAATTCTTCTTGCCGCTACTAGTCTTATCTTGTTTCGGCGGCATTGTGGGATGAAGCGGCCCGGACCGACCTTACACGTACGCTTACGTGAGACAGGTTCCACCGACTGACATGCACTAGATGCATAAGGTGGCTAGCGGGTGTCTGTCTCTCCTACTTTAGTCGGAACGGATTCGATGAAAAGGGTCCTTATGAAGGGTAAATAGAAATTGGCAAATCACGTTGTGGTCATACGTAGGTAAGAAACGTTCTTGCTAGAAACCTACAAACCACGTAAAAAAACTTGCAACAACAATTAGAGGACGTCTAACTTGTTTTTGCAGCAAGTGCTATGTGATGTGATATGGCCAGAAGATGTGATGAATGATATATGTGATGTATGAGATTGATCATATTCTTGTAATAGGAATCACGACTTGCATGTCGATGAGTATGACAACCGGCAGGAGCCATAGGAGTTGTCTTTATTTTTTGTATGACCTGCGTGTCATTGAATAACGCCATGTAAGTTACTTTACTTTATTGCTAAGCGCGTTAGCCATAGAAGTAGAAGTAACCGTTGGCGTGACAACTTCAAGAAGACACAATGATGGAGATCATGATGATGGAGATCATGGTGTCATGCCGGTGACAAAGATGATCATGGTGCCCCGAAGATGGAGATCAAAGGAGCAAAATGATATTGGCCATATCCTGTCACTATTTGATTGCATGTGATGTTTATCATGTTATGCATCTTATTTGCTTAGAACGACGGTAGTAAGTAAGATGATCCCTCACTAAAATTTCAAGAAAGTGTTCACCCTAACTGTGCACCGTTGCGAAGGTTCGTCGTTTCGAAGCACCACGTGATGATCGGGTGTGATAGATTCTTACGTTCGAATACAACGGGTGTTGACGAGCCTAGCATGTACAGACATGGCCTCGGCACACACGCAATACACTTAGGTTGACTTGACGAGCCTAGCATGTACAGACATGGCCTCGGAACACGGAGGACCGAAAGGTCGAGCATGAGTCGTATAGAAGATACGATCAACATGGAGATGTTCACCGATCTTGACTAGTCCGTCTCACGTGATGATCGGACACGGCCTAGTTGAACTCGGATCATGTTTCACTTAGATGACTAGAGGGATGTCTATCTGAGTGGGAGTTCATAATCAGATGAACTTCATTATCATGAACATAGTCAAAAAGGTATTTGCAAATTATGTCATAGCTTGCGCTTTAAGTTCTACTGGTTTAGATATGTTCCTAGAGAAAATTTAGTTGAAAGTTGGTAGTAGCAATTATGCGGACTGGGTCCGTAAACTGAGGATTGTCCTCATTGCTGCACAGAAGGCTTATGTCCTTAATGCACCGCTCGGTGTGCTGAACCTCAGCGTCGTCTGTAGATGTTGCGAAACATCTGACATACACGTTTTGATAACTACGTGATAGTTCAGTGCGGTTTAGAATTGTGGCACCCAAGACGTTTTTGAAACGTCGCAGAACATGTGAGATGTTCCGAAGACTGAAATTGGGATTTCAGACTAGTGCCCACGTCAAGAGGTATGAGACCTCTGACAAGTTTCTTAAGCCTGCAAACTAAGGGAGAAAAGCTCAATCGTTGAGCATGTGCTCAGATTGTCTGAGTGCCACAATCGCTTGAATCGAGTGGGAGATGATCTCCCAGATGAGATAGTGATGGTTCTCCATAGTCACTGCCACCAAGCTAGTAGAGCTTCGTGATGAACTATAACATATCAGGGATAGTTATGATGAATCCTTGAGCTATTCGCGATGTTTGACACCGCAAAAGTAGAAATCAAGAAGGAGCATCAATTGTTGATGGTTAGTAAAACCACTAGTTTAAGAAGGGCAAGGGCAAAAGGGATACTTCATGAAACAACAAGTCATTTGCTGCTCTAGTGAAGAATCCCAAGGTTGAACCCAAACCCGAGACTAAGTGCTTCTGTAATGAGGGGAACGGTCACTGAAGCAGTACTACCCTAGATACTCGGTAGATGAGAAGGCGGGCAAGGTCGACAGAAGTATATTGGATATACATTATATGAATGTGTACTTTACTAGCACTCCCAGCAGCACCAGGGTATTAAATACCGGTTCGGTTGCTAAGTGTTAGTAACTCGAAATAAAAGCTGCGGAATAAATGGAGACTAGCTAAAGGTGAGATGACGATATGTGTTGGAAGTGTTTCCAAGGTTGATGTGATCAAGCATCGCATGCTCCCTCTACCATCGAGATTGGTGTTAAACCTAAATAATTGTTATTTGGTGTTTCCGTTGAGCATAAACATGATTGGATTATGTTTATCGCAATACGGTTATTCATTTAAGGAGAATAATGGTTACTCTGTTTATTTGAATAATACCTTCAATGGTCTTGCACCTAAAATGAATCTCGATCGTAGTGATACACATGTTCGTGCCAAAAGATAGTAATGATAGTTCCACATACTTGTGGCACTGCCATTTGAGTCATATTGGTATAGAACGCATGAAGAAGCTCCATCTAGATGGATCTTTGGACTCACTCGTTTTTGAAAAGATTGAGACATGCGAACCATGTCTATTGGTATATATGCATGAAGAAACTCCATGAAGATGGATCGTTTCGACTCACTTGATTTTGAATCACTTGAGACATGCGAATCATACCACATGGGCAAGATGACTGAAAGTCCTCGTTTTCAGTAAGATGGAACAAGAGAGCAACTTATTGGAAGTAATACATTTTGATGTATACAGTCCAATGAGTGCTGAGGCATGCAATGGATATCGTTATGTTCTTACTTCACAGATGATTTGAGTAGATGCTGAGTGTATTTACTTGATGAAACACTAGTCTGAATTATTGAAAGGTTCAAGTAATTTCAGAGTGAAGTTGAAGATCGTCGTAACAAGAGGATAAAATGTCTGTGATATGATCATAGAGATGAGTATCTGAGATACGAGTTTGGCACACAATTGAGACATTGTGGAAAGTGTTTCACAATTAATACCGCCTGGAACACCATAGTGTGATGGTGTGTCCGAACATCATAACTGCACCCTATTAGATATGGTGCATACCATGATGTTTCTTATCAAATTACCACTATCGTTTATGGGTTAGGCATTAGAGACAACCGCATTCACTTTAAAAGGGGCACCACGCAATTCCGTTGAGACGACACCATTTAGAGAAACCTAAGTTGTCGTTTCTTAAAAGTTTGGAGCTGCGAAGCTTATGTGAAAAAGTTTCAGGCTGATAAGCTCGAACCCAAAGCGGATAAATACATCTTCATAGAAAACCCAAAACAGTTGGGTATACCTCCTATTTCAGATCTAGAAGCAAAAGTAATTGTTTCTAGAAACGAGTCCTTTCTCGAGGAAAAGTTTCTCTCGAAAGAATTGAGTGGGAGGATGGTGGAGACTTGATAAGGTTATAGAACCGTCACTTCAACTAGTGTGTAGCAGGGCACAGGAAGTTGTTCCTGTGGCACCTACACCAATTGAAGTGGAAGCTTATGATAGTGATCATGAAACTTCAGATCAAGTCACTAGCAAACCTCGTAGGACGACGAGGATGCGTGCTACTTCAGAGTGGTACGTGATCCTGTCTGAGATATCATGTTGTTGGACAACACTGAACCTACGAGCTATGGAGAAGCGATGGTGGGCCCATATTCCGACAAATGGTTAGAAGCCATAAAGTCCGAGAGGATCCATGTATGAAAACAAAGTATAGACTTTGAGAGTACTGCTTGATGGTCGTAAGGCCATTGAGATAAATGGATCTTTAAGAAGAAGACGGACAAGGACGGTAATGTTGCCGTCTATGAAGCTCGACTTGTGGCAAAGAGTATTTCCACAAGTTCAAGGAGTTGACTATGATGAGATTTTCTCATCCGTAGCGGTGCTTAAGTCCGTCGGAATCATGTTAGCATTATCTGCATTTGTGAAATCTAGCAGATGGATGTCAAAACAAGTTTCCTTACCAGTTTTCGTAAGGAAAGGTTGTATGTGATACAATCAGAAAGTTTTTGTCGATCCTAAGGATGCTAAAAGGTATGCTAGCTCCAGCGATCCTTCCATGGATTAGAGCAAGCATCTCGGAGTCAGAATATACACTTTGATGGAGTGATCAAAGTTTTTGGGTTTATACAAAGTTTGTTAGAAACTTGTATTTACAATAAAGTGAGTGGGAGCGCTACAACATTTCTGATAAGTATATGTGAATGACATATTGTTGATTCGAAATGATGTAAAATTTCTGGAAAGCATAAAGGGTTGTTTGAAAGGGTTTTTCAAAGGAAGACCTGGATAAAAGCTACTTACATATTGGGCATCAAGATCTATAGAGATAGATCAAGATGCCCGATGATACTTTCAAAGAACGCACACCTTGACATGATTTTGAAAGAGTTCAAAATAGATCAGCAAAGAAGAAGTTCTTGGCTGTGTTACAAGGTGTGAGTATTGAGTAAGACTCAAGACCTGACCACAGCATAAGAGAGAGAAAGGACGAAGGTCGTCCCCTATGCTTTAGATGTAGGCTCTACAGTATGCTATGCTGTGTACCGCACATGAAGTGTGCCTTGCCATGAGTTGGTCAAGGGGTACAATAGTGATCCGGGAATGGATCACATGACAGCGGTCGAACTTATCCTTAGTATCTAGTGGACTAAGGAATTTTCTCGATTATGGAGGTGAAAAGGAGTTCGTCGTAAAGGGTTACGTCGATGCGAACTTTGACACTAATCCGGATGACTCTGAGTAGTAAACCGGATTCGTATAGTAGAGCAATTACTTGAAATGGCTCCAAGTAGCGCGTGGTAGCATCCACAAAGATGACATAGATATTCGTAAAGCACACACGGATCTGAAAGGTTCAGACCCGTTGACTAATAACCTCTCTCACAAGCATAACATGATCAAACCAGAACTCATTGAGTGTTAATCACATAGAGATGTGAGCTAGATTGTTGACTCTAGTAAACTCTTGGGTGTTGGTCCCATGGTGATGTGACCTGTCAGTGTTAATCACATGGTGATGTGAACTAGATTATTGACTCTAGTGCAAGTGGGAGACTGTTGGAAATATGCCCTAGAGGCAATAATAAATAGGTTATTATTATATTTCCTTGTTCATGATAATCGTTTATTATCCATGCTAGAATTGTATTGATAGGAAACTCAGATACATGTGTGGATACATAGACAACACCATGTCCCTGGTAAGCCTCTAGTTGACTAGCTCGTTGATCAATAGATGGTTACGGTTTCCTGACCATGGACATTGGATGTCGTTGATAACGGGATCACATCATTAGGAGAATGATGTGATGGACAAGACCCAATCCTAAGCCTAGCACAAGATCGTGTAGTTCGTTTGCTCAGAGCTTTTCTAATGTCAAGTATCACTTCCTTAGACCATGAGATTGTGCAACTCCCGGATACCGTAGGAATGCTTTGGGTGTGCCAAACGTCACAACGTAACTGGGTGGCTATAAAGGTGCACTACGGGTATCTCCGAAAGTGTCTGTTGGGTTGGCACGAATCGAGACTGGGATTTGTCACTCCGTGTAAACGGAGAGGTATCTCTGGGCCCACTCGGTAGGACATCATCATTATGTGCACAATGTGACCAAGGAGTTGATCACGGGATGATGTGAGTTACGGAACGAGTAAAGAGACTTGCCGGTAACGAGATTGAACAAGGTATAGGATACCGACGATCGAATCTCGGGCAAGTAACATACCGATGGACAAAGGGAATTGAATACGGGATTGATTGAATCCCCGACATCGTGGTTCATCCGATGAGATCATCGTGGAACATGTGGGAGCCAACATGGGTATCCAGATCCCGCTGTTGGTTATTGACCGGAGAACGTCTCGGTCATGTCTGCATGGTTCCCGAACCCGTAGGGTCTACACACTTAAGGTTCGATGACGCTAGGGTTATAGGGAAAGCATGTACGTGGTTACCGAATGTTGTTCGGAGTCCCGGATGAGATCCCGGACGTCACGAGGAGTTCCGGAATGGTCCGGAGGTAAAGATTTATATATGGAAAGTTGTTGTTCGGGTTCCGGGAAAAGTTCGGGTTTTTTCGGTATTGTACCGGGAAGCTTCCAGAAGATTCCGGAGGATTCCGGAGGGGTCCGGAGGTCCGGAAAATGTTCCACCACGTCCAATACAGTAGCATGGGCTGTAAGGGGGCGCCCTAGCCTTAATGGGCCAGGGGAACCAGCCCCCCAAGGCCCATGCGCATGGGAGAGGGGAAACCCTAAGGGGGAGGGCCTCCACTTGACTTGGGAGGCACTCCTCCCCCCTTTGGCCGCCCCCCAAGCCCCATCTAGGGCTAGCCGCAACCCTTGAGGGGGGAAACCCTAGATGGGGGCGCAGCCCTCCCCCTCCCCTATATATATTGAGGTTTTGGGCTGCCATAGACATGAGAACGTCTCCTTTTGGTGCAGCCCTACCCCTCTCCCTCCTCCTCCTCTCCCGCGGTGCTTGGCGAAGCCCTGCGGGATTGCCACGCTCCTCCACCACCACCATGCCGTCGTGTTGCTGCTGGATGGAGTCTTTCCCAACCTCTCCCTCTCTCCTTGCTGGATCAAGGCGCGGGAGACGTCACCGGGCTGCACGTGTGTTGAACGCGGAGGCACCGTACTTTCGGTGCTTAGATCGGAATCAACCGCGATCTGAATCGCTACGAGTACGACTCCCTCATCCGCGTTCTTGCAACGCTTCCGCATCGCGATCTACAAGGGTATGTAGATTCACTCCCCTTCCCCTTGTTGCTAGATTACTCCATAGATTGATCTTGGTGATGCGTAGAAAATTTTGAATTTCTGCTACGTTCCCCAACATGATCTAGACAAAGTAAACCCATATAATATGAATAAACCCCATCTTTTTATCCTAAATGACAACGATACAAATACATGTCATGTCCCTTTCTTTCACTGGGATTGAGCAACGCAAGATCGAACCCATCACAAAGCACCTCTCCCATTGCAAGATAAATCAGTCTAGTTGGCCAAAACAAACGAATAGATCGGAGAGAAATACAAAGCTATATAAATCATGCATAAAAGAGTTTAGATAAGACTCAAATAATATTCGTAGATAATCTGATCATAAACCCACAGTTCATCGGATCGCAACAAATGCACCGCAAAAGAAGATTACATCGAATAGATCTCCAAGAACATCGAGGAGAACATTATATTGAAGAACAAAGAGAGAGAAGAAGCCATCTAGCTACTAGCTATGGACCCGTAGTTCTGTGGTAAACTACTCACACATCATCGAAGGGGGAGCAAGGTTGATGTAGAGGCCCTCCGTGATCGATTCCCCCCCTAGCAGAGTACAAGAAAAGGTCTCCATATGGGATCTCTGAAGAACATAAACTTGTGGCGGTGGAAAAAGTATTTGGGGTGGCTCTCTTATGCACGGGGAATATTTGGGAATTTATAGAGCTGGAATTAGGTCAGGGGGTGCCACGAGGGGCCCACAAGCATGGGGGCGACCCCCTGGGGCGCACCTGGCAGCCTTGTCGCTGCCTCGTGGCACTTCAGGTCTTCTCCAGAAGCTTCTAGGGTCCCTTCTGGTCAATAAAAAATCATGAAAAAGTTTTGTAGCATTTGGACTCCGTCTGGTACTGATTTTCTAAAAAGCCAAAAAACAAGCAAAAAACAGCAACTGGCACTGGGCACTAGGTGAATAGGTTAGTCCCAAAAAAGATATATAATTGCATAATAAACCCAAGATTGATACTATAATAGCATGGAACAATAAAAAATTATAGATACGTTGGAGACGTATCAACATTCCCAAGCTGAATTCATGCTCGTCCTCGAGTAGGTAAATGATAAAAACAGAATTTTTGATGTGGAATGCTACCTATCATATTAATCATGTAATCTCTTTTGTGCCATGAATATTAAGATCTGAATGATTCAAAGCAATAGTCTATAATTTGACATAAAGACATCAATCCTCTGGCATACCAACAAACAATCATGCCTATCAAAATGTCAATGCTAAAGAATGTTATCCCTATAAAATCATATAGCCTTGTCATGCTCCATCTTCTTAACACAAAGTATTTATCATCCACAACCCCGATGAGAAGCCAAGCAATTGGTTCATACTTTTTAATGCTCTTCAGCTTTTTCAACCCCCTCGCAATACATGAGCGCAAGCCATGGATATAGCACTATGGGTAGAATAGAGTACAGTGGTACAGATAATACGGAGAAGGAAAAAAAGAGAAAGTCTCACATTGACGAGGCTAATCGACGGGCTATGGAGATGCCCATCAATTGATGTCAATGCAATGAGTAGGAATTACCATGCAACAGATGCACTAAGAGATATAAGTGTATGAAAGCTCAAAAAAGAAACCAAAGTGGTTGTGCATCCAACTTGCTTGTTCACGAAGATCTCGGGCATTTGAGGAAGCCCATAATTAGAATATACAAGCCAAGTTCTATAATGAAAAATTCCCACTAGTTATATGAAAATGAAATCATAGGAGACTCTCTATATCAAGAACACGGTGCTACTTTGAAGCACAAGTGTGGAAAGGATAGTAACATTGCCCCTTCTCTCTTTTTCTCTCATTTAAAAAAAAAAATTCTTTTCTCTTTTTTTGTTGGGCTCTTTTTGGCCTCTCTTTTTTCTTTCTTTTTTATTTCGTTCGGTTCCTCATCCCGACTTATGGGGGAATCATAGTCTCCATCATCCTTTCCTCACTTGGGACAATGCTCTAGTAATGAAAAATGATGATCATCACACTTCTATTTACTTAGACTCAAAATTACAACTCGATACTATAACAAAATATGAATCTATATGAATGCTTCTGGCGGTGTCCCAGGATGTGCAATGATCTAGCATAACATGTATAAAAAAATGATGAACGGTGGCTGAGCCACAAATACTATGTCAGCTTTTTGATCATGCAAAGCAATATGCCTATGATGATGTGTGTCATAATAACGAAACTGTGGAAGTTGCATGGCAATATATCCCAAAATAGTTATGGAAATGCCATAATAGGTAGGTATGGTGGCTGTTTTGAGGAAGATATAAGCAGGCTTATGTGTGATAGAGCGTATCATATCACGGAGTTTGGATGCACCAGCAAAGTTTGCACCACATCTCGAGGTGAGAAAGGGCAATGCGCGGAACCGAAGAGGCTAGCAAATTGCGAAAAGGTGAGAGTACCGAAGAGGCTAGCAAATTGTGAAAGTTTATTAGCCCTCAAAGCAAAGTACTACTATGTATGCCCGTAGGGGGATAGATTGGTAGGAAAAGACCATCGCTCGTCTCTGACCACCACTCATAAGGAAGACAATCAATAATAAATCATGCTCCAACTTCATAGCATAACGAGAGACTATACATGCATGATTCGGGAATCACAAACCTTAACACCAATATTCTTAGTAAACCACAATCATTCACTAGTACCTCCCACATATTACCATCTTTATATCGCAAAAATATTGCAAGGAATCAAACTTATCCTATTAAGTGATCTACATGAAAGTTTTTATTATATCCCACTTGAATACCTATCATATTAGGACCGAATTCATAACCCGTGCTAATTGCCATTGCTATTTATCAAACTCTCAAAATGATATAAGTGAAGCATGAAAGTTCAACTACTTATTTAAAATATAACCACTGCCATGCTCTAAAAGATATAAGTTAAGTACTAGAGCAACTGCCTATCTCAAAAGATATAAGTCAAGTAGATAGAGTATTCTAACAAATCACGAATAATGTGTGTCCCTCTCAAAAAGGTGTGTCCTGCAAAGATGATTTTGGCAAACTAAAAAGTAAAGAATCGTATAATACATGACGCTCCAAGCAAAACTCATATCATGTGATGAATAAAAATATAGCTCCAAGTAATTTACCGATGGTTGGTAGAAGAAAGAGGGGATACCTTACGGGGCATCCCCAAGCTTAGAGTCTTGGGTGTCCTTGAATATTACCTTGGGGTCCCTTGGGCATCCCCAAGCTTAGGGTCTTACCACTCCTTATTCCTTCATCCATCATGATCTCACTAAAAACTTGAAAACTTCAGCACACAAAACTCAACAGAGAACTCGTGAGATCCGTTAGTATAACAAGAAAATATCCGCTTTAGGTACTATTGTAAACCCATTCATATTTTATTATTGTATAATACCTACTGTATTGTAACTTCACCATGGCTTATACCCCCCGATACAATCCATAGATTCATTGAAACAAGCAAACAATGCAATGAAAATAGAATCTGTTAGAAACAGAATAGTCTGTAATGATACGAATAATGACCATACCTTTGTAACTCCAAAAATTCTGAACAATTAGGACAATGTGGGAAATTTGTATATCAATCCTGTGTAAAAATAAAAAATTTATCACATTGTAGTGAATCTGAACAATTCTGCTACTGGGTGCAAAACTTTTTGTTTTCTCACAGAATAAAAGCAACTATCATCCAAATCATCCCAAACACTTTACTTAGCACAAACACTAATTTAAACACAAAAACACAACCATAACAGTAGCAAAATTGTGTGCACACCAAAAAACTAAAATGATAACTTTTGGGTTGTCTCCCAACAAGCTCTTTCTTTATAGCAAATAAGATAGGCTTAAGATTTTATTGATGTTCATGATATGTCTTCATTGTATATATAAATTTTGATCATTCCATGCCAATATTATACAACTTTTACATACTTTTGGCAACAATTTATATGATTTATTGGACTAACATATTGATCCAGTGCCCAGTGCCAGTTACTATTTGTTGCATGTTTTTTGTTTCGCAGAATATCCATATCAAACGAAGTCCAAACGCGATAAAAATTTACGGAGATATATTTTGGAATATATGTAAATTTTTGGAAGAAGAATGAACACCAGACGATGCTCGAGGGTCCCACTAGGCATCAGGGCATGCCAGGGGAGCCAGGCGCGCCCTGATGGGTAGTTGGCACTTCGTAAGGAGGTTGCCTAGGGACAAATAATTTTCTTGTGTGGCAAAAATCTCTCTACTAAACAACTAATTTTTATTATCTTGAAACTTACTCATAGTTTTATTCTTGCTAAGTACATCGAGTTTTATCCTTGCAAACCTATCCTATCACCTACAAAATAGTTTCATACTTGTTCTAGGTAAAGCGAACGTTAAGTGTGCATAGAGTTCTATCGGTGGTCAATAGAACTTGAAGGGAATATAAATCCTACCTTTAGCTCCTCGTTGGGTTCTACACTCTTATTTATCAAAAAAGCTAGAATTGATACCCTATACTTGTGGGTTATCAAGACCCTTTTCTGGCGTCGTTGTCTAGGAGCAATAGCGTTGGTGAATATTCTTGTGTGTGCTTGTTTGCTTTATCACTAAGTAGTTTTTATTTTCTGTTCTAAGTTGTTCTCTATCTTTTGTTATGGATATGGAACACAAAACACCAAAAAACTTAGTTGTACTTGCTACTCATGGAGATGGGGAAACTCCTGAAACCCTCAATGCTCATTATGTGAAAAATATTAAACACTACTTTTATAATCCTGAGAAAACCCCATTCAACTTGATAATGGGAGACAAGTTGGATCAACGTGAATACTTTAGGAATTATCGCTTGACTCAAAAAGGAAAACTCTTATGGGATCAAATTGAAATGTTGCAAAGGTATGCTTGGGATTTATGCTTGAGATATGATTATACATGCTGCTCTAGGATGAAGGCTCCACACCTTCCCTTTAAATGTGAATTTAATGATAATGAAATCTTGGCTTGTTATACTAATGTTAGATATGATTACTATGATGTGGAACGAATAGAAGAGTTTGTTGCAAGGGTGCTTATGAAATTGAATCTTTGTTTGGAAAGTACGAAGATTTTGATGATGCTGTTTATAGACCTGAAAATCTCGCCATACTTAAATATTGATATGAGAATTGTAAATACAATGTCGATATTGATTTATTTATTAAAAAGGTCTCCGCTCTCCAAGAAGAGACTAATATTTTGCAGGAACCTATGGAAGAAGAAATAGATGAAATTGTGAGCTCATTAGATGAAAAAGATGAGGAGGACAACGAAGATCAAAAGGAGGAAGAGTGGATGCACACCCATTCCCACCTTCTAATGAGAGTAATTATTTATCCCGTACATTATTTAATTTCCATTCATGCTTACTGAAGGATGGATTCATTTGAAATATCCCTTTTTGATGAAATTGATGCTTGCTATGCTTGTGGCCATGATGCCAATATGAATTATGCTTATGGATATGAACTTGCTATACTCCTTCTGTTAAACATGAAATTGTTGCTATTGCACCCACAGATGATAGCCCTCTTATCTTTTTAAATTCTCCCAACTACACTATATCGGAGAAGTTTGTGCTTATTAAGGATTACATTGATGAATTGCGTTTTATCATTACAGGTGATGATTTTTATGAATATAATATGCATGTGCTTGCTGCTCCTACTTGCAATTATAATTAGAGAGGAACTACATCTCAACCTCTCTATGTTTCCAACGGCATAAAATTGCAAGAAACTGTTTATGCTATGTATCGGCCTTTTACTATGTGTGCATGAATTGTTCTTTATGACATGTCGATGCATAGGAAGAGCGTTAGACTTCGTCAATGCATGATATATCTTGCTTTATGCTCACTACTAAATTACAAATCGTTGTTAACTAAAATTGGCTTTGATATACCTTGGGATCCGGGTGGATCAATTACTTGAGAACTTTATGCCTAGCTTAATGGCTTTAAAGAAAGCGCTGCAAGGGAGACAACCCGAAAGTTTTTGAGAGTCATTTTATTCTATTGTGAGCTTTTATAGGGGAACCTAAAAACTTTCAAAAAGAAAAGTGAAAGTAAGAAAGACGAGCACCGTTGAAGTGGGGGAGCTCCTTGAACATTGTTCATGATCATGGAAGCTTTGCAAACCTTGATTACAGAAACTTTTCAACAAAAATAATAACCCCCCTGTATAATCCATTGTATTATAAAAATATTGTGCCAAGATTTGCCTTTAGGATGTTTAGATTGCTTGTTTGGTATGTGCGGTGCAAAAACAGAAACTTTGGTTGTAGTGAGTGAATTTAATTTTTTTACTGGAATGTCAAAAGTTTCTGAAATTTTTACACATTACCTCTATGAAATTTTTTTATTTTGTCCTAATTTTTCAGAATCTTGGAGTTACATAAGTATGGTCAATGTTCAGATTGCTACAGACTGTCCTGTTTTTGATGCATTGTTTTGCTTGTTTTGATGGAAGTATGGATTGTATTGGTGATACAAGCCATGTAGAAGTTAGAATATAGTAGGTATAATGCAAACATAAAATATGAATGTGTTTGCAACAATACTAAAAGTAGTGATGTGTTTTATTATACTAACGGATCTCACGAGGGTTTTGTTAAGTTTTGTGTGGATGAAGTGTTCGAAGATCGAGGAGGTATCGATATGAGGAGAATGAGGAGAGGCAAGAGTTCAAGCTTGGGGATGCCCAAGGAACCACAAGTAAATATTCAAGGAGACTCAAGCATCTAAGCTTGGGGATGGCCCGGAAGGCATCCCATCTTTCTTTAACAAGTATCAGTATGTTTCGGTTTTTGTTTTGTTCACATGATATGCGTAAATTCTTTGAGCATCCTGTGCTTTTTCTTTTTCTTTTAGTGATGCACCATGCTGATATGAGATAGTCCTTGGTTGATTTATAGAACTAGCGGGGTGACCCACGCATTTGCGTGGCTAGATATAACTCATGTGTTTGCAATTCTTTAGTCTGGAAGGTTTTGATTGTCCGCAAAATATATCAATATTTACATTTAGTGGAAACATGGTGACACTTACTAAGGTCGTTTACCTAGGAATTGAAGAAGATTTCGGAAAAGGAAAACCGCCGGAACCGAAATGCCATGCAGTAACACAAATAGATGAAACACATGAGATTATACATCATGCTTCTTTTCCTCCAAAACCTCTATGAACGTTGCATTCCATAAATGATTCATGTCATCAAATATGGATATTCTTCGTTTCCAATTAGTACCCATAATTTTTCCTATTGAAATCTTCTTAGTTGTTATGCTACTTTTCAATGTAAAATAGGGAACATTAACAAATGACCAGCTGAATTGGTGTACGTGGCCTGACATGGAAACCCTTGATTTATATGTAGTGATCTCTCCCTGTTTTTATCTTCAATTTGTCCCAGTCCATCATTTTTTATCCTCTAATCAACCATTTTGTGAGAACTTAATTAGCATGGATTGATTATGTATAATTACGTAAACTCGTGGCTAAACCAAGTTGCATAGTGTTTTTACTGAAAATATCCGTCTTCATATGCTTACACTCCGACTCATCTTACTGTGGTTGCCTATAGGTTTAAAGTATGGATCTAATCCAATGCAATTGTTAGTTTCTGTTACATAAAATGTGAAGACATTATTTCGCACTCACAATTATCAAAGATTGTAGATTCTTCTTTATGATCATGTGTATGTTTTTTCTCATTCACTGATATGATTCACAACACTTCTGTTACAACAATCTATGATGGACGCTCGGATCATATCCTGCCTTTATTTCTCTTCCAGGAGAATGAAATTAGCGATGAGGAATTTGACATTCTTACTTAGGTTGGGTTGAAATCCTCGACAATCCTCGACTCAAATAGGGTTGCATATGTTTTATTATTCATTAATCTCTATAGATTTCTTTAAACCAAACAAATACTTCCCTTGTATATTTATTTGAAATTTTCTGCAATATTCCCTTCCACTCAATCATTGTGTAGACATTTACATTTCTTGATGATGTTTTATGTTGTCCTTTTTCTCATGACATACAGCTTTTTGCAAAACGACTCATTAAATATTGACATGATTTTTTGCGTTCGGCCTTACTATTGAACTCCCATTTATTTGATACGCTCCTCCCCCACCTAGCACATTTGATCAATCCACCTATTCATATTGCATCAATTGCATGTACCCCATGGACCTGGTGGGAGATATGCTTACTTTTAGATTCTTTCAGTTAAATCATTTTATTCTCGTTTCCAAATGCCATGAGCGTTATTGAAGCATACAACCACTCATTTTCTGGTAAATGATCTCGATTTTTTTTCTATACTGTAGAACCTATCCATTTTAATACATCTAACTAATCCATGCATGCTCATACACTGGCATAGTAATATTTCACAATATATTTTATGATATCTCATAGAAGAATAATTAAATTATTCATGTCATTTTATTATCGTTCTACTTGTAAGATTTCTGTTAAATACTTATATAATTTAGACTGAAGATTTTCATATACATATTCTTCCCTAAGGTACGTCTATTTATAGGCATTGTATGACATATAGAAATAATCTTTAACTTTTATTTTCAGTTTCATACTAAAACTCATATGTATTCGCTAAAGTTGTATTTAAAATTAATTTTAAATTATATTGTGTTATTTTTCATATGCTGAAAACAGATTGTATCATGTATCTAGATTTTCTTGTTAAAACGGACGTGAAAATGAAAATATTAACATTCTAGTGAAATGAATTGAAGTTAGAAATAATTAATCACCATTCTGAGATTTCCAAGTCAGTAATGAAGATAATTTTCATCAACTAAAGAATATAAATGGCGAAGGAGCTCGATAATTTCTTGGTGTCATTAACATTGATTGGTCTCTGAGATATCCAGCTCTAAACCGGAGCGTACTCAGGTTGGGTGAGCCGGACTATTTTGTATCTGCTTTTCGTCTTTGCTTCAGCTTCACTTTAATCTGATGGCTTGGCATTCATCACAACGTTATCTGGGACTCTGCCATATATATATAGCCATGCAGAATACTATGTTTATGTGGTTGGACGCAATTGCTTGGTTGCCTCTTCTTGGATGTCCCATTGTTCTCGTGCTCAGCTCAAAAAGTAGCTATTTGTTTATGGATGGTGTGCACATTAAATTTGATCAGAAATTAAGATTTTCTCAGATGTAGAAACATAAACACATAAAGCATGTTTGTATCTTAATTACCTGTGATTGAATTGTTCGGTACCAAGACATCGTATGTGCCTACAGGTTGTGCGCAGCATTCAATCCGCCGTGGGTGTTGCTGACATTTTTTTGTGGGGGTGTTGCTGAATTGTTGCGGATGTGATGCAGTCCTGCTTTCGATCTCTAGTCCCCGACTGACACTTCTTCGGGATTTAGGCATATAACAGTCGAATTGAATAGACAGGGATTCCAGCCACTCCATAGTTATTGCACTATAGGAATTGATCATATCATATATGGAAATAAAACAAACCGAGTCGAGCTGTTGTGGCTTGGTCGAACGGAACCCTAGAATCACCACTGATGTGCTCATCCAAGTATATTAGAAGATACAAACATAAATATAGGCACTTTCTCTCTTGATCCCACCCAAGTTATAGAAGTTGATGGATTTGTCACTCGTACGGAGATGCACATGAAAATAATCTTTGTGCTAGGACACTGGGTGATGAGAGACATGAGCACCCAAGTACGCGGAAGATATGCATGGAATCCTTCCTTCTATCCTGGCGCGCATGGCTGGTAGACTCCTTGGCTTTATGCTTAATTAGTACTTGCTTGAACGGAACCGTGGAATCACCATTGATGTTTTCATCCAAGTATACTAGAATAGAAAAACGTGAATATAACCACCCTCTTGATCCCACCCAGGAATAGATGTTGATGGATCTATTACTGGTACTGTAATGCTCGTGCAAAAAATCTGTGTGCTAGGTGAGGAGAGAGATGAGCACCTGAGTATGTGAGAGATACGTACGGGATTCTTGATTCTGTTTAGCCCCCCATGGCCGCTGGACTCCTCCTTGCGTTATGCTTAAGTACCCGGCTGGTGCGAGGATGCTGAGAGATATGGGGGAAATTTCCACGAAATCATCTTGTCTCTTTAAAACAGTAGTCATTAAATCAGTCCAATCATCATGCCGTGAAGCACAGAAGATTCAGATTGTAGACAACATTATCGTTGATGAACTTGTCGTTGTCGAGACACGCGATCGAGTGAGGTGAATCAGAGAGAGAGAGAGAGAGAGAGCACTATGAACACGAACGAGAGAGAGTGGGTTTTGTGCCACCTTCAACTGCGCAGCTTTTCTGTTTTCCATTCGTCTCTTTATCTGTTGCAACAACCTAGCTAGCTACCTCCCGGCGGGCGCGCCATGATCCGCGATGGCCGCGCCATCCCACGGCCACGATTCACAGCGCATGCGCCCACCAGGAGAAGAAAACGGGAGAGGGAGAAGTGGTCAGTGCATGCTATGGCACTTGAGCCACAACCTAGCTAGGTGCATGTCCGGGTCACATCATCCCGCATGCACACGTTATTACAAACAGGAAAACAAAACTACGTTGCAAGCATGAGATTAGTCTAGGCATAACATTTCACCCCCCTAATCTCACTGCTCCAAGCCGATCACTCCAAGCCTTTGTCTCATCTCGATGAAATGAACCCGTCCCAGTGCTTTTGTCAGTGCATCAGCCAGTTGATCTTGCGTGCCCACATGATCGATCTCCACTTGCTCCTTGTCTATGCAATCTCTCACAAAGTGGAACTTTACGTCAATGTGGTTGCTGCGGTCATGGTGTACTGGATTTTTGCTCAATGCTATGGCAAATTTGTTATCCACTTGCAGTTTGAACCTCGCAGGAGAGACTCCGGTTATGTCTCCCAACAGCCAGCTCAACCATAGCCCTTGACATGTCGATGCAGAAATGGCCACATACTCCGCCTCACACGAAGAAAGAGCGACTATCTTTTGCTTCTGAGAGCTCCAGGTGATCAGATTCTTGCCTAGATATAAAACATGCCCGGAAGTGCTCTTGCAATCGATGACGTCGCCGGCGTGATCGCTGTCACTGAACCCGAGCAGTCTGGCAGTACCCTGACCTCTCTTGTAGCTGCATCCATAGTGCTTGGTGCCCTTCACATACCTCAATATCTGCTTGACAGCGGCCCAGTGATGTGTGCTAGGCTCCTCCATGAACCGGCTGACAATACCGACAGAATGTGCTATGTCAGGCCGGGTGTTCACCAGATAGCACAGGCTTCCAATTACAATGCGATACAGAGTGGCATCCAAGGGCTCACCCTCATCCTCTTTCTTCAGCTTGAGGCGACACTCCATGGGTGTGTGGCAGCTGTTGCAGCCCGCCATGTTAGCAATGTCCAATATCTTGTCAGCATAGATTTTCTGACAGACTGTGATACCGTTGCTGTTCTGCTCCACTTCTATGCCCAAGTAGTAGCTCAGCTTGCCCAGATCACTCATCTTGAAGAGCTGTTGCATCTGTTCCTTGAACGTCTGCTGCGTCAGTGCAGTGATAATCAGATCATCCACATAGACCCCCACCAGCAGGTACGAGTGCGCATCACTGCATCGGTAGACGGCATGCTCCAACGGACTGCGAATGAACCCGAGAGCAGCCAGGGATTCATCCAGTTTTGCATACCAAGCACGCGGGGCTTGATGCAGTCCGTATAACGCCTTGCGAAGGCGCAACACGCTCTCCTCCTTGCCGGCGACCTCGTACCCCGGAAGCCGAGCGACATAAACCTCCTCAGTGAGATCACCATTCAGAACAGCAGATTTCACGTCCATGTGATGAACTTCCCAGCCGGAGTGTGCAGCCAGGGCCAGAAGCAGCCGTACTGTCTCCATGCGAGCTACGGGAGCAAAAACTTCCTCAAAATCCACCCCCTGACGTTGTACGTACCCCTTTGCGACGAGGCGAGCCTTGTGCTTGACGACGTTGCCTGCAGGATCACGCTTAACGCGATAAACCCACTTCAGCCCGATCGCTTTGTGTCCAGCAGGGAGCTGAGCGAGGTCCCAAGTTTTGTTGTTGATGATGGACTGCATCTCGATGTCCATGGCACCCTTCCACGCCTTACTTGCCAGCGCCTCGTCCACGCCCTTCGACTCCTCGGCACTGAACAAACAGCGCACGAGCAAGGACCGCTCGAACTGCTCGTGCCCCGCCTGATCTTCAGTTTCCTCCAGCATGCTCGTGAAGCTTCGATAGCGGACTGGCTGCCCCGTAGGCACATCGTGTCTGGAGTCATGTGACGGAGGCATGCTCTCGCGGCCCTTTGGCGAGTCCGCGGGCGTCACCGGCCTGGACTGCGACGAGTCAGGCGTGCTCACCACCGGCGTGGCGACTGTAGTCAATCGCGGCGTCCCCAAGGCTAGTGTAGAGGGTGTCGCCGCTCCCCGAGGAGTGACCGGCGGGGTGGACGACCCGCTATCGACCTCCTGGATACCGTTCTCCGTGGTGTAGACCACAGTGAATGTCGCTGGTGTAGTGGTGACCGCCCTCGTGCCCGGAGCACTCCAAGTCCATGGCCTGCTCTCCTAAAAAAATGATATCACGAGTTACCTGGACTTTCTTGGTTGCTGGATCGTATGCTAGGTACGCCTTGGAGCCCTTCTCATAGCCGACGAACACCATATGTGTCGATCGATCACTCAGTTTGGTGATGCCGGTGCCGACGCGTTTTACGTGAACCGTGCACCCAAACGTGCGCATATGTTGCACATTGGCTTTACGGCCGTGCCACGCCTCATAGGGAGTGACACCCTCCAAACTTCTGGTTGGCGCGCGGTTCAGCAGGTGGACTGCCGTTCTCACCGCCTCCGCCCAGAAGAACGCTGGCATGCCCATGCTTTTCATCATGCACCGAGCCATCTCCACCACTGTTTGATTGCATCGTTCGACGACTCTGTTTTGCTGTGGCGAGTATGGCGTGGTGGTGAAGTGCTTGATGCCGCTCTGCTCGCAGTACTCCCTGAACTCGATTGAGTTGAACTCGCCGCCACGATCAGACCTGAACGCGCGCAGCCTGAAGTTGCCGTCGGCCTCGGCCATCACTTTGATCTTCTTGAAGCGAGAGTACGCCTCATCCTTGGATCTTAGGAGTTCTAACCACATGCAGCGGCTGTAATCATCTACCACGAGCAGAAAGAACTTGTTACCTCCCGGAGTTGTTGGAGTGATCAGCCTGCACAAATCCGTGTGCACGAGCTCTAGACCGCGATCAGCTCGGTATGCTGTGGCCTGCGGGAACGGCGCTCGATGTTGCTTCCCCAGGGCGCAGCCGTCACAGTATTCGGCCACGCGATCGATCACCGGCATGCCGCGCACGAGCTGCTTCATGGACATGGTCCGGAGCGCGCGGAAATGAAGATGCCCCATGCGAGTGTACCATCTCCACGTTGCTTCGTCGCCCTATGCCATCAGACACGCGGATGCATCAATGGTGAGCACTCCAGTGTACAGGCGGTTTCCGTAGCGCTTGGTGTGCGCCAGCACTCGCCGCGCCGGGTCCAGGACGGCCATGACGCCATCTGCGATGTTGATGATGCACCCGGCCTCGTCCAGTTCTCCCACTGAGACGATATTCGTCCTCAGGCTGGGGATGAAGAAGACGCCGGTGAGCGCACACTGATCGCCGCCCTGACAGCGAAACACCACACTGCCCCACCCGTGGATGGCCACGCCCGAGCCGTCGCCGAATCTCACCGAGCCGTGCACTGCCTCGTCGAGTGAAGAGAAGACGTGTCGATCGCCCGTCATGTGGCTGCTTGCCCCGGTGTCGAAGAACCACACCCCGTCCAGCGAGGGGACGGGCATGACCTTCCCCTTGTTGAGGTACACATGCTGGGGCGCCGTGAGCTATGTAGTGTCCACTGTGGTGACCACGGCCATTTATAGACCCTGATCGTGCTCGGCGCCAGCTTGGGCAAGATTCGCCTGCTCCTGCTTGCCCCTCCGTTCCTCATCCTTGAGCCTGGTGCGGCACTCCTTCTTCCAGTGGCCCGACTTGTTGCAGTAATGGCACTTGCCTTTCTTCTTCCCGTCGGAGCCGCCGGATCCGCCCGCGCCCGCGCTCGGCGGCGCGGCATTGCCACCGCCCTGAAACTTGTTCTTCCCCGGCGACTTGTTCTTGTTGTTGTTGCCGCCTGATGATGATCCACCGGAGCCAAGCTGCCGCTTGCGCGCGTCCCACTCTGCAGAGGTATACATGAGGCGCGCACCGGACTGCGCCGTGTCATCCAGATCATAGTGATCCTCACATGCGGACAGGCGCCCAGTGAGCTCGTCGATCGTCGTGGTTTTGAGGTCGATGAGGGACTCGATCGCCATCGCCATCTTTTGGTACTTGCGCGGCACGACTCGGAGAAACTTCTGCACGGCCTTGTGCTCCGTAACTGGGTCGCGTACAGCTCGAGATCGGCGACGAGGCCAGAGAGCCGCAGCGCGAAGTCTTCGACGGACTCGCTGTCCTTGAAGCGGAGATCCTCGAATTCCCGGCGACGCACTTGGGCCTTAGCCTCGCGCGCGCTCGCTGCCCATCCGGAGAGTTTTGATCGTCTCCCAGGCCTTCTTGGCCGTGTCCTTGGCGGCCAGGACACGGATCATCTCCGGTGGCACGCCGGTAAGGATGATCTGCAGCGCGCGCCGGTCTTCATGGTCGTCGGCGGCATCATCAGTCACCGTGGACCAGACACGGGCAACCTGCATCTTGACTTGCATGACGAGGGACCACTCCATGTAGTTGGTGCGTGTGAGGACCATGGATGACGAAGAGGTCTCGCTCTCCCGCCCAACTCGCTCGACGATGCGGAGCTTGTCGCTGCCGCCGCCGTCAGACGCGCCACTAGCGCCGTGGACAGTGGCGTCTTTGGCGGCGATTTCGTCCCGCCCTTGTTCTTCACCTTCTCTGAATCGGAGTCTGGCATGGTACGCCGCAGATCAGACACCGCCGGCCACCGGAGAGTGGATCGAACACCACGTAGCTCTGATGCCAATTGTCGTTGTCGAGACACACGATCGAGCGAGGTGAATCAGAGAGAGAGAGAGGGCTATGAACACGAATGAGAGAGAGTGGGTTTTGTGCCGCCGTCAACTGCACAGCTTTTCTGTTTTTCATTCCTCTCTTTATCTGTTGCAACAACCTAGCTAGCTACCTCCTGGCGGGCGCGCCATGATCCGCGATGGCCGCGCCATCCCACGGCCACGACTCACAGCGCATGCGCCCAACAGGAGAAGAAAACGGGAGAGGGAGAAGTGGTCAGTGCATGCTACGGCACTTGAGCCACAACCTAGCTACGAGCATGTCCGGGTCACATCACCCCGCATGCACACGTTATTACAAACAGAAAAACAAAACTACGTTGCAAGCATGAGATTAGTCTCGGCATAACAGAACTGATAACCTGGATGTGATAGCGTACTTCTTTAGATCGATCTAGTCAATCGATGGACAGGAGACTCCACGGTGAGCCTGGAGATCCAAGACATCGTCAACCTGCGCGACCTTGATGTGAATTGATTGATCACCTGAGAAAGATCATGCCTCCTTCAATCCATAGTCAATCTCCACGGAGAATTTGGATCCCATGGTGCAGTAAGCTTTGAGAGATTCAATCTCGAGGATAGCATGGACACCCAAAGTTGGATGTGACGGTGGCGTGAAGATGAGACAGGACGAAACTGTTTTTTCTGGAGAGTTCAGGCTTGAAAATAGGACCGGATTGGATATGATCCCATCATCGGATCGTTATTCCTTTTCCAAGGATTATGATTTTGTTTACCTAACGGAGTCTGATGTTTTCAGTTTTGTTTCCTTTTCTATTTTTGTCTGCTTCCATTGTCCTTTTCCACGGAAGGATTCCTAGTGGTTTGCTATAGAATCGGATGTGTTATTTGGGTTGGACGTCTTATTTGGGTTCTACTGTACCTCAACGTGTCATATGCTAAAAATTGCACCTAATATTGTTCTCCGTAACCCTTTTAGATGTTTTAATCTCAACCGCTATAATCTAAATCAATGGATAATATATTTTGAACATATGTGGACAAACGTGATGGATTATTTGTCTCTTGTCTTAATTATATAATACTCCCTCCGTTCCTAAATACTTGTCTTTCTATGCATTTCAAATGACTATCACATACGGATGTATGTAGACATATTTTAAAGTGTAGATTCACTCATTTTACTCCGTATGTAGTCACTTGTTGAAATGCCTAGAAAGACAAGTATTTAGGAACGGAGGGAGTAGATAGATAGATGCTCATTGCACTTCGCTTATATCTTTTGAGTATGGCTTTATAAAATGCTTCATGTGCTTCACTTATATCATTTGAAGTTTGGATTGCCCGTTCTTTAAATAGGAAAACCGCCATTTGGAGAATGCTCTTTTGCTTCACTTATATTTGTTAGAGCGTGGTCTTTTGTAGAAAGAATTAAACTCTCTTGCTTCACTTACATCTATTTAGAGAGTCAACAGGAATTGGTCGTTCACATGGTTAGTCATAAAATCCTACATAAAACTTGTAGATCACTGAATATGATATGTTTGATTCCTTGCAATAGTTTTGCGATATAGATATGGTAATATGTGGGAGGTACTAGTGAATCGTTGTGTTTAGTAAGAATATTGGTGTTAAGGTTTGTGATTCCCGAAGCATGCACGTATAGTCTCTCGTTGTGCTATAAAGTTGGAGCATTATTTATTATTGATTGTCTTCCTTTGCGTGGAGGCCGGGGGCACGCCATGGTTAACTCCTACCAACCATGCGTAGTAGTACTTTGCTTCAAGGGCTAATAAACTTTTGCAATAAGTATGTGAGTTCTTTATGACTAATGCGAGTTCATGGATTATACGCACTCTTACCTTTCCGCAATTTGCTAGCCTCTACGGTCGTGCATTGCCCTTTCTCACCTCAAGAGTTTGTGCAAACTTCGCCGGTGCATCCAAACCCCGTGATATGATACGGTCTATCACACATAAGCCTCATTAGATCTTCCTCAAAACAGCCACCATATCTACCTATAATGGCATTTCCATAGCCATTCCGAGATATATTGCGATGCAACTTCCATCATCATCATATACATGACTTGAGCATTCATTGTTATATTGCTTTGCATGATCGTAAGATAGCTAGCATGATATTTTCATGGCTTGTCTGTTTTTTTATATCTTTGCCATGCTAAATCATTCCACATCCTGGTACACCGCCAGAGGCATTTATATAGAGTCATATATTGTTATAGATATCGAGTTGTAATATTGAGTTGTAAGTAAATATAATTGTGATGATCATCATTACTCATTATTAGAGCATTGTCCCAGTGAGGAAAGGATGATGGAGACTATGATTCCCCCACAAGTCGGGATGCGACTCCAGACGAAAAAAAGGAGGCGAAAAAGAGCCCAAGAAAAAAAGAGAAATAAAAAAGAAAGAAAAGAAAGAAAAAAAGAAAAAAATGAGAGAAAAAGAGAGAAGGGCATTGTTACTATTCTTTACCACATTTGTGCTTCAACGGAGCACCATGTTTTTCATATAGAGAGTCTCCTATGCTTTTACTTTCATATAACTAGTGGGAATTTTTCATTATAGAACTTGGCTTGTATATTCCGATGATGGGCTTCCTCAAATGCCCGAGGACTTCAAGCAATCAAGTTGGATGCACACCACTTAGTTTTCAGTTTGAGTTTTCATACACTTATAGCTCTTAGTGCATGCGTTGCATGGCAATCCC
This sequence comes from Triticum aestivum, assembly GCF_018294505.1. Lineage (NCBI taxonomy): Eukaryota > Viridiplantae > Streptophyta > Magnoliopsida > Poales > Poaceae > Triticum > Triticum aestivum. The sequence goes on from NC_057802.1 coordinate 564,390,340, forward strand.
TACTCCTCGCATTGATATCAGTTGATGCGCATCTCCATAGCCCATTGATTAGCCGCTTCGATGTGAGACTTTCTTACTTTTTGTCTTCTCTATGTTTACCCCTATCAACATACTCTATTCCACCCATAGTGCTATGTCCATGGCTTACGCGCATCTATTGCATGGGGGTTGAAAAAGCTGAAGCGCGTTAAAAAGTATGAACCAATTGCTTGGCTGACACCGGGGTAGTACATGATTTATATTTTGTGTTAAGAAGATGGAGCGTGACAAGACTATATGATTTTGTAGGGATAGCGTTCTTTAGCATTGATATTTTGAAAGACATGATTATTTGTTGGGATGCCTGAGTATTGATGTCTTTATGTCAAATTATAGACTATTGCTTTGAATCACTCGCGTCTTAATATTCATGCCATGATTAGATTATATGATCAAGATTATGTTAGGTAGCATTTCACATAAAAAATATCTTTTTTATCATTTACCTACTCGAGGACGAGCAGGTATTAAGCTTGGGGATGCTGATACGTCTCCGTCGTATCTATAATTTTATTATTATTCCATGCCAATATTATACAACTTTCACATATTTTTGGCAACAATTTATATGATTTATTGGACTAACATATTGATCCAATGCTCAGTGCTAGTTCATGTTTGTTGCATATTTTTTGTTTCGCAGAATATCCATATCGAACGAAATCCAATCGTGATAAAACTTTACGGAGATTTATTTTGGAATATATGTGAATTTTTGGAAGAAGAATCAACACAAGAAGGTGCTCGAGAGGCCCACTAGGCATCAGGGCGTGCCAAGGGGCCCCTGATAGGTAGTGGGCACCTCGTAAGGCGGTTGCTGCCCTTCTTTCGCCGCAAGAGAGATAATGTATGGATAAAACCCCCTCAAAATTTCAGCCCAATCAGAGTTACGGATCTCCCAGAATTTAAGAAACGATGAAGGACCAGAAAACGGGAACGCGAAACAGAAGAGAACAGGGAGAGAGATCCAATCTAGGAGGGGCTCCTGCCCCTCCGCTGCCATGGCGGCCATGGACCAGAGGGGGAACTCTCCTCCCATCTAGGGGAGACCAAGGAAGAAGAAGAAGGAGTGGGGCTCTGCCCACCTCTCTCTCGGTGCCGCCGGAGCGCCGCGGGGGCAATCATCGTGACGGTGATGTACACCAACAACTTCGCCGCCATGAACACCAACTCTCTCCACCTCTTTGCAGCGGTGTAACACTTCTTCTCCCCACTGTAATCTCTACTTAAACATGGTGCTTAATGCTACATATTATTATCCAATGATGTGTTGCCATCCTGTGTTGTTTGAGTAGATTCGTTTTGTCCTATGGGTTGATTGATGGTTGTGATTGGTTTGAGTTGTATGTTTTATTTTGGTGCTGTCCTATGGTGCCCACTATGTCGCGCAAGTGTGAGGGATTCCCGATGTAGGGTGTTGCAATACCTTCATGATTTGCTTATGGTGGGTGGCGAGAGTGACAGAAGCTTATACCCGAGTAAGTGGGTTGTTGCATATGGGATTAAGAGGACGAGTTAATTAATGCTATGGTTGGGTTTTACCTTAATGATCTTTGGTAGTTGCAGATGCTTGCTAGAGTTCCGATCATAAGTGCATACAGTCCAAGGACGGAAAGTATGTTAGCTCATGCCTCTCCCTCATATAAGATTGCAATAATGATTACCGGTCTAGTTATCGATTGCCTAGTGACAAATACCTTTCTTGTGTGACAAAAATCACTCTACTAAACAACTAACTTTTATTATCTTGCAAATTACTCATAGTTTATTCTCGGTAAGTTATCCTTGCAAACCTATCCTCTCACCTACAAAATAATTTCATACTTGTTCTAGGTAAAGCGAATGTTAAGTGTGCATAGAGGTGTATAGGTGGTCGATGGAACTTAAAGGGAATATAAATCCTACCTTTAGCTCCTCGTTGGGTTCGACAATATTGTTTATCGAAAAAGTTACAATTGATCCCCTATACTTGTGAATTATCAGTTCACATGAAAGATAATAATTGAAACAAAGAGAGCATCATGTAGCATGTGAAGAACACATTTAATGATAACATATATACTTCCTATGCATATGAATTTTATAAGCAATAAAATTACCAAGGCAAGTAAAAACTAGCATATGCAAGGAAAAAGAAAGAAACAATAGCAATCTCAACATAATGAGAGGTAATTTATTAACATGAAAATTTCTACAACCTTATTTTCCTCTCTGATGATAATTACATGTAGGATCATAATCAAATTCAACAATATAGCTATCATATAAAAATTTCTCTTCATGATCCACATGCATAAAAAATTTGTAGTCTTCCAAGATAGTGGGAGACTAACATCAACTAAAGTCATGACCTCTCCAAACCCACTTTTACAAAAAATATTCATAAGGTTGAACACTCTTCAAATTTGACACTCTTCCAAACCCACTTTCAATATTATTGCAAACATTATTATCAACGAAATATTCACGATGAGACTTAAAATAAATTTTCGAGATCATAAGATGCATTATCACCCCAATCAGGATCATTGCAGTAACTAGTAGATATAACAAAATTATCATCCCAAGCTTGTAGCTTTGCATATCATTAGCACAATTAACATTAATAGAATTTATAATAATAACATTGCAATCATGCTTTTTATTCAAGGAGCTATCATGAATCACTTTATAAATTTCTTCTTCTAACAGTTCATCATAATTTTTAGATTCATCATTTTCAAGCAAAACTGGATAAAGATAATCTAGTGCACTCAACTCACTAGCAATTGGTTCATCATAATTGGATCTTTTGAAAAGATTAACAAGTGGATGAGGATCCATATGTATTCAGTTCTCCTTTTTCTTTTCTCTTTTTGGTGTGTTGACATGAAGGCAATAAAGCAAGCAAACAAGCAAACAAGCGAAAAGGCAAACATAAAATATTTTTTTGTCTTTGTGGAAACATTTTAGAAGCGGGGGAGATGAAAATGAGAGGCAAATGGCAAATAAAAGTCAATGCAAGGAGATGAAAGTTTATGTGATGGTTCTTGATAGATGTTGATGATGTCTCCCAGGCAACAACGCCAGAAATTATTCCTCCTACTTGTGAACTGCGTTGGGATTTGCTCGAAGATGAGAAGATGATGTAATACAGTAGAGATAATTATTTCCCTCAGTTAAGAACCATGGTTATCAATCCAGTAGGAGAACCACACAACACCTCGTTAACATCACCTACACACACAATAACAAATACTTGCACCCAGCGCAAACAAGGGGTTGTCAATACCTTCATGGCTAACTGCAAGGATCAAATCTCATACTGATAGATAGATAAATAAAAACACAAAATAAAATAAATTACTGCAAGGTATTTTTGGATTTTTATATATGATTAAAATAGACCCGGGGGCCATAGTTTTCACTAGAGGGTTCTCTCTTGAACATATCATAAAATGGATACAGAAATTACTGTTGGGAAATTTATAGAAGAGCGCATAGTTATGACGATATCCAAGGCAATGATCATGAATATAGGCCCGATGGAGAGACGGTGAGCAAATGAGCGTGAAACGGACCAAGCAATGCACCCAACCAATCCGATCGATGGATAGGTCGGGCATACTTTATTGTTTCCCTTAATAAAGTTACTTTGAGAGGCTCACATGCAATTTAGGTAAACAATTGTTATGTGTCTGTATAGTACAAATCTCAAAGTTGGCCATCAAGTTGATTAATGACGTGCGGTGTTAATGCAATGATCACGTCAGAGATGCGCTGATTACTTGGTAAATCAATAATTTGACCTAGATGATACCCAATGTTGCTACCAGAATTGGTTGCAATATTTTTCATGAGATTTGGTTGTATGGAACATGAATATTTAGATTAATAATACGAGAACTAAAACTGAAAATACATATGATTTTTTGGATAGTCCTAAAATATTCATTATATGTAAATAGCATTATCAGATAAAAAATGGCTCAGAGATTTTTCCCAAGCATGTCTGACTATGAAGGTGGTACTTTTTCCATACATGATTGCATGTTGAGGTGACATGTTTGGATGATGCTAAGAGAAAAATATGCTAGTGGGATAGTTGTAAAATAGTTATTTTATATTGAAAGTGCGTTATATCGACTAGAGGGGGGGGTGAATAGGCGATTTTTACAAATTCGTCACTGAGGAAATTCAAGGTGAGTAATTTCCTAAGTCACGAACAACTAGCAGCGGAATAAGTACTCAGATGCAAGCGTAACAGTGTAGTAATATGGTTAACAGTGTAGTAAACAGGATAAGCAGGCTGAAGACAAAGTGATTGAAGAATTAGGATAGAGGAAATTGAGAAGTCTTCAATCAAAGTCTTCAAACAGTAACGATCAAGTACATCAACACATGAATGAGGAAATGAAAGGGTTGAGGAAATAGAACCAGTAGCTTGGTGAAGACGATGATTTGGTAGACCAGTTCCAACTGCTGTGAAAGTCGTACGTCTAGTTGGAGCGGCTAGGTATTTAAACCTGAGGACACACAGTCCTCACCGTATTCTCCTTGAGCTAAGGTCACACAGACCTCGCTCAATCACTCATGGTAAGTCTTCAGGTGACTTCCAAACCTTCACAGACTCGGTCACTCGGCGATCCACAACTTCCTCTTGGATGCTCTAGACCATGACGCCTAACCGTTTGGAGGATACACAGTCCTCAAAGGTACAAGCGTCGGTTCCACATAGGAACAATCTCTTCAGTGATGCTCAATCACTTTAGGTGTGTAGGTGTTTGACTTTGGGTTTTCCTCACTTGATGATTTTCGCTCAAAGTCCTCGGAGGATGGGATGCTCTGAATGAAAAGTGTCAGTTTCTCTCGGAGCAGCCAACCAACTAGTGGTTCTAGGGGGCGGCTATTTATAGCCTAGGGAGCAGCCTGACATGATAACACATAAATGCCCATCAATGATATGACCGTTAGGTGGGTAGATATTTTGGGACAGCTGGTGCGTAGAACAGCAACGACCGGATATTTGAGTATCAAATTCCTCAGGGCTAGCACGTTCCTCACTTGTAGGCAATCTACACTGGCGAATTCCTAACTCCTCAGTCAGAAAAAATTCCTCAGAGAATAAAAGAACTTCGTCTCTATCACTAAAGAAATTGACTGAACTATATGAGATTTCCAATGGCTTCACTCGAAAGGATTGGATAGGTGTAGGATTTTGAGATGAGCATCACTTGGAAACTTTTCCTTAGTTTTACCTCGTCCCCTTTAACAGTACGGTGTTTCCTGTGACTCAAGAAAGAGAAAATAAAACTACGAAAACAAAAGTCTTCACGCTTCATATTCCTCGCATGAATATCAAGTCTTCTTGGTCACACCAATTTTTCACTTTCAAAGTCTTCAAGAAAACCAAAGTCTTCAGCTGAAGACATTCATTTTTGGGGGTCGACTTTAATCGTAAATATCAAACTCCTCATAGACTTATAGACCTGTGTACACTCACAAACGTATTAGTCCCTTAACCTATAAGTCTTTAATACACCAAAATCACCAAGGGGAACTAGATGCACTTACAATCTCTCCCTTTTTGGTGATTGATGACAATATGGGTTAAGTTTTCAACGGGGATAAACATATGAAGTGTGATTGCAAGATATAGAAGAACTCCCCTTGAAGATGTGCATATTTGAGGTATTTGCTTTTGAATATAAAATGCACATTGTAGAGTAGAATCATGGAGATTTCCCCTATATCTTGTAATTCATACACGTATTTAACATATGATATGAAGAATTTGAAATGCATGAATATGTTTAGCTTAGGGCTGGGCGTTCGGTAGTAACCAAAAATTTGATTTCTACCATTCAGTTATTTTTAAAATTCAATTAGCTTAAGAGAAAACCAAAAATTATATACAACTAAAAAAATGCTAACCAAGATGTTAAATGATTCGTTCGGTTCGGTGCACACCGAAACACTAGCTTACTTTGGTCTCGTACCACTTGACAAGAGTGGTAAGCTATATCAATAAAAAGCTTACCTTGTTCTCGTACCTTTGACAACTCACAGACCGTCTCCTTATGTAGCCAAAGCTTCTGCCCCGTCTCATAGCTAGGCGAGGTGGCACACACGGGAGGTCCTATTGGGCGCTTTCTGCGCTGCTGAACGTTCCTGGCGCTCGCGCGCGTCGCCCAGCGGGCCGGCCCAACAACCTCATCAAAAAACAAACAACAAACATGGTAGAAAAGTACTTGCGTGACGTGGGATTCGAACCACCGCGCCAACGTACTCAGCCGACGCAGTAACCATTACACCAGGACAGCTTAGCTATCTATGATCCAAAAAGAAACCTCTTTACTACTTCTTGTACTACAACATTAACATAAATACCTGTAAAGAACAACATTAACATAAATTCTGTACCATATAAATCATTTCAGAAAAGGAAACGGAAAAAACAAAAAGGAAATCATAAATTCGTAATAAAAGTTCAAATTAAAAATAAGGTCCATGGAATTCAAAAAAAGTTCAACAAATTTTGAAAAAAAACACAAATTAGAAAAAAACGGATTTGACAAAAGTTCATCGAATTTGAAAAAATAGTTCATTGATTCTGAATATAGTTCACAAATTTCAAAATAGTTCATCGGTTTTGAAAAAAAAGTTCAACGAATTTGGAAAAGTTCATCGAATTTAAAAATAGTTCATCGATTTTGAAAGAAAGTTCAATGGATTTGAAAAAGTTCATCGAATTTGAAAAAAAGTTCACCGGATTTGACAAAATTTCATTGAATTTGAAAAAAAGTTCATCGAATTTAGAGAAAAGTTCATCATATTTAAATAAAAGTTCATGAAATTTGAAAAATAGTTCATTGAATTGAAAAAAATTCATGCATTTTGAAAAAGAAATTAGTTCATCTGTTTGAAGGAAGCGTTTGTGAATTACAAAAAGGAAAAAGGGAAATATAAAAAGAAAAAAGAAATGAAATGAAAGAATATGTGAAAGAGAAAAGATGGAAACATCAATCTGATCACGTAAGTTGCGGTGGCCGGGTGGTTATCGCCCCTCAGAGCAAACTAGACGTTGCAGGTTCGAATCCCAGCTTTGTATGCTTTTTTGCATGGTAAAGAAAACAGACAGAGAAAAATGTAAGTGGGACGACCCATCTTGCGGGAGTGGCTGTGCGCCTGCAGGCGCCGGTTTGTAGAAAACAACTATAACCGGCGCCTGCAGCGCTAAATAGGGAATGCCGGTACACACCAGCAAGATATTGCTTTTATTTTACTGCTGGAGCACTTCACCAAGAAGCCCACGACACAGAGTCACGTCCCTGGCCGTAGGTTTAGGTTATGCTTTGCACCTTGTGCAGCTGCAGGCGGGCTAGTGGGCTACCTGACTGCTGGCTAGGCCCTTACACTACTGCAGGAATGCCTAGCAGTGGCTGGTGGAAAAAGTCCAGAAGTGCGGGGCAAGGTTTTCAGGGGCGCCCGCCACTGGTGGTAGCCCAAGAGCAATGGCGCGTTGTTTCGGGACTCGTCACAGTTTTCGGCATTGCCTGTCATAGGAATTGCGCGCATAAGTGGTGGTCCTTTTGTATCGCCCGCCACATTGTGATGTGAGCTGCTACTACTGCATGCTGAATTGCAGCATATTGCACCTTCATATCATCAGATTGTATTTGATACATAAATTCTGGTTTGAACCTTGATACACATACACGCACCACATTATAGTAATGTCAGATTAATAAAAAGTAGTAGTTATAAAGCAAATACAACAAGTGCATTGCAATAATTAATAAGCATATATATGTCGTTGCTCATCACATAATTAATAGTTTGACGAGTTGTTCGGCCATTGTTCAACACGTAAACCGTTAGTAAAAACCGCAGATACTACATGAGTTAGTACTTGATGGAATGAATGGGGACCAACAGGCCGCTTTTTCTCGAATTGAAATTTTGGCCTCTCGAAGAGCCCATTGAACAACCTCAGCGGTCGTCGGTATGGTGGGTCGACTCATACCCGACCAGATCCTCAGCCTCTCATCCGAGGTCACCTCCATAAGGATGCACACTGCAAGGTCACTGAACTGCCTCTCTGCAATCTTCAGAATCGCTGGGAGAGAACAGTAGGCCATTGGAACACTTCTGACCCAAGCTAACATCGCCTCCCTGAGGTGCTATGCCCGATACTTTTCCCGCGTCCATAGATAGTGGTTCTCCATGTCCACCGCAGAGACCCCTTCCCACAAATCTTCTGGCAGCCCCATTTGTTAGTTTTAGCAGACAATAACATTCAAAATATATACATACAGAAAAGATCACAAGGTTAATATATAAATGAATGACACTCGTAGATATAAAGTAGAGATCACAAGGTAACAAGCATTATGTCATGACATAGATTAATGTTTTCGACAGTTTTCCAGACTGGAAAGGAGCATGTATATCGCCATGTTGATGTTTCATTCTCATCTCTCGTTCTTCTTGACTTTCTGCCCGCAGTAAAACATTCCCTCATACCTCACTACATGGCGATGGATGATATTCGTGAGCACCCTCTGAAGGCGCTTGTGCTCCATGCAAAAGTGAGCTAGTAACTTTCTTCTCATTCTCTTCGGACTATTTCTACAACATTGCATCACTTCTCAATAGTCGTCCTGCGCACACAAAGTCATCCATCAAGACCATGGCATAGTAGCCAGACATGTGCATGCTTTCACCTTTCGGTTGATGCCGGCAACAGAAGTTAGTGTTAAATTCGTATTGCGAATGCAGCATGTTCTTACGGTCGGACTTATGACTCATAAAAAAGCAGCATTGAGAACTTTCTTCAGATCGTTGGCCGCGGTGGCGAGGAGGGCCGCGACGTAGCATCAACGAAGGGGTTGATAGCAATGAGGGGCGCGACAACGGCGGTGAGCAGGAGAGGCGGTAACGAGGGGCGCGACGGCGGCGAGGATGAGAGGTGGCAATGAGGGGCGAGGCTGTGAGTCAGGCAAGCTTTGGGGGTACTTGCGCGGGGGGCAGTGGCGGGGGAAAATGCCAAATTTTAGAATGGTTTTTTGGGTGGAGGGAAACTGAATTGCATGTAGTGTCGTGGGTCTACGTGTGACGGGCAAGGCAGGGCGCCGCCACACATAAGTGGATGATACTTCGATTTTGCATCATGTTTTCATGTTGATATTTATTGCCTTCTGGACTGTTATTTCACATTATGGTACAATTCTTATGCCTTTTCTCTCTTGTTTTGCAAGTTTCACATGAAAAGGGAGATTGCCGGCAGCTGGAATTCTGACTGCAAAGGGCTATATCGAAGGCACCTTTTCTAAACAACTTCAAATGAGCTAAAAATTGATGCAGAATTATTTTCGAATATATTGAAATTATTGGCGAAATAAATACCAGAGGGGGCCACTTGGCAGCCACAAGCCTAGGAGCGCGCCCTACCCCCTTGGGCGCGCCCCCCGAGCTTGTGGGGACCCTGGCAGGCCTCCAAAGCCTGTCTTCTCCTATATGTGCCATTTAACCTAGAAAAAATCAGAAGGAAGGTTTCGGGACAAAGCGCCATCGTCTCGAGGCGGAACCTGGGCAGGAGCACTTTTGCTCTTCGGCTGAGAGATTGCGCCAGGGAAGCTTCCCTCCGGGAGGGGGAAACTGAAGCCATCGTCATCACCAACGGTCCTCTCATCGTGGGAGGACCAATCTTCATCAACATCTTCACCAGCACCATCTCATCTCAAACCCTAGTTCATCACTTGTATTCAATCTTTGTTTTAGAACCTCAAATTGGTACCTGTGGGTTGCTAGTAGTGTTGATTACGTCTTGTAGTTGATGCTAGTTGGTTTATTTGGTGGAAGATTATATGTTTAGATCCTTAATGATATTCAATACCCCTCTAGTCTTGGACATGAATATGATTTGTGAGTGGTTACTTTTGTTCTTGAGGACATGGGAGAAGTCTTGTCATAAGTAATCATGTGAATTTGGTATTCGTTTGATATTTCGATGATATGTATGTTGTTGCTTCCTTTAGAGGTGTCATGTGAACATCGACTACATGACACTTCACCATATTCGGGCCTAAGGTAAGGCATTGTGGAGTAGTGATTAGATATGGGTTTCTAGAATGACATAAGCTTGAACCCTAGTTTATGCGTTATTCCGTAAGGGGCTGATTTGGATCCACATGTTTTGATGCTATGCTTAGATTTATCTTCATTCTTCTTTCATAGTTGAGGATGCTTGTGAGAGGTGGTAATCATAAGTGGGAGGATTTTTCAAGTAAGAACAACACCCAAGCAACGGTCCACCCACATATCAAAGTAGCGAAGGGGAATCGAACAAAAATTATGAAAGTGACTAGATGAAATTCACGTGTGTCCTCAAGAACACCTTGCTTACACTAGTAGAAAACGGGCCTTTTCTCCCGGTTGGTAAGGCCCTTTAGTCCCGGTTGGTAAGGCCCTTTAGTCCCGGTTTTTGAACCGGGACTAAAGGGTCGTTACTAATGCCTCTCCCCTTTAGTCCCGGTTCTTACACGAACCGGGACTAAAGGCCGCGGCCACGTGGAGCTCCACCTTTAGTCCCGGTTGGTAACACCAACCGGGACTAAAGGAAATTTTATGATTTTTTTTTAAATTTTTTTTGATTTTTTTATTTTCAAATTTCTGAATTATTTTAACCTCTAATCTCTAATCACCACCCCTCATCACTGCTCAATTTATCCTCTAATCTCTAATCACCCCTCATCATTCCAAATCATCTAACTTCCCGAACGGTCACCCATCCTCCCACTCCCCCAGCCTGAGCACGCTTAACTTCCGGGTTCTATTCTCCCTCGTTTCCAAGTCTGCACTTGTTGTTTTCGTGACAATAGTAAGATGTCAATCCTATTAACCCTCGGGAATTTAGCTTGAGCATGAAGTGACACATTTCACTGTTTGAGTTTGAAACTATTGTTTTTAAAAAAAATAATTATTTAGTAACACTAATATTTCTTGAATAATTAGTTTGACCATTGTTTGACCACAGTTTGACCAGATTTGACCAAAATTCAAAATAACTGAAATAATTATTTAGTAACACTAATATTGTAGAATAATTAGTGACCATTGTTTGACCACAATTTGACCAGATTTGACCACATTTTTCCAAAAAAATTTGAAAACTATATTTTTTTCTATTACTAGTGGCGCACCTAGCAAATGGTGCGCCACTAGTAAGTTTGAAATTTTTTCGATTTTTTCCAGTCTAGATCTTAAAAGCCCGTAACTTTTTTTCTGTTAGGTTTTTGAGAATTTTGAAAATGTTTAACGGGGTTCCTCCGGTTAAATTCGGATGTAACTTTTCGAGTAGATGATTTTTCATATAAAAACTTTTTCATCCGAGTTCGTATGCAAAAGTTATGCCCATTTTACAAATTCCAGAGAGATTTTGCAAATAAAGTCAAAATTCATATTTGTAAATTTTCCCAACAACTAGACCACATATCACATGAGAAACTTATTTTATTTTATTTTTTTGACATTTCCATCATTTTCGTTTGTTTTTTCTAAAACTAAAAAGGCGGTCCGGGGGGGTAGAGTTTGAAAATGGGACCTTTAGTACCGGTTCGTGCCATGAACCGGTACTAATGCCTCAAAGCCCATTAGTACCGGTTGGTGGCACCAACCGGGACTAAAGGTCTAACCATTAGTCCCGGTTGGTTCCACCAACCGGTACTAATGGGCATCGCACCCTTTAGTCCCGGTTCGTGGCACCAACCGGGACTAAAGGGCCCAGGTGAACCGGGACTAATGCCTTAGCCGCACGAACCGGGACCAATGCTGACATTAGTCCCGGTTCGTGACTGAGCCGGGACTAATGTGAATACTGCCCTGTGACCAAAGCCCTGTTTTCTACTAGTGTTAATATAAGAAACCGTTCCGGCCTGCCTTTGCTACAAAAAGGAATGGGCTACCTTGTTGCACCTTTGTTACCGTTACTACGTATTGCTCGTTACAGATTATCTTGCTATCGAACTACTTGTTAACGATAATTTCAGTGCTTGGAGAAAATACCTTTCTGACTCGTTGGGTTCAACCCCGTTACTTATCAAAAGGACTATGATTGATCCCCTATACTTGTGGGTCATCGGTGGAAAACACTGGCGGTCGGCCGACTGCACCCGCAACTGTTACAAGTGCATAATATGTACGCCCTTCATGCCTGGTAAGAGTGCTTACCACAATTTAGCTACAGCGGGCAATAACCACACTTGCCACTGATGTACAAATAAGCAGTGGCGGGCCTTTTTTACTGGTTTCATTACGTTGCCAGCTCTGAAACGGTCTACATGTGGTTGGCACGTATTCCTGCCCACCACTGCTCTGCTACCAGCAGTGGCGGGTAAGCTTTGTTACGCGCCACTCCTGCGTTTCCAAATTAGTTGCGGCGGGTGACCCGCCCCGCCGGCCTTAAATTTGTGTTCATCTATAAGCTCTATCCCGGTAGTGTTAGCATACTAGCCTACTTAGCGTTAGGAACGTTCCCTCGATATAACTAATTAAGGAGCACGTGAGACTAGAGAGTTTTATGTCCTCCCAGATACGATTATTTAGATATGATGAGTTTATGTTGCTGTGTCATGTTTTTTTTGTTGGTCTGATTCTTTGTGGAGGTGAAATATTTTATCAACACCATGATGAAGATATAGTGATTCGATGGCCTGCACTTCTAGGGGATCATCCCTAGTGGCCTAAGTACGTTCATCGATCAAGGCTTCCCATCTTTTTGGATGGGCGACCAAATACGCTTTCGAAACCCATTATTGATAATGTTCGTGCGGGTGAAAGAGTGACAGCATAGTTGCTTCAATCCAATTGCTCCCTCTTTACTGAAGTCTTTGGAGTGTTTCTTCGAGCAGAGATTGATGCCGTGAAGAAGGTGTTTTCAAGAGATTTCATTGTAATTCTTAGTCATAGGAGTTACTTTGTATTTTCTTGGATCTTAGGTCCAAATCAATGTACATGTAATTGTTATGAGTATGAATAAAGTTATAGGTGTTTGTAAATAAGTCTAATTAAGGAGCACATTTTTCAAAGGTCAATCCCGCCTCTTTATTTTACCACAAGTGTCGCGCGCATGTGCGTCACTTGTTGCAATATGAAAGTTTTCTTTTTCTTTCATAGATTTGTTTATTTGAAACATTTTATCTCTTAAACCGTGCATCCAAATCTTGAACCATTTTCACCATTGGATTCCTCACGTCGAGATCTTTAAAATTATAGCCAATGTTGTTAGGTTTTAATGAACTTTTTTTCATGAAAAAAGGGAAGAAAAAAGCGAACCGGGAGCACATTTTCTTTTCTTTCTCGCGGAAGGAGAAAAGATGCTTTATTTCATTTCAGAGAGCCACGGCCGTGCTTCTCATGGAAGCAAATCCGTGCCTCTCGCGGAAGCAAACTCGTGGCACTAGTGTAACAAAAAAAATAATGAAAACGCGTTTTTTCGTTTCCGAGAGGCCCAGCGCAGAAGCAAATCCGTGCCTCTCAGGGAAGCAAACTAGTGCCTCTCGCAGAAGGAAAAATATGCGTTTTTTTTTGTTTCCGAGAGGTACGGCCGTGCCTCTCACAGAAGGAAAAACGAGTTTTTCTTTGTTTATCGAAAGGCACAACCGGCTCACAGAAGCAAATCCAAGCCTCTCGCAGCTCGGGGAAGCAAATCCGTACCTCTCTCTGATGCAAAAAGAATTGTGTTTACTGTGCATTTTTTTTTTTGAAATATTTTGGTACAAAAGTTAAGAAAGACCGGTGAAAAGCCAAAAAACCCAGAAAACACCGTCTAAAAAGCCGAAAACGCGTGTGGAAAATATAAAAACAAAATTCAATGGGAGCATCCAGAGCACGACACGTGACGGATGAGAGCGCGACAAGTTGCTCCCACGTTCCCTAAAAGAACATAGCATTAGGGACGTGGGAATCATGTGTGTGGACGTGGGGCTTAAAGTCCACCCATACATTTTGTTTTTTATTCGGTGTAACCAATTTAACACCAAACTGACTGAATCTATTTTGATTACTAAAAGTAGAACACGAATTTTTCTTTGCTAGTGATTAAATCTGAAATTTTGGTTTTTGCGGTTACAGTATCGGTTTTGTATTTGGTTGGTCGGTTTTTATGCCCACCCCTAGTTGAGCTGACGTGTTTACATATGCTCAAAATACATGTTAGTAAAGTTGTAATTACAATATAAGATTTTCAGAAAGAGGCCTAGGCTACCCATCAGGCACATGCCGTTGGATAAGAGCATTTGTAGCAGATCAGGTATAATCCGGTTTTGCAAAATCACTTTAGAACAGATCCAGTATAATTCGTACTGCGAATATAAATCAGTTAGCGCTACAAAGCTAATACAAAGTTCAGCACACAACCGGAGTTCGTTCGTCCTACAAATTAAACCTAGCAGAGGCCGGCTCAATCATCGATGCTGAGGTAGAACCTCTCTGCAGACATGCGGCACCGGTGGGCATAGGCATGTTCCTGCTTTGGGATGGCGCCTTCTTCTCCGGCTGCCACCTCACGCTCCACGGCTAGGAGCTCCGCATCCACCTCCCGGCACCTCAGGGTTTGCGGGAAAAGAGCGTCGTGGAGGTTGTTGAAACCAGCCAGAGGGAACTACCCACCGCTGCGGGAGAGGTGGCTATGGTCGCGCGCCTACTTGGACGACGATGGCTCGACGACGGACTGGTTGGAGCTGTCGGCCTCTGCATCATGCTGGGCGAGCTTGCGTGTCGTCGACCCGCCATGCCAGCGAGCAACACCTGCCATGGAGGAGGAGAAAAAACGGCGGATTCGAGGCGGGATTTGACGGCGGAGTTGGGGCGTGGTAGCGGCGGCACAATGGGATTGTGGTGGAGGGATAGGGTTTGCGTCCGGTAAAAGGGATACGAAGCCGAAGATATAGCATCGGCGCGGTCAGTTTGCGGGACACCAGTACTGGCTAATTTTAGCGGACCTGTTCGGTCCGCAAAAAGGATCCATCCGATAAAATGGCCGGAATTTTGCGGGAGGCATGGTATTGCGGGATCTGCTAGGGATGCTCTAGCGAAACATTAGTTGCGCCGTATAATAGTTTGGATATCATTTATTTTATTATTTTTGAGATTGGCTATCATTTATTACTGCAAATCTATAGTCAATAATGTGCCTGCATGGATGTTGCGGTTGTAAGATCAGGTTCGAATACTAATAACTGATGCCTGGCTGGCCCCTCATTAATTTCCATAATGTATTGCTACTTTTTGCCTCAACCTTTGACTATATATGTTCGTGTACAGCAAAGGAGACTCATATAGCCACAGCCCAAACAACAAAATACAGAATGGTCAACTCCGTAGGGTCAAGAACCTAATCTGAGAGGACCAGCGGGTCGAAGATCCCCTCGATGAAAGCCTCTCCAGGGGTGATTCATTTGGAGATGGGAGGGGATTACGAATCACCAACTAACTCGTCCAAGAACACAAAGGACGAAACAACAAGCAACTACTTGTCCAATAACCTGGAGAAGCCCAGAAAAATGAAATGGAAGGAGGTTGATGTTCCGGCCTGGCTGCAGGAGCTCAAATCATTCAAGGAAGGGGACTGGAAGGTCCTCGTCAATAAAAGAGAAAACGGCAGGACAGACTGGGTAAGTCGTTCTCCAATCCAAACCTGGGCATGAACAGCGAATTGATTTGATTGATCCTGGAAAAGTACATAGATATAGGGTGTATGCATACCTCCCCTGCAAGGTACGACTGTGGTCATAGAATTCACATAGGTAGGCAGGCGAGATCTGTTTTTCTTTTTTGAAGATCTGTTTCCATGGACGCGTCGCTACAGGGCCGTATTGTTTCTCTGGCAGCGCGCCCTGGTGCTAACCACCCAGGCAAGGGTGTCACTTCCTCTGCCATAAATGCTCATACAGTATTATATCGGTAATCATCTATTGATCCATTCTGTCCTTGAATCGAGAATATAAAAGTCAATTTCCTTGCTAAAGGAAACTGACTGGATATATGCTCATACAGTATTATATACGGCATTTATCAGAAGGTGATCTGGTTCAGTGAGGTTGTGCCTATCCACATAGAATATTTATCCTACAGAACAAATATCCTTGTGCGTTTCTCAAAAAAAAATCCTCATGTGATATAAACCTAGATGATCCATTTCAGCCAAAAATCGATCTCAGCCAATAAAATGTATGTACATACTGTAATTTATTAAGTACATACGCACCCGCAAACAAAAATAAGTACATAGTGTAATTTCTTGTTGGTACTAAATTACGGTGTTACCTCAACAGTAAATTGTAGCTTCATCTGGACAAATGGCTTCTTCTATTTTATCAAATTGAATCAACCCATTTTAATTGCACTGAAAAATATAATAGCAAGAAAGTAAATTTCCATCGTATGCATATTTTTTCTCTTTTTATTTTTCATTGTATCCTGACCACTCTCTCGTGTAGTTTATAGATGTTGTGTTATATTACATCCTTATGTCCAGCGAATACTTTGTTTTGATACTCGTCCAATTAACACTGAATAATTTGTAGATGTTTATACGTATACTTACTACTCCCTCCGTTCCATAATGTAGTGCCTATAGATTTTCTGAGAAGTCAAACTTCGCAAACTTTGACCAAGTTTGTACAGAAAAATATTTATATCTACAATAGCAAAAATATATGATGTGAAACTATATCTTATGATGAATCTAGTGATATATGTTTCGCACTCTAGATGTAAATATTTATCTCCACAAACTTGATCAAAGTTTGTGAGGTTTGACTTTTCAAAAAATCTATAGGCACTACATTATGGAACTGAGGGAGTATTACATTATGAATGCTTTACATGCCACTATACTTTGGATTTGCTATCTAGTACGTTCGGTTTTGCTAGATCGCTTATCTTTCCAGAGGGTTTTGTTGGCAACATGGCCATACTTATGTGTCTCGCGGTTTGTGTTCTGTCCTAGAAATATTGTGTTTCTTTGCTATTTTTATTTTCATTCAGATACACGTGCACACACACATAGAAGAACAAAAGTAAAAGAACATGTTTTTAGCTTGATCCTGCTATTCTAGTTGCACATGGTTGATGAATGACTTGTACGTTAATTTCTCAAAATTAAAATTTTCTTGCAGAAGTACATCCATCAGAGATATCACAAAACATTTCGCTCAGCACCTGGTGTCCGTTTCTTCCTGGATGGCAAAGAGATGAACCAGGTGTTTAAAGGAGAAAAACTACAAAAGAAGGTAACCATGTATTGTACTTTCTCCAAAAATTTACAGTAGGAACGTAACACTATGTACAATTATTTTCTCTTAGTACTGGGCATTGAAGTTTGTCAAGTAGGGTACAAATTCGTGTGCCCTATAAATCGACCGTACGTTTTACAGTAAACCAGCATTTTAAAGTATCGATGGATGTATGCAAAAGCTCAAGACAACAAGTATGCATATATATACAACCTTCGCAAATAATGACGGACGCCCTTGTTCATTTGCTTCTTCCATGCAACCTACTCCGTTGTCAGTCTAAAGTAAAGAGTATGTGGTTTTCCTACATGTAGAAGGGAATTAATTTCGTTTCCTTCATGCAACCCCTGTAATTTTCTCTATTTGTACATGTACTGTTTAATATTTTAGTTTTGAAGATCTGTCTTCACACATTTTCATTTGTTTATGTTATGCAGAAGAAGAATGATCCCAGTGGTCAGGCAGGTGGTATGAACCCCAACTATATATACAACTTTGATTGCTTGAGTTCGCACATTCCTGCAATTTTGTATTGCAACTCTAGAAATTTACCTCATATAGATACACAGTTTACCAATTCCATTGTTTTATATTGTGATACTAAATTTTAATCATTTTGTTTAATCGAAGTGTTTCCTTATTCTAGAGCATTATATTACTAGTTTCAACTAACCCAATATTTGTAAAGCAGGTGCAAGTAAACCTAGAAGAGGAAGGAAGGCTGCTGATACTAGGACAAGGGCTTTGACGCTTGGAAAACCATTCTACTATGTGCCCGAGAAGCTCCCAGTAGGTTTCATATAACCTCTGAAATATTCATGAGATGAATAATAGCAGTTTGTCTAGTACTAGTAGTCTAGCTACACACTGCAATATGTATTTTGGTGCATCGCAGGAGAGCAAACTGAACCTCACGGAGGAATATGCCTGTTTTGATGATTTTTCTTATGTGCTAGA
This sequence comes from Triticum aestivum, assembly GCF_018294505.1. NCBI lineage: Eukaryota > Viridiplantae > Streptophyta > Magnoliopsida > Poales > Poaceae > Triticum > Triticum aestivum. The sequence goes on from NC_057802.1 coordinate 564,408,612, forward strand.
TGTAAGCTCGACAGTTACACACCGGAGATTATGTCGCTGGCTTTAATAATTGGACTGGTATTTTTCACACAGTAGTACGTTGTTGTATTGATTGGATCTTTCGCTTTCTGCCCTTTTTACGACGCTCAGCTGATGGGTCCATAGAAGTCGGTACTCCGAAATACATTTGTTGCGTTTGCTAAAATTTAGTGTGCAAGTATGAGTCATGAAGCATAAAAAATGAAAAAAAATTGACATGACCTTTGGTTAGAAAGTGGTCATAACGAGTGCCAGAAATTCGGCGAAACGGAAATGAATCGATGTTTCACAAAAACATTGGCACTCATGTCAATACCTGCAAATATAAGCCAACGATACTACACTTGATCCTAGTTAAAAAATAAAATAAAAATTCGACATGACCTTTGCTAAAAAGAGGACAAACAAGTGCCACAAATTTGGCGAAACAGAAATTAATCAACATTTCGCCAATACATTGGCACTCATGTCAATACCTGCAAAATGTTCCTAATATACTCATATTTAACCTAAGCACAAATAGGAGTAAGACACACTACTCAAATTTAAACCATGCTAAATATCTATTTACGCTAAACACAACTTCGACCATACCGGAGAGGTGGCTCGCTTGGCGTCCGAAGGCGGTGCGAAATATCCAATGTTGGCAGAGGAAGCACGATGGCCGGAGGGTAGCCATCGCAGAGGAGCTTTGCGGTGGCGGTGGAAGCGAGATGCCTCCAGTGTTGGAGGAGGAGTCCATGCCCACGGCGGTGAGGAGGGCCGTGACGCAGCGTCGACGAAGGGGCTGGTAGCAATGAGGGGCGCTACAGCGGTGGCGAGGATGACAGGCGGCAACAAGGGGCGAGGCTATGAGTTAGGTGAGATTTGGGGGGACAGGCGCGGGTGCAGGGGCAGGGGGAAATGCCAAATTTTGGAACGGTTTTTTGGGTAAAGGGAAACTGAACTGCAGGAAGCGTCGTGGGTCTACGTGTGACAGGCGAGGCAAGGTGCCCGCCACACATAAGTGGGTGATACGCCTATTTTGCATCATGATTTCATGTTGATATTTATTGCCTTTTGGACTGTTATTTCACATTATGATACAATTCTTATGCCTTTTCTCTCTTATTTTGCAAGTTTCACTTGAAGAGGGAGATTGCGGGCAGTTGGAATTCTGACTAGAAAGGGCTATATCGGAGGCACCTTTTCTTATCAACTTAAAATGAGCTAAAAATTGAAGGAGAATTATTTTAGAATATATTAAAATTATTGGTGAAAAAATACCAGAGGTGGACCCACTAGGCAGCCACAAGCCTGGGGGCGCGCCCCCGAACTCATGGGGCCCCTGGCAGGCCTCCGAAGCCCATCTTCTCCTATATTTGCCATTTAACCTAGAAAAAATCAGAAGGAAGGTTTCGGGACGAAGCGCACCGTCTCGAGGCAGAACCTGGGCAGGAGCACTTTTGCTCTTCGGCGGAGAGATTCCGCCGGGGAAGCTTCCCTCCGGTAGGGGGACATCAAAGCCATCGTCATCTCCAACGATCCTCTCAGCATGGGAGGACCAATCTTCATCAACATCTTCACAAGCACCATCTCATCTCAAACCCTAGTTCATCTCATGTATTCAATCTTTTCTCAAAACCTCAGATTGGTACCTGTCCGCTAGTAGTGTTCTTTACGTCTTGTAGTTGATGCTAGTTGGTTTTTTGGTGGAAGATTATATGTTCATATCCTTAATGATATTCAACACCCCTCTGATCTTGGACATGAATATGATACGTGAGTTGTTATTTTCGTTCTTGAGGACATGGGAGAAGTCTTGTCATAAGTAAGCATGTGAATTTGGTATCCGTTCGATATTTCAATGATATGTATGTTGTTGCTTCCTTTAGTGGTGTCAACATCGACTACATGAAACTTCATCATATTTGGGCCTAAGGGAAGACATTGTGGAGTAGTTATTACGTATGGGTTTTTAGAGTGACATAAGCTTCAACCCTAGTTTATGCGTTATTCCGTAAGGGGCTGATTTGGATCCAGATGTTTCATGCTATGCTTAGATTTATCTTCATCCTTGTTTCGTAGTTGCGGATGCTTGCGAGAGGGGGTAATCATAAGTGGGAGGCTTATTCATGTAAGAACAACACCCAAGCACCGGTCCACCCACATATCAAAGTAGCGAAGGCGAATCGAACAAAAATGATGAAAGTGACTAGATGAAATTCACGTGTGTCCTCAAGAACACCTTGCTTAATATAAGAAACCGTTCCGGCCTGCCTTTGCTACAAAAAGGATTGGGATACCTTGCGTCACCTTTGTTACCATTACAACTTATTGCTCGTTACAAATTATCTTGCTATCAAACTACTTGTTAACGATAATTTCAGTGCTTGCAGAAAATACCTTTTTGAAAACCGCTTGTCATTTCCTTCTGCTCCTCGTTGGGTTCAACACCGTTATTTATCGAAAGAACTATGATTGATCCCCTATACTTGTGGGTCGTCAGTGAACAACACTGGCGGGCGGCCGACTGCACCCGCCACTGTTACAAGTGTATAATATGTACGCCCTTCATGCCTGGTAAGAGTGCTTACCACAATTTAGGTATGGCGGGCAACAGCCACACTTGCCACTGATGTAGAAATAAGCAGTGGCGGGCCTTTTTTACTGGCTTCATTACGTGGCAAGCTCTGAAACGGTCTACCTATGGTGGGCATGTATTCCTGCCCACCACTGCTCTGCTACCAGCAGTGGCAGGTAAGCTTTGGTACCCGCCACTCCTTCATTTTCAAATTAGCTGCGGCGGGTGACCCACCCCGCCCGCCATAAATTTGTGTTCATCTATAAGCCCTTTCCCGGTAGTGTTAGTGTACTAGCCTACTTAGTGTTAGGAACGTTCCCTCGAAACAACTAATTAAGGAGCACGTGAGATTAGAGAGTTTTCTTTCCTCGCAGATACGATTATTAAGATATGATGAGTTTATGTTGTTGTGTCATGTCTTTTTTGTTGGTCTGATTCTTTGTGGAGTTGAAATCTTTTATCGACACCATGATGAAGATATAGTGATTCGACGGCCTGCACTTCTAGGGGACAATCCCCGACGTCCTAAGTACGTTCATCGATTAAGGCTTCCCATCTTTTTGGATGGGCGACCAAATACGCTTTCAAAACCCATTATTGATAATGTTCGTGGGGGTGGAAGAGTGACAACATACTTGCCTCAATCCAATTGCAGCCTCTTTACTGTGGTCTTTGGAGTGTTTCTTCGAGCAGAGATTGATGCCGTGAAGAAGGTGGTTTCAAGAGATTTCATTGTACTTCTTAGTCATAGGAGTTACTTTATATTTTTTTGGATCTTAGGTCCAAATCAATGTACCTGTAATTGTTATGAGTATTAATAAAGTTACAGGTGTTTCTTAAAAAAGTCCAATTAAGGAGCACATTTTGCGAAGCTCACTCCCGCCTCTTCATTTTACGACAAGTGTCGCGCTGCATGTGCGTCACTTGTTGCAATATGAAAGTTTTCCTTTATTTCATAGATTTGTTTATTTGAAACATTTTATCTCCTAAACCGTGCATCCAAATCTCGAACCATTTTCACCATTGAATTCCTCACATCGAGATCTTCAAAATTATATCAAATGTGATAGGTTTTAACGAACTTTTTTTCATGAAAAAAACGGACGGAAAAACCGAACTAGGAGCATATTTGTTTCCTTTCTCACGGAAGGAGAAAAAAATGTTTCAATTTCGTTTCAGAGAGCCACGGCCGTGCTTCTCGTGGAAGCAAACCCGTGGTTCTCGTGGAACGGAAAAAATATGAAAATGCGTTTTTTCGCTTCTGAGAGGACCAGCATAGAAGCAAATCCGTGCCTCTCAGGGAAGCAAACCAGTGCCTCTTGCGGAAGGAAAAATATGCGTTTTTTTCGTTTCCGAGAGGTACGGCCGTGCCTCTCGCAGAAGGAAAAAACGTGTTTTTTTTTAAAGGCACAACGGGCTCACAGAAGCAAATCCATCCCTCTTGCGAGAGCAAATCCAATCCGCTCGCGGCTCAGGGAAGCAAATCCATACCTCTTACTAATGCAAAAAGAATTGTGTTTTTTGCGCAATTTTTTTTTGAAATATTTTGGTCCAAAAGTTAAGAAAGGTCAGTTAAAAGCCAAAAGAACACAGAAAACACCATCTAAAAAGCCGAAAACGCATGCGGAAAATATAAAAAAAATACAATGGGAGTATCCAGAGCGCGACACGTGACGGATGAGAACGCGACAAGTGGCACGCTCTCAACCCAACCGAAGTCACCATTGGGAGGCTCCCGAAGGAGCGCTCCTTTGTTAGTTGCTCCCACATTCCCTAAAAGAGCATAGCGTTAGGGACATGGGAATCGTGTGTGGGTACGTGGGGCTTAAAGTCAACCCATACAGTTTGGTTTTCATTCGGTGTAACCCATTTAACACCGAACCGACTGAATCTATTTCATTAAAACCGAAATTTTAGTCTTTTGGTTACAATATCGGTTTGGTATTTGGTTCATCAGTTTTTATACCCACCCCTAGTTGAGCTGACATGTTTACATATGCTAACAAATTCATGTTAGTAAAGTTGTAATTACAATATAAGATTTTCAGAAAGAAGCCTACACTACTAGGGAAAACCCTAGCAGTAGCGCGGGTATTTTGCCAATCAGTAGCGCGGGACGACGCGCGTCCCACGCTACTGCTATACATGGCTAGCAGTAGCGCGCTTTAGTGAAGAGCGCTGCTGCTAATATCTGCAGCGCTTTTTAGCAGGAAACGCTACTGGTAATGCAGGGCTACTGCTAACTTTGTTCCCCTCGCTACTGCTAGTTTTATTTTTTTTTCTGCATATTTGTTTTGTATTTGAATAGGCTTTATACAATAATCTTTACCATATCATACACATACAAATGTAATCATAGTATATACATACAAATAGTCTCACGAAATCATGTCATCATCATAATCATCGTGCAACACAAAGTGGTCTCTCGTCATCATCTCGAAAATAGCGATACAAGTCTCGATTACTTGCAGCTACATCGTCATCCATCTAAACAATGATATACGCGAGAAGAGCTATCACTTTGAGTGAGAGCGGAACTATGCAGTACATGAGTTCGTATCCCTCTCTCGCATTAGCGTGAACCTAAACTAACTGTTGCCTGTCGCTCGGAAACCGGAAACCGGTACACCTGGGCCTGACGCTCCGGCCACTCGTCGTATATATACTCCTTGCATAGCACTTCTTCGCCATCGATGATCTATGCACCTGCATCTTCACATGAGTCGATGATATGCAACATATATAGTTGAGCAACAGAAAGAGACAGACTTGGCAAAAATAGAAGCAACATATCATAAGCATAAATAACAAAGTTGATCATACCCAAAATGCCCTAACTAGAGTGATCGTCACTAGTCGAGGAGGACGGTTTAATTACATCACAAATAAAGTTTCGTCGTGCATAACTCAAAGTTTCGTCATACAGAAAGTATGGACTAAACGGACACATTGTCATATATCGACAATCACTCCAACATGTAGTGCCATCCATCCAAGTCAGGGAGATAGTCCCCGACCCTAGTGAAAGGCTTCAGATCGAGACGCTGAGCGGCTACCCGTGTTCGGACGTCTTAACGCAACATTTGTCCTTCTTCGTAGAACATCCCTGTTTTTCCGATGACCTCCTTCATGATGATTTGGGCAAGTTCACGCTGGATGTGATAGAACTCAGCTCGAAGTCGATGATCCTTGGTATCTCCTACCTTCTTTGCCCATTGCAGAAGCCGAATGTACGTGGCATGCGAAGGTTCTGGTGATCCTGTCTGTACTCCAACATGTGGTGTAGGACATAGAATCCATCATTAAGAGAATCACTCGGTTGCTGGATGCAGCAGAAGTCGCTCTTATGGCCGAAGGCGGGCCTGCCGTCCCTTCTCTTCTTGTCCTTGAACTCTCCACCCCGTGCGTCGTAGTAAAACATAGCACTGTCGAGAACATCCTTGATGTGGGTGTAATCCTTTTTTTTAATGTTCTTCGACGAGTCCAAGTAAAGAGCGTGGGAGTATCGAGGGTAGAGGATGATGAGGACGGCGCGCCCGCCGCGGCACAAAATAACTACACCTCAAATTAATTAGCCTCCACCGTGCGAATGAATGATTGAAATCGAAGGAAGGATATCCGCGCGGATGACTTATAGGGGATGATAAGGCACGAGAATCACCTCCTTGTCCTTATTGGCGAGCATGAAATTTACGATGTATTCCCTCGCATATTCACGGTGCTTTGCGCAGACTCCCAAGAAGCCCTCGTGCATGAAGTACGGGTCAGCGACACATATATGAGGTATCTGCTCAACCCCGATGATGTAGTTCATGTGCAAGGCATAAAGGCGGACAAACATAAAATCCAGCTTCTTCACATGAAACATGTCGAATATGTAATCGAATCAAAGGAAGAACTTCTCTGCGGGGAATGTGTCGACGTACGACAATTGCCGCGGAACGTTAACCACGTAGAGTGGGTATCCTGGATCTTTCGAGGCGATGAGGCCTTTCTCTATCCGCATCACATCGTCGTGAAGTCTCCTTAGATCGCCGAATCTGGCCCCTAGCGCTGCTACAGGTAGGATTGGTTGACCGGGGATATGCCATTTATCCGCATGGGGGATATCTATACGGTCTTGAACCCGAGGCTGCAGAGGCCGGTGGATCATAGAATCAGCTTTTTTGCTTTTCCTCGGTCTCTTCCTAGACTTTTCTTTACTGCCGGAAGGTCGTCCATAATACGTTCAGCCTCCGGAGACGGCAATTCAGGCACCGACTCATGACGCTCAAACCCTAAGTAGGTGCCAGTATTGACATACTGTTGAGTGCAATCGTCATCCTCATCCTCACCTATGGCGACGTCACCAGCGACTAATGGAGCCTTTTCCTCACCCCCTCCGCTATCACCCAGCACGACAGCCGACGCTAATTGGGTAGGTGAGGTGTTGATGTTCATACCTAACTGCGGCTCGTGGGTGTGCTCCCGGCCGCCTCCAGACGAAGCAGACTCTTAGGCCACAACAGGACCCACCCATTGAAACAATCACCAAGCCACCGCGGGGTCTTGTCGTCATCCCCCACTAGTTCCAGCGGAGCCAAATTCTCGTGGCCCGGTTTGACACTGGCCATGGAAACCTTCAAGACGTTCGGGGGGATCGGCCGGCTGTGGAACAATGGTTCCTTCGGATTCATTATCGTCGCCTTCCCCACGTCCACCTTCTGGTCACCGATGGTGTACAATATGGTGCACGGGGTTTCGTCGGCCTACAAAGAAAAGTCTGCGACGTGAGACATCCAAAAGGCAACGAAAACGGGAGATTATACATTTATTGAAGGGGGCCGGTGTGACAGATACCGTGAGGGCGTCGAGCTGAGCCAAAGACGAAGCACCGTCGAGCACGTCCGGTGCCGGAGCAGGTGCGGGAGCCGGTGCAGCTGCAGTTGCTGGTGCAACACTAGTCGAGCTGCTCCCCAAGAAGTCAGCAAGGGGAAAGTCCGCTGCATTTTTTTCTGGATTTTGCCTGGTCCAATTGAAAACGGTCGGAACCAAGGAAGTAGACATATCTACAACCACCTGTTTTGCGGCAGCTACCGCTGTTGCGACTGTCTGAGATGATTTCTTCTCAACCGCAATCTCAACATTCTTGTCGATGTTCTCTTCAGTTAACCTCCGTCTTTCCTTTGTCTCCTCCGTGGTCTCACAGTAGTACTTCTTCCACGTGGCGCCGTCTCCGACAGCGTGCATGCGTCCATACGACGGCCGAGTCTCCACCGGGAGTCGTTTCAATATGTTCAACGCCCAGCTGGATGGAGTGTCCCACTTGGGCCTCTGCTGCTCTCTCTGCAAAAGGCACAAGGATCATTTACAAATATGACTAACGTGCAGTTGAATTGACCAGAAACTAAAATTACCAGCAGACTCATGAACTCCGTCGTGACCGCGTTCGTCAACCTTCTTCACTGGGTCCCAACGGTGCCGGGCCCTGAGGACGTCACGCCCTTGCGGGACGGTGAACTCCGCCAAGGGGTCTGGGATGCCCAGACTCGCGGCTTCCGCGTCCTCCTTGGCCCATATGGACCTCTTCCCGCCGTAACCACGGCTTCCGAGGTGGTGGCACCCAATGTTCCTCTGTTCAAGCCCCTTCATGTACTTCGACTTTTTTTTGGCAGCTTCGGCCTCGCAAGCCGCCTTGAATATTTCCAAGTGCTCTGCCGTGATTGTCGGATTATCCTTTACAATCTCGGAGTTGGGTTCCTTTTTGTCGATGATCCTTGCTTTCACCCTTGTTTTCCAGGCGGCCAACGCGTCGCTAAACTTGGTCATGGCGTGTTTGTATATCTTCTTTATTTGCCGGGTCCTTATCTGGATCTTTATAATCCTTTTCATTCCGGCCCGGGAACAAGAATATCCGGTGCAGCTTCTTTAGGAGGGAGGGCCTCATATTATCTATCTTCTGTAGTTTCTCATCGTTGATGGTGGCGGTTGTCTGTATGATGCAGCCTATGTGATTGCCGTAGCACGCGCGCGCTTCCTCGGGCGCATTTGGCCCAAAATTGCCGTCGTCCACCTCCGTGACCACCAGTCTAGTAGTCCTGAGTTTGTTAGGAAGTCGTTGCCTCTTTGCTTTCGGTTCTACACCGGCTCCGCTCCCCGAGGCAGCGCCGGTCTCAGTCTTAGCACCGGTCTCGATGCCGGTCTCAGTCTCAGCATCGGTCTGCGTGTCGGTCTCAGTCCCCGATGCGACCGGTGGGCCCAGCAACAACATCGGTTGATCGTCGGCAAGGCTCAAAAATTCGTCTGCCGCCAGGTAGACGTCGTCGCAATCACCAGAACCCTGTCCTTCATCGTTGCTAGTCATGTTTCCTACGATTAAATCTAGTCAATTAATTCTAGACCTAATAAAATGAATAATGACATAAAAAGGCCTATGTTTTGTTGGAACGTTGACTCCTTCCCGGTGCCGCAAATCCCGGGCACTCGATATGTCCTAGTTTGTAGCACAAGTCATGCCGAAATTCACGGAAAATTTCGGCATGACCTTTGTTAAAAGTGGACAAATTGAGAACCTTAAATTTGCCAGAACGTAAATGAATCAACATTCCGGCAAAACATAGGCCACTCAGCTTCATTCCCTGGAAACAGTGTTCAAATATCCATCTTCGACACCGCAACACATGTCAAAATATACACGAGCAACCACATGTCCAAATATACATGTCCAAATTTCACAAGCTAATTCAAAAACAAAGTGTAGCAGAAAATTCATTTAACTACTAATAGAACAAAATTCAGTTAACTTTAGTGCTCTATAATGATGAAAGGAAAAAAATTCAGTTAACTACTAATTTCATTCATTTAGGTTATTCATTTAACTTCACCTAATTAACCTACTGTACCACTACTACTAGCAGCACTACTAACCTAATTAACCTAGCAAAACTCTACTGCCCTAACTAAAAAACATCTAATTAACATCTACTAGTACCACTACTTCCCTAACCTAATTAACATCTACTAGTATCACTATATACTACAAGTAGCACCTACCCTAATTAAACCCTACCGCCCTAACTAACTTTTGCTGTAAACCAATTTTTTTGCTCTAAACTAATTTTTGCTCTAACATCTACTACTTAACATCTTTTGCTCTAAACTAAATTTTTTGCTCTAAACTAACTTTTGCTCTACTAAATTTTGCTCTAAAATGCAGAGAGAGAGGAGTGGGGGGGGGGGAGGGGTGTGGGACATACAGTGAGGGGAGAGACGGTGGCGGGGAGGTGCTCGGCGACGGAGGCAGGGGCGAAGAGGGCAGGCTCGGGCACGGGCAGCGGCGGTCCTGGGCGGCGGAGAGGTCGAGGGCGGCGACGGTGAGGTCGAAGGTGGCCTCGGGCGGCGGCGGTGAGGCTGAGGGCGGCCTCGGGCGGCGGCGGTGAGTATGACAGCGGCCTCAGGGGGAGAAGGTGAGGTTGCGGTCCTCCACGCCGGCAGGATACGGCGGCGAGGTGGGGCGACGGCGAATTGGGGAGACGGCGGCGAGGGCGAGGGCGAGGGATTTGGGGGAGAAGTGATAGCCGGGGGGAGGGAAACCGCTGTCTAAGTGAAATGTAACGGTAGCGCGTTCCTGAAAACGCGCTATAGCTAAGTTAGCTACAGCGCGTTTCCTGAAACGCGCTACTGCTATTCCTTTCTCCTTTTCCCCCCTTTTTCCCCTTTTTCATTTATTTTTCTTTACATTTTATTTTTTTCCTTTCTCCTTTTTCTATTTCTTTAATTTTCTTTTTACTTTTCTACTTGTTTTTCATTTTATTTTCGTTTGCAGTAGCGCCTTACACATAAACGCGCTGCTACAACAAAATTATTGGCAGCGCTGTTTCTAAAAGAGCGCTACTACTAGGTGTAGCCGATCGGCTTAGTGGTGGGAATTTTTGTAGTAGCGCTTTTACAACGGGACGCGCTACTGCTATATATATATATCTGCAGCGCGGTTATTTCGCGCGCGCTACTGCTGTCTAGCAGTAGCGCCTTTTTTAACATACGCTACTGCTAAAGTTCTGTATATAGCCTTTTCCCTAGTAGTTCTAGGCGGCCCATCAGGCACATGTCGTTGAATAAGAGCATTTGTAGCAGGCATAATACGATTCTGGAAAATCACTTTATTGTATAATTTTGAGGGAACATGAATGACCTGGCAGAACAGATCCAGTATAATTCGTATTGCAAATATAAACAAGTTCACGCTACAAAGCTAATACAAAGTTCATCACACAACCGGAGTTCGTTCGTCCTACAAATTAAACCTAGCAGAGGCCGGCTCAATCATCGATGCTGAGGTAGAACCTCTCTGCGGATATGCGGCACGGGTGTGCACAGGCATGGTGTGCATAGGCATGATCCTGCTTTGCGGCGGCGCCTTCTTCTCCGACTGCCACCTCACGCTCCATGGCGAGGAGCTCCGCATCCACCACCCAGCAACTCAGGGTGTGCGGGAAAAGAGCGGCATGGAGGTTGTTGAAGCCGGCCAAAGGGGACTCCACGCCGCTGCGGGAGAGACGACTACGGTCGTGCGCCTACTTGGATGACGATGGGTTGACGACGGGCTGGTTGGAGCTGCCGGCCTCTGCATCATGCTGGGCGAGCTTGCGTGTCGTGGACCCGCGATGCCAGCGAGCATCACCAGCCATGGAGGAGGAGAAAAAACGGCGGATTCGAGGCGGTATTTGACGGCGGAGTTGGGGCATGGTAGCGGTGGCGCAGTGGGATTGTGGTGGAGGGATAGGGTTTGCGTCTGGTAAAAGGGATACGAAGCCGTAGATATAGTGTCGGTGCGGTCAGTTTGCGGGACAACAGTACGGGCTAATTTTGCGGGAGGCATGGTATTGCGGGATCTGCTAGGGATGCTCTAACGAAACATTAGTTGCGCCCTATAATAGTTTGGATATCATTTATTTTATTATTTTTGAGATTGGCTATCATTTATTACTGCAAATCTATAGTCAATAATGTGCCTGCATGGATGTTGCGGTTGTAAGATCATGTTCGAATAGTAATAACTGATGCCTGGCTGGCCCCTCAATAATTTCCATAATGTATTGCTACTTTTTGCCTCAACCTTTGACTCATATAGCCACAGCCCAAACAACAAAATACAGAATGGTCAACTCCGTAGGGTCAATAACCCAATCTGAGAGAACCAGCGGGTCGAAGATCCCCTCGATGAAAGCCTCTCCAGGGGTGATTCATTTGGAGATGGGAGGGGATTACGAATCACCAACTAACTCGTCCAAGAACACAAAGGACGAAGCAACAAGCAACTACTTGTCCAATAACCTGGAGAAGCCCAGAAAAATGAAATGGAAGGAGGTTGATGTTCCGGCCTGGCTGCAGGAGCTCAGATCATTCAAGGAAGGGGACTGGAAGGTCCTCGTCAATAAAAGAGAAAACGGCAAGACAGACTGGGTAAGTCGTTCTCCAATCCAAACCTGGGCATGAACAGCGAATTGATTTGATTGATCCTGGAAAAGTACATAGATATAGGGTGTATGTATACCTCCCCTGCAAGGTACGACTGTGGTCATAGAATTCACATAGGTAGGCAGGCGAGATCTGTTTTTCTTTTTTGAAGATCTGTTTCCATGGACGCGTCGCTACACGGCCGTATTTTTTCTGCTAGCCACCCAGGCAAGGGTGCCGGCCAGCGATCCCGTCCCTCTCGTTATGTCACTTCCTCTGCCATAAATGCTCATACAGTATTATATACGGTAATCATCTATTGATCCATTCTGTGCTTGAATCGAGAATATAAAAGTCAATTTCCTTGTTAAAAGAAACTGTCTGCATATATGCTCATACAGTATTATATACAGCATTTATCAGAAGGTGATCTGGTTTAGTGAGGTTGTGCCTATCCACATAGAATATTTATCCTACAGAGCAAATATCCTTGTGCGTTTCTCAAAAAAAACTTCTCATGTGATATAAACCTAGATGATCCATTTCAGCCACAAATCGATCTCAGCCAATAAAATGTATGTACATACTGTAATTTCTTAAGTACATACTCACCCGCAAACAAAAATAAGTACATAGTGTAATTTGTTTCTGGTACCAAATTACGGTGTTACCTCAACAGTAAATTGTAGCTTCATCTGGACAAATGGCTTCTTCTATTTTATCAAAATGAATCAACCCATTTTAACTGCACTGAAAAATATAATAGCAAGAAAGTTACATTTCTATCGTATGCATATTTTTTTCTCTTTTTATTTTTCATTGTATCCTGACCACTCTCTTTTGTAGTTTATAGATGTTGTGTTATATTACATCCATAAGTCCAGTGAATACTTTGTTTTGATACTCGTCAAATTAACACTGAATAATTTGTAGATGTTTATACGTATACTTACTTTTACATTATGAATGCTTTACATGCCACTATACCTTCAGTTTTGCTAGATCGGTTATCTTTCCAGAGTGTTTTGTTGGCAACATGGCCATACTTATGTGTCTCGCGGTTTGCGTTCTGTCCTAGAAATATTTTTTTCTTAGCTATTTTCATTTTCATTCAGATACACGCGCACACACACATAGAAGAACAAAAGTAAAAGAACATGTTTTTAGCTTGATCCTGCTATTCTAGTTGCACATGGTTGATGAATGACTTGTACGTTAATTTCTCAAAATTATATTTTTCTTGCAGAAGTACATCCATCAGAGATATCACAAAACATTTCGCTCAGCACCTGGTGTCCGTTTCTTCCTGGATGGCAAAGAGATGGACCAGGTGTTTAAAGAAGAAAAACTACAAAAGAAGGTAACCATGTATTGTACTTTCTCCAAAAATTTACAGTAGAAATGTAATACTGTGTACAATTATCTTCTCTTAGTATTGGGCATTAAAGTTTGTCAAGTAGGGTACAAATTCGTGGGCCCTATAAATCGACTGTACGTTTTACAGTAAACCAGCATTTTAAAGTATAGATGGTTGTATGCAAAAGCTCAAGACAACAAGTATGCATATATATACAGCCTTCGCAAATAATGACGGACGTCCTTGTTCATTTCCTTCTTCCATGCAACCTACTCCGTTGTCAGTCTAAAGTTAAGATTATGTGGTTTTCCTTCATGTGAAATGGAATTAATTTCGTTTCCTTCATGCAACCCATGCAATTTTCTCTATTTGTACATGTACTGTTTAATATTTTAGTTTTGAAGATCTGTCTTCACACATTTTCATTTGATTGCTCTATTTGTACATGCAGAAGAAGAATGATCCCGGTGGTCAGGCAAGTGGTATGAACCCCAACTATATATTCAAATTTGATTGCTTGAGTTCACACATTCCTGCAATTTTGTATTGCAACTCTAGAAATTTACCTCATATAGACACACAGTTTTCCAATTCCATTGTTTTATATTGTGATACTAAATTTTAATCATTTTGTTTAATTGAAGTGTTTCCTTATTCTAGAGCATTATATTACTAGCTTCAACTAACCCAATATTTGTAAAGCAGGTGCAAGTAAAACTAGAAGAGGAAGGAAGGCTGCTGATACTAGGACAAGGGCTTTGACGCTTGGAAAACCATTCCACTATGTGCCCGAGAAGCTCCCAGTAGGTTTCATATAACCTCTGAAATATTCATGAGATGAATAATAGCAGTTTGTCTAGTACTAGTAGTCTAGCTACACACTGCAATATGCATCTTGGTGCATCGCATGAGAGCAAACTGAACCTCACGGAGGAATATGCCTGTTTTGATGTTTTTTCTTATGTGCTAGATGTAAGCTCGACAGTTACACACAGGAGATTATGTCGCTGGCTTTAATAATTGGACCGGTATTTTTTACACAGTAGTACGTTGTTGTATTGATTGGATCTTTTTTTATTTGTTCAGCTTATACTAGTGTTAATGAATACAATTATATTCGCCGAAAAGAGCATGAGAAAGTTATAAAATAAATATGCAGTTCTTCTAGCATAAGCTGAACAACTACACGTGAAGTGTATTGTCTTGACGTATACTCCCTCCGTCCCATAATATAAGAGCATTTTTTACAATACACTAGTGTCAAAAACGCTCTTATATTATGGGACGGGGAGAGTATATCTAAGCTAAATCTGGTACATAAGCTAGAAGTCAACTTGTATTTAAAGTGATGCAATTAGTTTAAAAGGTTACATAAGCATATAACAGGTAGTACATGGATATATTCAAAAGTTCTATTAGCTCAGCTCCAACATCAGACTCTCATTAACACTAGTATCACCGGAAATTGCATAAAAAGGGAGCATACTCACACGCAGCTAAACCACGAGGCATGCAGGCTAAAGTTAGTACTCCCATTCTTCGAGCCTGGCAAGCCAAAAGCTTTGATACCTGCTTGAGTCTTCAGCACATTAGTTCACAGGACCATGTATTTCCGTCAATATGGACACATTATCCCTTCGTAATGCAACAAATAATTTAGTTCTTCAATATATCAAGTTCATTATCAAGACCTTTCCATTTGAAGAAGCATATGATATAAACACATACAATCTCATCGGCTGATAGAACCATATTTGCTTTCATACAATGCACACAAAATACATATACCAGGTTATATGATTTTCGGCTAACCTCTAGGCTGTCTAACATATGGATATTAGTTGAGAAATACCGTGTCATCAATCTATGTAAGTCCAAGATGCGCAGTGCACCTTCCTATAATAACATGTCTACGGAGTTTCTGCTAGATCAGTTAACATACAAGTATATTTGAGGCTACTGTGCACAAAGCCTGGCAATTTTAATATAGAATGATATGATGGTTATTTTTTCCAGTCAATATAATTTGCACAGATCCGTGTTATAACTCTTCGTCCCATAACTTCACTCGGACTGGAAAGAAATGCATATAGCATTATAATCAATTCGTGTATGTGCTAGAACCTATAAGAATAATATGGTTTTATGAACCATGTACCATCCTGATCCCCCGTGCGAGTGTTGATTCAATGGAATCCTATCTTCCAAGTAATATTAAGACCTTCTCCCGCATGTGCCCCCATGATCCGGTTTACCTAGGGACGTGGGCAGGTATTATGCTCCCTCTTGTCGGCGAGAATTCCAACATCGGACTGGTAACATAGGTCAACGTCATGCCAAATCCCATGTGTGCGTAAAGTTGTTTGACGAACCTCGACAATGTGTCATATGCAACATTGCTTTAGCTTCGCAATATATGTTGTCGAGCTCAAGGCAAGTACTTTTCACCCTAGTGGTAGCTCGACCTCTCTTCTCGAAGCCGTGATACTGATTCCCGAACCGGGTTAAAACTTAACCCAAGTTGCATGACCATGCTTTTTGAATCTGATCACTCGAGAGGGCCGAGAGAATATCTCTCCGTATATATAGGAGGGGCAAATACTGTCTTGGTCAGCCATGTCTCGTGGTATGTCTCATGACTCACCCGAAAGCTACCTTTATAACTACCCAGTTATGGAGTAGCGTTTGATAGACCCTAAGTGAGTGGATCCTCACCCCAAGAACATGCGAGGACCTTAGGTCTAGGACATGGCATAAACATTGTACTAGAGACTAATAGATGACAGTATCTCGTTGCGTCTCAAAGTGGGTCTGCTCGACTCGGTGATCTCCATCGCCGAGTCCATACTATTGATTGAGCATCTCCATGCTCATGACTTGTGAAACATAGTTATCAACCGAGTCATATACTAGTCAAGGATATGTGTCCACATAACCTTATCAACTAGGGACCATTAGAAAGATCATCATACAATACATAGTTCCACAAACAATTTACATACTTATTGGTACATATCACTGATGATGTTCAAGGACAATACGAAAGGACTCATAAATACATAGGGAAATATCATCATCACATGATTGCCTCTAGAGCATATCTCCAACAATATACCTACATATAATGCATTCATATCATTATATATATATATATATATACTTTGCATACATATGGTCACATACATACACATCATACATGCATCAATGACATAAGCAAAAATAACCCTTCTGATTTTTTGGCCTCATGCCATAATTTCCTGAAGAATCCTTAGAAAGACATATGTTGCATATTTCATTGACTTCAAGTAATTTTTCTTGTCATTGAATGACACATAATAATTTAACCACAAGTTTTATCCAACTGTGGCATAGAGATGAAAACACAAGTTATATTCATCCATAAACTACAAAGTAAGCATACAAGTTTTTACCCTACAATGTCTTAGAGCTTCAATAGATATTATTACTTCGCTTAAGATCGCTTCTTTGTCGAAAAAGATGGGTCACATTTGACTTCTCGGATTCAACTCTAGAGCTCCTAGGTGTTTCCCTAGGAGCTCTAGTCCCCACCCTTGAGTTTATTTAGGTGAGTGTGAATGAGGGTCCATGCCAATTGGGGGCTCCTATAGCTGCCTTGGTGATAGGTAGGAAGGTAAAACTTGTCCATGAGTACATGAAGACTACTCAAAGGTGGGTTTGTCCATGCCTCATGGTGGGCCATCCCTTCTCATCGTGTCAAGAATGGGCCTTGGCTAGTTGGGCATATTTTAGACATGGTGTTCTTTTATTATTGCATTCTTCGTTAACCTAGTCTTTTTATTTTGCCTTCTCCCACATGCTGACCATGAATTTCTTTCTCATACTTTTCTTGACCACCCTCGAGCTTCTTGACTACCTTAAATTTTTGGTTACCACCTTGGATATTGTTGAGTAGCTTGAACTTTTGGTGACTACCACATAGGACTAAGTGAGAGCCACGAGTATAATTATTTACCACCCCCCACAAGATCACTTTCACTTTTGAGGGAGTTGTAGTGATGGACGATTTTGTCCACATGAGAGCACACATAGATACCAAATGTCGCTACCCAAGGGTTTTTGCATACAAGAAAATAATTGATATGTTCCCTCAGCTCATGGGGTTTCTTTTTCCAATAGCCCCTCCTAAGTTGTTTATGACTAATTGGATTGCCTTGTGAATTGCAGATTTGATACCTCAAAGTGCCTCCACGTGCATCAAGGAACCAATGTAAATAAAACTTGTTAGAAGAGGTGATGACAATCAGAAGGACCGAATGGTCACTGCATACACGGGAGAGAATGGGATATAAAGGCACTTAAAAGACGAAATCCAGAGTCCCATCCTTGTAGCATGGAAATCCTATGGCCAATATTTTTCTGTGCAACATGCAAAAAATATGTTGCAACATTTTCCAACACACCCATGTAGCTGTGTATGGAACAAATCCCTCTAATCATACAAAAATTTAAAGGAAAAATGTTTCAAGTATGCAACATAGAAGATAACACTTGTAACAATGGAAAAAAACCTGGCGTCTTGAACGCAACATTTGTAGTAGATACCCACGGTCATTCCACGCTGTCGCCCATGTGTTTGAAAAACACACACATAATCTTGTATCATGCCAAAATAAACGCAACATAAAAAATCTTTAAATTAGTAACCTTCATATGGAGCACCGAATCCCCTGCCTTAGGCTTGTAGGACAGGCTCACTGGAGCCTAGTCATCACCAGATTTACCAGAATCCCCATAGTCTCAGTGCCCTCTCAAAGGTCTTACAACAAAGGCTTATCTTTTGAGCACCAGCTCGAGGCCATGGCAACTAGGTCCGCGAGATTGATCTTGGGCAAGGGAGGCAACAGAGATAAATTGGTGGAGGATGAGTTGCTAAGGACGGGAGGAGGATGGCGACCGAGATGGCGTGGACGAGGGGAAGTTCTCGTGGTGGAGAAATGGAGCATCACATCGTCTCTGTGGTGGAGTGGAATATGGAATAAGAGTAGGGGGTAGGGAGCCAAAGGAGGGTGGTGGGTTAGCAGAGCATGAAATGGATGAAGCAATGCGCCCGACCAATCCGATCGATGTATAGGTTGGCCATACCATATCGTTTCCCATATTAAAACTGCTTTGAGAGGCTCCCATGCAGTTTCCGTAAAACATATGCTATGTATATGTGAAGTACACATATTGAAGTTGGCCATCAAGTTGATCAACGGTGTGAAATGTGTAATATAATTACGAAGTCATAAATGCGTTGATTACTTCGTTATTCATTACTTCGAACTACAAGATACCACACAGTGCTAACGGAATTGGTTGCAATATTTTCCATGATATTTGGTTGTACTTGTAAGGAACATGAATATTTAGATTAAAACACGAGAACTAAAACTGAAAACAAATATGGTTTATTGGATAGCTATAAAACATTAATTGTATATAAGTAGCTTCATCAAATAAAAATGGTTGGAACTTTTCCATGCAAGGTTGCAAGTGGAGGTCGGCCTTTTATCATGCAGGACTGCATGTTGACGTGACATGTTTGTGGATTCTAAGAGAAACATGTTAGTGGGGATAGTTATAAAATATTTATTTTATATACGTAGCATAATATAATGAAAATGAATGAGTCTCTTCCCATGCACTATTACATGTAGAGATAGGTCTTTTCCATGGATGATTACATGTCGAGCCGACATGTTTACATGTTAAAAGTATATAAGTATATGATAGTGAGTTGTAAGTATAATATAGAATTTTGAGAATGAGGCTCACCAGACAGAATAGATACTGAGCAGGCATATGTCGTTGGCTAACCAAGAATTAAGGGCATGTTTGGTTTTTGCCGAGGCTGTCCTGCCAACGAATGGGCAAGCCAAAAAATTGGCGCAGCTTTTTGCCGCCCCCGTCTCGCCAGCTACTGGCACACTGGACATGCGAGGGGAGTCGTTGGCATGCAAAGCGATGGGCCATAATCCAAGCAATGCCCAAAAGCTTCGTCAACGCGAATTATTCGGCTTGGCGGGTGGTAAGGGCGGGGCTTGGGCCACATCTTTAGGGCGGGGGGGGGGGGGGGGGGCAAGCACTAGTAGAAAAAGGACCTAATGTTCAGCTCATTAGTCCCGGTTGACTACTAGGAACTGCTTATAGATAGAAGTTTACGACTAGCGTTTGTTTATAACACCACGCTACTAGTAGTTAGTAGTAGCGCTGGCTATAAAGAGCGCTATTGGTATCAGTTAGCAGCAGCGCTTGTTACCTAGCCCACGCTACTGCTAAGTGTGACACACCACACCCCCTTGTAAAAAAATAGCAGCAGCGCCTGTCGTCCAACCGGCGCTACTGCTAGTTTAGGATCTATAGCGCCTGTTTATCTAAACGCGCTACTGCTAATTTTTCTATGTATAACATTTTACCAGTAGCGTGTGTTTCCGGCCCGCGCTATAAGTAGTGCAACACTAGCTGTAGATATTTTGCAAGCTGCCATAGCAGTAGTGCTTATAGGTGACTCGCGCTACTGCTATGCCCGCCAGCCACCTACCACCTTTCCCCTTCTTCCTCCCCTCTCTTCTTGCCCCTTCCTTTCTCCCCCTTTCCTTGCACCTTGCTTGTTCCTTTCAATGCCCCCCGTCCACCACCCCTCCATTAGAGCCCTCCCTCCCCCTCTTCTTTGCCCCTCGACCACCCCTCCATTAGAGGCCCCCCTCCCTCCCCCTCTTCTTTGCCCCTCCACCACCCCTCCATTAGAGCCCCCCTCCCTCCCCCTCTACTTTGCCCCTCCACTACCCCTCCATTAGAGCCCCCTCCCTCCCCCTCTTCTTTGTCCTCCACCACCCCCTTTTCTTTGTGCCCTCCACAACCACCCCCTCCATTAATGCCCTCCCTCCCCTTCTTCTTTCCCTCCACCCCCTTCCATTATTGCCTTCCCTCTTCTCTCCCTCTCCTCTCCCACTATCTCCCTAGCTCTCTCTCTCTTCCTAGCTAGCTAGCTAGTTAGAGTTATATATCTAGAGCTACTACATAATTAAGAAGAAAGGTGCTTGATATCCCTCTCGACACATAGGTGAGCAAAAAAAGGTGTTTGTGTGGATAGGACCGAAACTATATATATGGGCAATATGAGAATATATATACCGAATTTTGTGTGGCATAATTTGAGTTGCCTACGTTGTGTATTTGATGAAATAATGTGGGTGACATGAGTTGCCTATGTTTTGCCGAAATGTCGATTCAATTCCGTTTCGGTGAATTTCGGGCAAACTCAATATGTCCTATGTTTAGGGAAGGTCATGCCGAATTCTTGTATGAATTTGATACATGCATGCATATATACGTGGTTATAATATTTGCTCTACCCACAGGTGATCATGAAGGTCAATGGAAGGATGGTGGAAAGATACTGGCAATCCGCTATGGACGACATGTATGAAAAAAGCCTGAAGGATGTTTTATGTCCGTGTCGAAAATGCAAAGGAATAGTCAGGCTCGACCCCTTTGAGGGTGGCACATTCAAGGCGCACCTGCTCATGCATGGTTTCATGCATGGCCATACTCGGTGGATAAGTGAAGATGATGATCATGATGATGTCGCGGGGCAGGAAATAACGACAGGGGGCCACCAGACAAAGAGATGACCGATTATGTGCCCGAAGAGGAAGACCGCCTCAAAAATGTCGATGGCGAAGAGTCAGTTCAAGGCGGAGAAGACGCAGACACGCCGCCGTCTTCGTCGCTACTAAGTTCAGCCATGCGGGTCCCGCATGTTCGAGACCTGCTTCGCAAGAAGACGACTAGCGACAGAGCTGCTTCTAGAGAGGAGGCCTAACTGGCGCAACTGGAGGTAGACTCGATTACTCCTTTGTATGATGATTGCAATCCCGAGGTGACCCGCTTGAGTTTCACACTAGAACTTCTAAAGACGAAGGCAAAAAACAAATGGACAGATACAAGCCTGGATGAGCTTCTGAAGTATCTAAAGAAGGTTCTTCCTGCGGGAAGCCTGTGTCCTACTAGTGTCGAGGAGGCAAAGAAAATCGTGTGCCCTCTTGATCAGCCACACATTAGATATCACACATGCATCAATGATTGCATCATATATCGGAACGAGCACGCGGAAAAAACCATCTGTCCAAAGTGCAATGCTTCACGATATAAAAAGGCCGGAAAGAAAGCTCCACAGAAAGTTGTATGGTACTTTCCGATCACCCCGCGTCTCCAGCGGTATTTCATAGATCCTAAGGAAGCAAAGCTTATGCGCTGGCACGCGGAGAGGGTGAAGCCAGATGACGGAGATGAGCCGAAGCTGAGACACCTCGCAGATGCTAGCCAGTGGAGAGCATTAAATGCTGAATTTGATTTTTTCGCAAATGATCCAAGGAACATCGTGCTTGGCGCTAGTAGTGATGGCATGAATCCATTTGGCAACCAGAACTCCAATCATAGCACATGGCCCGTGTTTATCTGGATGTACAACCTCCCCCTGGTTGTGCATGAAGGAAAAATACATATACATGGCTATGCTTATTCAAGGGCCGAGACAACCGGGAAATGATATAATCCTGTATCTCGGGTTACTGAAAGAGGAGCTACAGACCTTATGGACAACGCGGGCCAAGACAAGGGATGCAAGCAATGGAGAGTATTTCTACATGAGAGTCGCGCTGATCACGACGATGCAGGACTATCTCGGTTACGGCTATCTCTCCAGCCAGTTGTGCCACGGATATTGCGGATGCACGAGGTGCATGGATGATACAACTTCTCTGCAGCTATCGAAAGATGGCGGGTCTTTGAAAATGATGTACATGGGGCATCGAAGATGGCTCGAGAAGGATGACCCGTGGAGAAAGCGTGGAGATCTATTCAATGGTAAGGCTGAGCATCGAGGTCCTCCACGTAAGCATAGCGGTGCAGAAATATATAAGTTATTGAAGAACTGGGAAAGACGAAGAAAAAGGCGCCGGAGCCCCTGCTGAAGGTATGGAAGACGAGATCTGTTTTCTGGGACTTGGAATACTGGCCCATACTCGACACGCCTCATAGCCTTGATCAAATGCATATCACAAAAAATATCCTTGAGAGTTTGCTTGGAACATTGATGAACATGCCAGAGAGGACCGACTATGGGCCGAAGGCAAGAAAAGACTTGGAATTTTTGAATATCAGGAAAGATCTCCAAATGCCCGGTAAAAGGTCGTCAGAGGAGACCGAGACGGAGACGGAGACGGAAGGTAGTGGCAAAAAAATAAACAAGAAGGAAGAACAATATTGCCCCCCCCCCTCTTGCTTCACCTTAGATCCGAAGCAGGTCGATCAATTGTTCAAGTGCCTTGCCGGAATCAAAGTTAGTTCCAGATACTGTGGGAAGATAAGCAGATATCTGGACACTAAGAAAAAAAGGTTCAGTGGGATGAAGTCTCACGACTGTCATGTGATGATGACGCAGTTACTCCCGATTGCACTTAGAGGGATTATGGACGGACATGTGCGTGAGACGCTTACTGACCCATGCCACTTTTTTGATGCTATCTCTCGAAAGTCGATCAGTGTGAAGCAACTCCATAAGCTACAGGAAGAGATCGTTGTCATACTGAATGAGCTAGAGATGTACTTCCCGCTCGCGTTCTTTGATGTCATGGTGCATCTATGTGTCCACATCGTGGACGACATCATCGACCTAGGGCCAACATTCCTGCATAGCATGATGCCGTTCGAGAGGATGAATGGCATCATCAAAGGATTCATTCGTAACATGTCCCGTCCAGATGGAAGCATAGCCCAGGGATATCTGACCAAAGAGTGCATCTCTTTCTGTGAGAGTTATCTAGCAGGCACCGGAGACCCTGTTGTTGGTTTGCCCGTCAACAAGCACTGTGGAAGGCTCGAAGGGAAGGTCACACCAACGGTCGTAGGGATGTGAATGTGTTACGCTCGGGCCGACAAAACGACCTTGACAGGGCAATCTTGGTAGTGCTACAACACCTAGATGTGCTAGAAGATTTCATGACACTTCACATAGAGACCATCGCAAAGAAGTACCATGACCGTGGGGTGCACAGGAAGGACGATGAAGTGATTAGAGAGCACAACTCCACATTCTTCCGTTGGTTCAAAGAGCGAGTTCTGGCTAATCCCCCCGATGAGGGTTGTCTGAACGGAACGCTCATATACGCCTTAGAACATGGCCCCTCGACCAACCTCACAACTTATCAAGCATACGATGTCAACGGATACACGTTCTACACGGAGGAGAAAGATATAAACAGTGATTACCAAAACTCAGGGGTGACGATGGAAGCCATGACCGGGAATGTAATTGAAAGATATTACGGAAGGGTCAAAGAGATATGGGAGGTTAACTACTCTGGATTGCATAGCGCGACGATGTTCCATGTCAGATGGGCTAAGAATGTACAGAGAGAAAACCGACATAGCGGTACCGTCAACGCCATCGCCAAAAATGAGCCATGGTACACGCTAAACACGTGAACAATGTTTCTTCATAACTGATCCGATCAATCCCAGCTGTGTTGTCATGAGGAGAAGCAAAAGGAGCATCGCCGGAATGGACAGAGTCGCCAACGAGGAAGACTACGACCAGTACAGTGATCCGATTAGGGAAGATGATGCTGATAACGATGAAACATATGTCAAAAGAAGAATAAAGACTACATTACCTACGAAAGATCGTAATCCCTGGAGAAGGAAAAGTCATGACCATGGGCTCAATTATTCGACAACGAACAAAAGAGGGAAGAAGATCAGTCTGAAGTGTCGTCGTCGCCCAAGCTGACAAACTAATCCACAAATTTTGTGTGTGTCTATTTTGTATACCGGCGTTAGTGGTCAAATGATGTAATATATATTATACTAATTATTATCCGGAGGGTAACAGTGGTATTGCTCCAATGACAGACCAAATTAAAGGAAGGAAGGAAGTTTTGCAAAATGAAATGAAAGAAAAAGCAAAAGGAACTAATAAGTTGTGGAAAATGAAATGAAAGAAAAATAAAAAGAAAAAGGAAGGAAGTTTGTGGAATATGAAAAATAAAAAGAATAATAAAAATAAAAAGAAAAATGAAAATAAAATAAAAAGGAAGGAAGTTTCTGGAATATGAAAAAGAAAAAGAAAAAGAAAAAGAAAAATAAAAATAAAAATAGAAAGCGAAAAAAAGTTAGCAGTAGCGCGTTTTGGCCTGCGCAGCGCTATAGCTAACTTAGCTATAGCGCGTTTTCCAACACGCGCTCTAGCTAAGTTGCCTACGGCACCGGTCCGCTAGCTCTTATCTCTTTCCTCTCTCTCACTCTCTCCCCCTCTCGATCCCCTTTCTTTCTGAGCTTGCGCCGCCGTCGACGCCGCACCCGACCCCGACCCCGCACCCGCCCACGCCGCCGTCGACCCCCGGCCCGTCCCCTGCCCAAGGTCCACCCCCTGGCCCGGCGCCTCCCCCGAGAACGACGCCCTACCCCCTCTACCTCCGACGACCCCAACACCGGCCGTCCTCAACACTGAGGTGCGCCATCCCTCCCTCTTCTCCCTGTCCCTCCCTCTCTCTCTCTGACTGGTCTCTGTGCAGATCGACGAGGAGGAGAAGGACGCCCACAACCGTACCCCCTCTGCCCCGGTGACCGTGACGCCGACCCCCTCAGCCCCGCGGCCGCGACCCCGACCCCGACGCGCGGTGAGCCACCCCTTCCCTCCCCTCTTCTTGTTCTTTGACATGAGCAGAGTAGATAGAAAATGAAAATGAGCTTTGACATGAGCAGAGAGTAGATAGATAATGAAAATGAAAATGAAAATGAACTTTTGACATGAGCAGTAGTATTTCGAAAATGAGATTTGACATGAGTAGATTAGTATTTTGAAGGCAGCAGTAGTTAAATGAAAATGAGCTTTGACAGATAATTAAAATGAGCTTTGACAGAATATTGAAATAAAAATAGCTTATGTTGCTTTGTTTTTAAATCAAAATGAAAATGAAAATTACAGTTTTTGAAAATTAGCTTATGTTGCTGTCAATTTTGAAAATGAGGATTTTTAATGGCATTGTTTGAGAATTTGGTCTCTCTCTCTCTCTGACCAAATTAGGTCTTTCTGCAGATCGAAACTAGGCGCAGATCGACGAGGAGGAGTAGGACGCCTTCAACCCCCCCTCTGCCCCGGCGTCCCCAACCCCGATCCCAACCTCGAGTTGCGCCACCCCCTCTTCCCTCCCACTTCATATGTCAGCACATAATGATGCAAGGGGGAGTGTTCATAATGTGGCTGTTAAAGTGTTCATAATGATTCTGTTAGTTGATCTTTTTTGCATCAGTTCGGCAGCAATGTTCATGATTGTGTATATGTCAGCAGCGACAAAGTCTGTGATGTTTGATTCAGCTTCTTAGAGTGCTCACAATGTGGTTGTTAAAATGGTTGTTAGAGTGGTGAAATGCTTGCTGTTAAAAAAGTAAACAAGTCAACTACTTCAGCACATAGTGCTTATTGTCATTTGCAGGGAAACCGATTGCGAGTGACCTATGTTTTGCTGGAAATGTTGATTCATTTCCATTCCGGCAAATTTCAGGCGCTCTATATGTGCACTTTCTAGCAAAGGTCATGCCAAAAATTTTCGTGAATTTCGAAATGACTAGTGCTAGAAAGTTGGACATATCGAGTGCTCGAGATTTGTCGCGATGGGAATGAAACGATATTTCCGGCAAAATAAAGGTCAGTTTTTTTCATTATTCACTTTATTAATAAAGCTCGATAATTAAACGACTACGACATTGAACCCTAGGAAACATGACCGACACCGATGAGGCCGGAGGTTCTCAGTCCCAATTGGGTCGAGCATGCGCCTACCTCGACTTTCTGGCGGATCAGGAGAGACAACAAGCTGGGTGTTAGGACCCCCTTGTCATGACGGATGACGACGGTGGTGGCGCCGGGGCCGACACTGATGCCACCAACGACACCGACATTGAGACTGGCGCTCATGATATTCCTAACTACAGCACGGAAGGTGGGACCTCCCAAGCCAGTGAGGGAAAGAAGGAAAAGAGGACACGGCGCCGAAATGAGCTCGGCACCGGAAGACTGGTGGTCACGGCGGTGCACCCTGGAGAGTTCGAGCCAATATAGCCGCGGGAAGTGGCAGCGTGTTACGGCAACCAACTAGCATGCATCTTACGGGATACAACTAACATCAACACCACGAAAATACAGAAGAATGAAAATTTGAAGAAGCTGCTCCTAACTAGGTTGCACACAAGATTCCTGTTCCCCGGTCGGAATGAAGATGTCGACCCATGGGATGATGATGCCATGAAAAAAATATACAACAAAGCCCTAGGGAAGTTCAGCAACGCATTGAGCGCTTGGAAAACTAGGGTGAAAAAGGCGATTGAAGTAGACCATGAAACCTACGCCAAGATTGTTGCAGACAATCCGAAAATTATGATAGAGGACTTTGAAAAGTTCAAGGAGACTTGCAATGAAGAAGCTGCCAAGGCCAGGTCGGAGAGAGGCAAGCAGCTGCAGGCAAAGAACATGAGGAACCACCGCCTTGGGTCGTGGTTACACGGGAAAGAGGCCCATGTGGGCTAAGGAGGACACAGAACGTGAACGTCAGGGGATCCCAGACCCATTTGCTGAGTTCACCGACCAGCAGGAGCACGACTTCATCAGGGCCCGATTCTCGTGAGACCCAAAAAAAATATTTTTTTCACCGACGAGCCGACTAGGAAATTCATAAGATTACTGGTAATTATCCTTTTACCACCTTACATATTAGCTTCTAATCAATGAAGTCTACTACATTCTATTCGCATTCGTAAATGATTCACGGTCCATTTTACAGAGAGAGCAACACAAGCTTGCGGCCTAAAGCGACTCGTCGACTCAGTCGTCGGTGAAGTACAAGTGGGACATTCCTTTCAACCGGGCCATGAACATAATGATGGGACACCCGCCCGGCCAGCGGCCGCAATATGGACGTGTGCACGGCGCCGGGGATGGCGCCACGTGGAAGTACTAATATAACAAGGACCCCGAGGCCAAAAGATTGAGAAAGAAGTTCAGTCAATTGACTATCGAAGAGAAGGTGGCGCGGGCGATGGAGAAAGCAAATGCTGAGACCAAAGATGAGATAATCTGTCCGGACCCCGATCCTAAGCCACATTGATCTAGCATGTAACACATCATATCACTTTGCGGCCTCAAGCACGGTATCCCCACGGGTGCCACCTTACCTGGCCCGGGACTGTTTGCGCCTTTTGGCTCACGTATATGATAGTGTCGCTAGCATCCATATGACAGAGAACCCGGGCCGACATGACTAGTCATGAACCCAAAGTGGCACTAATTTACAGGGACATGCATACATGACCCAACAACGAACGTGTCGGTCATTAGTGAGTGAATTCGGGCTGTAGCAACTGGGCTAGCAGGACTCCGGGAATCCGGGCTGTAGCAGGCTAGTAGGACTCCGAAAGACACCGCGTGACATTTCCCCTAAAGGGACAGGCACAAGATCGAAGGAGGACATGTTGGGGAACGTAGTAATTTCAAAAAAATTCCTATGTACACACATGATCATGGTGATGCATAGCAACGAGAGGGGAGAGTGTGTCCACGTACCCTCGTAGACCGAAAGCGGAAGAGTTATGACAACGCGGTTGATGTAGTCGTACGTCTTCACGATCCGACCGATCCAAGTACCGAACGCACGGCACCTCCGAGTTCAGCACACGTTCAGCTCGATGACGTCCCACGAACTCCGATCCAGCAGAGCTTCGAGGGAGAGTTCCGTCAGCACGACGGCGTGATGACGGTGATGATGATGCTACCAACGCAGGGCTTCACCGAAGCACCGCTATGATATGATCGAGGTGGAATATCATGGAGGGGGGCACCGCACACGGCTAAGATATCAAGAGATCAATTGTTGTGTCTATGGGGTGCACCCTAGCCACGTATATAAAGGAGTGGAGGAGGGGGGAGAGGGCCGGCCCCTATGGCGCGCCCTAGAGGAGTCCTACTCCCATCGGGAGTAGGATTCCCCCCTTCCAAGTAATAGAAGTAGGAGTCAAAGAAAGGGAAGAGAGAAGAGAAGGAAGGAGGGGGCGCAGCCCCTCCCCCTAGTCCAATTCGTACTAGGCCTTGGGGGGTGCACAGCCTCTCCTCTCTCTTTCCCCTAAAGCCCTATAAGGCCCATATACTCCCCGGCGAATTCCCGTAACTCTCCGGTACTCCGAAAAATACCCGAATCACTCGGAACCTTTCCGATGTCCGAATATAGTCGTCCAATATATCGATCTTTACGTCTCGACCATTTCGAGACTCCTCATCATGTCCCGGTCTCATCCGGGACTCCGAACTACCTTCTGTACATGAAAACACATAAACTCATAATACAAATCGTCACCGAACGTTAAGCGGCGGACCCTACGGGTTCGAGAACTATGTAGACATGACCGAGACACGTCTCCGGTCAATAACCAATAGCGGAACTTGGATGCTCATATTGGCTCCTACATATTTTACGAAGATCTTTATCGGTCAAACCGCATAACAACATACGTTGTTCCCTTTGTCATCGGTATGTTAGTTGCTCGAGATTCGATCGTCGGTATCTCAATACCTAGTTCAATCTCGTTACCGGCAAGTCTCTTTACTCTTTACGTAATGCATCATCCCGCAACTAACTCATTTAGTCACATTGCTTGCAAGGCTTATAGTGATGTGCATTACCGAGAGGGCCCAGAGATACGTCTCCGACAATCGGAGTGACAAATCCTAATCTCGAAATACGCCAACTCAACAAGTACCTTTGGAGACACCTGTAGAGCACCTTTATAATCACCCAGTTACGTTGTGACGTTTGGTAGCACACAAAGTGTTCCTCAGGTAAACGGGAGTTGCATAATCTCATAGTCATAGGAACATGTATAAGTCATGAAGAAAGCAATAGCAAGATACTAAACGATCAAGTGCTAAGCTAACGGAATGGGTCAAGTCAATCACATCATTCTCCTAATGATGTGATCCCCTTAATCAAATGACAACACATGTCAATGGTTAGGAAACTTAACCATCTTTGATTAACGAGCTAGTCAAGTAGAGGCATACTAGTGACACTATGTTTGTCTATGTATTCACACATGTATTATGTTTCCGGTTAGTACAATTCTAGCATGAATAATAAACATTTATCATGAAATAAGGAAATAAATAATAACTTTGTTATTGCCTCTAGGGCATATTTCCTTCAGTCTCCCACTTGCACTAGAGTGAATAATCTAGTTCACATCGCCATGTGATTTAACACCAATAGTGTTCAGTTCACATCGCTATGTGACTAACTCCCAAAGGGTTTACTAGAGTCAATAATCTAGTTCACATCGTTATGTGATTAACACCCAAAGAGTACTAAGGTGTGATCATGTTTTGCTTATGAGAGAAGTTTAGTCAACGGGTCTGACACATTCAGATCCGTATGTATATTGCAAATTTCTATGTCTACAATACTCTGCATGGAGCTACTCTAGCTAATTGCTCCCACTTTCAATATGTATGCAGATCGAGACTCAGAGTCATCCAGATCGGTGTCAAAGCTTGCATCGACGTAACTATTTACGACGAACTCTTTATCACCTCCATAACCGAGAAATATTTCCTTAGTCCTCTAAGGATAATTTTGACCAATGTCCATTGATCTACTCCTAGATCACTATTGTACTCCCTTGCTAAACTCAGGGCAGGGTATACTATTGTACTCCACTATCAATATGGTCTGGTACATAGCATGGCATACTTTATAGAACCTATGTCTAAGGCATAGGGAATGACTTTCATTCTCTCTCTATCTTCTGCCGTGGTCGGGCTTTGAGTCTTACTCAACTTCACACCTTGCAACACCGGCAAGAACTCCTTCTTTGACTGTTCCATTTTGAACTACTTCAAAATCTTGTCAAGGTATATACTCATTGAAAAACTTATCAAGCATCTTGATCTATCTCTATAGATCTTGATGCTCAATATGTAAGCAGCTTTCACCGAGGTCTTTCTTTGAAAAAACTCCTTTCAAATACTCCTTTATGCTTTCCAGAGAATTCTACATTATTTCTGATCAACAATATGTCATTCACATATATACTAATCAGAAATGTTGTAGTGCTCCCACTCACTTTCTTGTAAATACAGGCTTCACCGCAAGTCTGTATAATACTATATGCTTTGATCAACTCATCAAAGCGTATATTACAACTCCGAGATGCTTGCACCAGTCCATAGATGGATCACTGGAGCTTGCACATTTTGTTAGCACCTTTAGGATTGACAAAACCTTCTGGTTGCATCATATACAACTCTTTTTTAATAAATCCATTAAGGATTGCAGTTTTGCTATCCATTTGCCAGATTTGCTAACATGATTCGGACAGACTTTAAGCATCGATACGAGTGAGAAAATCTCATCGTAGTCAACACCTTGAACTTTGTCAAAAACCTTTTTCGACAAATCTAGCTTTGTAGATAGTAACACTACTATCAGCGTCCGTCTTCCTCCTGAAGATCCATTTATTTTCTATGGCTTGCCGATCATCGGGCAAGTCAACCAAAGTCCACACTTTGTTCTCATACATGGATCCCATCTCAGATTTCATGGCCTGAAGCCATTTTGCGGAATCTGGGCTTATCATCGCTTCCTCATAGTTCGTAGGTTCGTCATGGTCTAGTAACATGACCTCCAGAACAGGATTACCGTACCACTCTGGTGCGGATCTCACTCTGGTTGACCTACGAGGTTCTGTAGTAACTTGATCTGAACTTACATGATCATCATCATTAGCTTCCTCACTATTTGGTGTAGGAGTCACAGGAACAGATTTCTGTGATGAACTACTTTCCAATAAGGGAGCAGGTACAGTTACCTCATCAAGTTCTACTTTCCTCCCACTCACTTCTTTCGAGAGAAACTCCTTCTCTAGAAAGGATCCAAATTTAGCAACAAAAGTCTTGCCTTCAGATCTGTGATAGAATGTGTACCCAACAGTTTCCTTTGGGTATCCTATGAAGACACATTTCTCCGATTTGGGTTCGAGCTTATCAGGTTGAAGCTTTTTCACATAAGCATCGCAGCCCCAAACTTTAAGAAACGACAACTTTGGTTTCTTGCCAAACCATAGTTCATATGGCGTCGTCTCAACGGATTTTGATGGTGCCCTATTTAACGTGAATGCAGCCGTCTCTAAAGCATAACCCCAAAATGATAGCGGTAAATCAGTAAGACATATCATAGATCGCACCATATCTAGTAAAGTACAATTACGATGTTCGGACACACCATTACGCTTTGATGTTCAGGGTGGCGTGAGTTGCAAAACTATTCCGCATTGTTTCAAATGAAGACCAAACTCGTAACTCAGATATTCTCCTCCACGATCAAATCGTAGAAACTTTATTTTCTTGTTACGATGATTTTCTACTTCACTCTGAAATTTTTTGAACTTTTCAAATGTTTCAGACATATGTTTCATTAAGTAGAGATACCCATATCTGCTCAAATCAACTCTGAAGGTGAGAAAATAACGATACCCGCCGCGAGCCTCAACATTCATTGGACCACATACATCAGTATGTATGATTTCCAACAAATATGTTGCTCGCTCCATTGTTCCGGAGAACGGAGTCTTAATCATCTTGCCCATAAGGCATGGTTCGCAAGCATCAAGTGATTACAAAATCCCATCAGCATGGAGTTTCTTCATGCGCTTTACACCAATATGACCTAAACGTCAGTGCCACAATTAAGTTGCACTATCATTATTAACTTTGCATCTTTTGGCTTCAATATTATGAATATGTGTATCACTACGATCGAGATTCAATAAACCATTTATATTGAGTGTATGACCATAGAAGGTTTTATTCATGTAAATAGCACAACAGTTATTCTTTGATTTAAATGAATAACCGTATTGCAATAAACATGATCAAATCATATTCATGCTGAACGCAAACACCAGATAACATTTATTTAGGTTCAACACTAATCCCGAAAGTATAGGGAGTGTGCGATGATGATTATATCAATCTTGGAACCACTTCCAACACACATCTTCACTTCACCCTTAACTAGTCTCTGTTCATTCTGCAACTCCCATTTCGAGTTACTAATCTTAGCAACTGAACTAGTATCAAATACAGAGGGGTTGTTATAAACACTAGTAAAGTACACATCAGTAACATGTATATCAAATATACTTTTGTTCACTTTGCCATCCTTCTTATCCGCCAAATATTTG
Source organism: Triticum aestivum (assembly GCF_018294505.1). Classification (NCBI taxonomy): domain Eukaryota; kingdom Viridiplantae; phylum Streptophyta; class Magnoliopsida; order Poales; family Poaceae; genus Triticum; species Triticum aestivum. The sequence goes on from NC_057802.1 coordinate 564,441,299, forward strand.
GGGCAGTTCCTCTTCCAGTGACCATTTCCTTTGCAATAGAAGCACTCAGTTTCAGGCTTAGGTACAGACTTGGGTTTCTTCTCTTGAGCAGCAACTTGTTTGTTGTTCTTCTTGAAGTTCCCCTTCTTCTTCCCTTTGCCCTTTTATTGAAACTAGTGGTCTTGTTAATCATCAACACTTGATGCTCTTTCTTGATTTCTACCTTCATCGATTTCATCATCATGAAAAGCTCGGGAATCATTTTCGTCATCCCTTGCATACTATAGTTCATCACGAAGTTCTACAAACTTGGTGATGGTGACTAGAGAATTCTGTCAATCACCATCTTATCTGGAAGATTAACTCCCACTTGATTCAAGCGATTGTAGTACCCAGACAATCTGAGCATATGCTCACTGCTTGAGCTATTCTCCTCCATCTTTTAGCTATAGAAATTGTTGGAGACTTCATATCTCTGAACTCGGGTATTTGCTTGAAATATTAACTTCAACTCCTGGAACATCTCATATGGTCCATGACGTTCAAAACGTCTTTGAAGTCCCGATTCTAAGCCGTTAAGCATGGTGCACTAAACTATCAAGTAGTCATCATATTGAGCTAGCCAAACGTTCATAACGTCTGTATCTCCTCCTGCAATAGGTCTGTCACATAACGGTGCATCAAGGACATAATTCTTCTGTGCAGCAATGAGGATAAACCTCAGATCACGGATCCAATCCGCATCATTGCTACTAACATCTTTCAACTTAGTTTTCTCTAGGAACATATCAAAAATAAAACAGGGGAGCTAAACGCGAGCTATTGATCTACAACATAGATATGGTAATACTACCAGGACTAAGTTCATGATAAATTAAAGTTCAGTTAATCAAATTATTAAAGAACTCCCACTTAGATAGACATCCCTCTAATCCTCTAAGTGATCATGTGATCCATATCCACTAAACCATGTCCGATCATCACGTGAGATGGAGTAGTTTCAATGGTGAACATCACTATGTTGATCATATCTACTATATGATTCATGCTCGACCTTTCGGTCTCAGTGTTCCGAAGCCATATCTGCAAATGCTAGGCTCGTCGAGTTTAACCTGAGTATTCCACGTGTGCAACTGTTTTGCACCCGTTGTATTTGAACGTAGAGCCTATCACTGTTGGAAATATGCCCTAGAGGCAATAATAAAATGGTTATTATTGTATTTCCTTGTTCATGATAATTGTCTATTGTTCATGCTATAATTGTATTAACTGGAAACCGTAATACATGTGTGAATACATAGACCACAACATGTCCCTAGTAAGGCTCTAGTTGACTAGCTCGTTGATCAATAGATGGTTATGGTTTCCTGACCATGGACATTGGATGTCATTGATAATGGGATCACATCATTAGGAGAATGATGTGATGGACAAGACCCAATCCTAAGCATAGCACAAGATCGTGTAGTTCGTTTGCTAAGAGCTTTTCTAATGTCAAGTATCGTTTCCTTAGACCATGAGATTGTGCAACTCCCGGATACCATAGGAATGCTTTGGGTGTACGAAACGTCACAACGTAACTGGGTGGCTATAAAGGTGCACTACAGGTATCTCCGAAAGTGTCTGTTGGGTTGGCACGAATCGAGACTGGGATTTGTCACTCCGTATGACGGAGAGGTATCTCTGGGCCCACTCGGTAATGCATCATCCTAATGAGCTCAATGTTACTAAGGAGTTAGCCATGGGATCATGCGTTACGGAACGAGTAAAGTGACTTGTCGGTAACGAGATTGAACGAGGTATTGGGATGCCGACGATCGAATCTCGGGCAAGTAACATACCGATTGACAAAGGGAATTGTATACGGGATTGATTGAATCCCCAACATCGTGGTTCATCCGATGAGATCATCGTGGAACATGTGGGAGCCAACATGGGTATCCAGATCCCGCTGTTGGTTATTGGCCGGAGAACGTCTCGGTCATGTCTGCATGGTTCCCGAACCTGTAGGGTCTACACACTTAAGGTTCGGTGACGCTAGAGTTGTTATGGGAATTAGTATGTGGTTACCGAAGGTTGTTCGGAGTCCCGGATGAGATCCCGGACGTCACGAGGAGTTCCGGAATGGTCCGGAGGTAAAGATTTATATATGGGAAGTCATCATACGGTTACCGGAAGTGTTCGGGGGTATGCCGGTATTGTACCGGGGCCACCGAAGGGGTTCCGGGGGTCCACCGGGAGGGTCCACCAGCCCCGGAGGGCCTTATGGGCTGTAGGTGGAAGGGAACCAGCCCCTAAGTGGGCCGGGCACCAACCTCCCCCTAGGGCCCATGCGCCTAGGGTTGGGGGAAACCCTGGAGGGGGCGCCCCCCTTGAATTGGGGGGCAAGCCACCCTCCCTGGCCGCCGCCCCTCCCACCAGATGGGATCTGAGGGGGCCGGCCCCCCTCTCCCTTGCCCCTATATATATAGTGGAGGGGTGGGAGGGCAGCCATACCTTTCCCAAGGCGCAGCCCTCTCCTCCTCCAACTCCTCCTCCTCCTCCGTAGTGCTTAGCGAAGCTCTGTCGGAGAACCACGAGCTCCATTGCCACCACGCCGTCGTGCTGCTGGAGTTCTCCCTCAACTTCTCCTCTCCCCTTGCTGGATCAAGAAGGAGGAGACATCCCCGGGCTGTACGTGTGTTGAACGCGGAGGCGCCGTCCATTCGGCGCTAGATCGGATCTTCCGCGATTTGAATCGTCGCGAGTACGACTCCATCAACCGCGTTCTTGTAACGCTTCCGCTTAGCGATCTTCAAGGGTATGAAGATGCACTCCCTCTCTCTCGTTTCTAGCATCTCCTAGATTGATCTTGGTGACACGTAGGAAAATTTTGAATTATTGCTATGTTCCCCAACAATCACACCCGATCATCACGTGGTGTCTCAGCACGAAGAACTTTCGCAATGGTGCATACTCAGGGAGAACACTTATACCTTGAAATTTAGTGAGAGATCATCTTATAACGCTACCGTCGATCTAAGCAAAATAAGATGCATAGAAGATAAACATCATATGCAATCAATATAAGTGATATGATATGGCCATCATCATCTTATGCTTGTGATCTCCATCTCTGAAGCACCGTCATGATCACCATCGTCACCGGTGCGACACCTTGATCTCCATCATAGCATCATTGTCGTCTCGCCAACTATTGCTTCTACGACTATCGCTACCACTTAGTGATAAAGCAAAGCATTATAGGGCGATTGCATTGCATACAATAAAGCGACAACCATATGGCTCCTGCCAGTTACAAAACATGATCATCTCATACAATAAAATTTAGCATCATGCCTTGACCATATCACATCACAACATGCCCTGCAAAAACAAGTTAGACGTCCTCTACTTTGTTGTTGCAAGTTTTACGTGGCTGCTACGGGCTGAGCAAGAACCGTTCTTACCTATGCATCAAAACCACAACGATAGTTCGTCAAGTTAGTGCTATTTTAACCTTCTCAAGGACCGGGCGTAGACACACTCGGTTCAACTAAAGTTGGAGAAACTGACACCCGCCAGCCACCTATGTACAAAGCACGTCGGTAGAACCAGTCTCGCGTAAGCGTACGTGTAATGTTGGTCCGGGCCGCTTCATCCAACAATACCGCCGAAAAAAGTATGACATGCTGGTAAGCAGTATGACTTGTATTGCCCATAACTCACTTGTGTTCTACTCGTGCATATAACATCTACGCATGAAACCAGGCTCTGATACCACTATTGGGGAATGTAGTAATTTCAAAAAATTTCCTATGTACACACAGGATCATGGTGATGCATAGCAACGAGAGGGGAGAGTGTGTCCACGTACCCTCGTAGACCGAAAGCGCATTATGACAACGCGGTTGATGTAGTCGTACGTCTTCACGATCTGACAGATCCGAGTACTGAACGCACGGCACCTCCGAGTTCAGCACACGTTCAGCTCGATGACGTCCCACGAACTCCGATCCAACAGAGCTTCGAGGGAGAGTTCCATCAGCACGACGGCGTGATTACGGTGATGATGATGCTACCGACGCAGGGCTTCACCAAAGCACCGCTACGATATGATCGAGGTGTAATATCATGGAGGGGGGCACCGCACACGGCTAAGAGATCAAGAGATCGATTGGTGTGTCTATGGGGTGCCCCCTAGCCATGTATATAAAGGAGTGGAGGAGGGGGGAGAGGTCCAGCCCCTATGCCGCGCCCTGGAGGAGTCCTACTCCCACCGGGAGTAGGATTCCCCCCTTCCAAGTAGTAGAGGTATGAGTCAAAGAAAGGGAAGAAAGAAGAGAAGGAAGGAGGGGCGCAGCCCCTCCCCCTAGTCCAATTCGGACTAGGCGTTGGGGGGCGCGCAGCCTCTCCTCTATCTTTCCCCTAAAGCCCAATAAGGCCCATATACTCCCCGGCGAATTCCCGTAAGTCTCCGGTACTCCGAAAAATAACCGAATCACTCGGAACCTTTCCGATGTCCGAATATAGTCGTCCAATATATCAATCTTTACGTCTCGACCATTTCGAGACTCCTCGTCATGTCGCAGATCTCATCCAGTACTCCGAACTACCTTCGGTACATCAAAACTAATAAACTCATAATACAAATCGTCACCGAACGTTAAGTGTTCATATGTAGACATGACCGAGACACGTCTCCGGTCAATAACCAATAGCGGAACCTGGATGCTCATATTGGCTCCTACATATTCTACGAAGATCTTTATCGGTCAAACCGCATAACAACATACGTTATTCCCTTTGTCATCGGTATGTTACTTGCCCGAGATTCGATCGTCGGTATCTCAATACCTAGTTCAATCTCGTTACCGGCAAGTCTCTTTACTCGTTACGTAATGCATCATCCCGCAACTAACTCATTTATTCACATTGCTTGCAAGGCTTATAGTGATGTGCATTACCGAGAGGGCCCAGAGATACCTCTCCGACAATCGGAGTCACAAATCCTAATCTCGAAATACGCCAACTCAACAAGTACCTTTGGAGACACCTGTAGAGCACCTTTATAATCACCCAGTTACGTTGTGACGTTTGGTAGCACACAAAGTGTTCCTCCGGTAAATAGGAGTTGCATAATCTCATAGCCATAGGAACATGTATAAGTCATGAAGAAAGCAATAGCAACATACTAAATGATCAAGTGCTAAGCTAACGGAATGGGTCAAGTCAACCACATCATTCTCCTAATGATGTGATCCCATTAATCAAATGACCACTCATGTCAATGGTTAGGAAACTTAACCATCTTTGATTAACGAGCTAGTCAAGTAGAGGCATACTAGTGACACTATGTTTGTCTATGTATTCACACATGTATTATGTTTCCGGTTAATACAAATGTAGCATGAATAATAAACATTTATCATGAAATAAGGAAATAAATAATAACTTTATTATTGCCTCTAGGGAATATTTCCTTCAGGACACATGCCGGCCAGTCTAAGTGTTCCGGAGCAATAGCAACTTGGCTAACAGGACTCCGGTAAACCGGGCTGTAGCAGACTACCATGGCTCAGTGGAAGCACTAGACTACATTTCCCCATAAGAGAGGCTACGAAGGATAGACAACTAGGTTGTCGGATCTCACACATACCAAGCATTTCAATCATACACACAATATGCTCGATATGTGTAAATACAACACGGCATCACAACAAAACTCTACGACTCAAAGTATTTATTCATTAGGCTCCGAGGAGCCATATATTACAAACATGGGTGTGATGACCCAACATTCAAGTCATACAAGCATTAAGCACATGCGGAAGCTTAACTTGTCTGAGTATAGACAACTACAAATGAAAAATGCTGAGAAGCCTGACTATCTACAAGACCCTGCCGAGGGCACAAGATCGTAGCTGAGGTTACAAGCTAAACGTCGAAGTCCACGCGGAACTACTAGCAAGACTGAAGTCTCTCTGCAAAAACATAAATTAAGCAAACGTGAGTACGAATGTAACCAGCAAGACTTACGTCAGAACTAACTACATATGCATCGGTATCAACAAATTGGTGGTGGAGTTAAACTGCAGCAAGCCAGCTTTGACTCGGTGGCTATCCTAAACTACGACTACAAGTAACTCTTTTGAGGTGGCGTACACGAGTCCACATATTCACCATATCAATACACCACTATGGATCTGCTCCCGTCCCCTACGAGAAGGCCATCCATAGCACTCACGCTTATCTTGCGCATTTTAGAGTATCCACTTTCACTTGTCTATGAACTGTACAGGCAAACCAGAAGTCCTTTACCGTGGACGCGGTTATTCGAATAGATGGTGTTAACCCTGCACGGGTGTACTTCTTCACACACGCTCTCGCCACTTACCACCATGTACACATCATGCATCTCGGCAACCTTCAAGCGGAAGCCTGGCGCGGGAGTCCGCCACGACCTGACTAACCACACAAGTCTCTAGTCTAGGTTTATCGCCTATTCGGGTTCCATCCGCAAGGAGATCCGGCCGGGGTGTCGCTCACGGCCCCAAACGATGTGTGCAGGGTTCCCAAGCCCACACTAGTACAAAACAGGGCTTTCGTCACAGGGCAATATTCACATTAGTCCCCGTTCAGTCACGAACCGGGCCCTTTAGTCCCGGTTGGTGCCACGAACCGGACTAAAGTTAGTCCCGGTTGGTGCCACCAACCGGTACTAATGGGCTTTGAGGCATTAGTACCGGTTCATGGCACGAACTGGTACTAAAGGTCCCATTTTCAAACTCTACACCCCCCCCGGTGGACCGCCTTTTTAGTTTTAGAAAAAACAAAAGAAAATGATGGAAATGTCAAAAAATAAAATAAAATAAGTTTCCCATGTTATATGTGGTCTAGTTGTTGGGAAAATTTACAAATATGAATTTCGACTTTATTTGCAAAATCTCTCTGGAATTTGTAAAATGGGCATAACTTTTGCATACGAACTCGGATTAAAAAGTTTTTTATATGAAAAATCATCTACTCGGAAAGTTACATCCGATTTTAACCGGGGGAACCCCGTTAAACATTTTCAAAATCCTCAAAAACCTAACAGAAAAAAGGTTACGGGGCTTTTAAGATCTGGAGAGGCAAAAAAATTCAAAAAATTTCAAACTATGGTCAAACAATGGTCAATCTAATTATTCTAGAATACTAGTGTTACAGAATAATTATTTCAGTTTTTTTGAATTTTGGTCAAATCTGGTCAAACTATGGTCAAACTGTGGTCAAACAGTGGTCAAACAAATTATTGTAGAAATATTAGTGTTACTAAATAATTATTGTTTTTTAAAACAATAGTTTCAAACTCAAACAGTGAAATGTGTCACTTCATGCTCAAGCTAAATTCCTGAGGGTTAATAGGATTGACATCTTACTATTGTCAGGAAAACAACAAGTGTAGACAATTGAGCAGTTAATTATTAACCCTCTCACTACTCCATCCTGAGCACGAGGGAGAATAGAACCCGGAAGTTAAGCGTGCTCAGGCTGGAGTAGTGAGAGGATGGGTGACCGTCCGGGAAGTTAGATGATTTGGAATGATGAGGGGTGATTAGAGATTAGAGGATAAATTGAGCAGTGATGAGGGGTGGTGATTAGAGATTAGAGGTTAAAATAATTCAGAAATTTGAAAATAAAAAAAATTAAAAAAAAATCCGCAAAAAAAAATTTCAAAAAAAAATCATAAAATTTCCTTTAGTCCCGGTTGGTGTTACCAACCGGGACTAAAGGTGGAGCTCCACGTGGCCGCGGCCTTTAGTCCCGGTTCGTGTAAGAACCGGGACTAAAGGGGAGAGGCATTAGTAACGACCCTTCAGTCCCGGTTCGATAACCGGGACTAAAGGCCCTTACCAACCGGGACAAAAGCCCCCTTTTCTACTAGTGCCACCTCGACGGATGGATCTACGCTTGGTACACCGTGCCACGGTGCCTAGTCTGTCCCAAGCCCACCTGTACCGAGTGCCACTTGGTAGACGACTAACACAACCTACAAACACCAGAAACTAGTTGCAACTCCTGGACAGTGATCAGGTTAATTAATAAGTCGAGAGAGCTTGGAGTGCCCGGAGCCCAATGTGTGGTAGTAGCTGTTCATGGATCATAAACATAGAACCTAGTTCCTAAGGACGGTTTCAATGAGACAACCCACCATGTACTCCTACATGGCCTCTCACCGCTACCTTTACCAAATCATGTTCACACACTTAGCTCTCAATAGTAGGACATGTTCATCACCATTCCAATTCATCCCCGATGAATCAGACCTGACTCGACTCTAAGCAGTAGCAGGCATGACAAACAAGCATGAATGAGTAGGAGCATCAGGGCTCGAACCAGTCCTACTCATGCTAGTGGGTTTCATCTAATTACTGTGGCACTGACAGGTCATGCAGATGAAAAGGGATTCAACTACCGCAGCATGTAACAGATGAATCGTTGTTGTCCTAATGCAATAAAAGAGAGAAGGAGCAAGAGAGTGGGATTGTATTGGAATGAACAAGGGGGTTTTGCTTGCCTGGCGCTTCTGAAGATAGTATAGTTCTTCATCGGTGTCATCGATCTCATCGTCGGAACCACATCTAGCGAGGGGGAACAACCACCGGCAAAGAGAGAAAGGACACAATCAATGCAATGCACAATAATATGCATGATCATGACATGGAAATATGATGTGGTTTGAGCTAATGTAGCTAGCAACAGAAGGGTTTGAGTTGATTTGAACCAAAGGTTCAAATTCAAATTCAAACTATGAATTTCCAAAGTGCATTAACATGTTTTGGTCTATACAGCAAGGTTAATTTGCTTTATCATGCATGAAACCAGTACCAATGGATAGATTGGATTTTTCTGATCATTTTTCATATATAACTTATTTCATTCTGAGTTATAGATTATTTTCTATGATTTTTTGAAGTTTGTAGCATTTTCTGGATTTTCCTGGCTATTTAAAATTAAACTATTCCAGAAAATGTAATATTGCGTCAGCAAGGCATCAGGCTAACGTCAGTATGGTCAACGGGGTCAACCCTGACGGCTGGGACCCACATGTCATGGGCTCAGAGTCAACTAGAAGTTAATCCCATGTTGACTGTGATTTGACCCACCGCGGGACCCACTGTCAGTGACTGTGGTGGGTAATTAGCAGTGTGGTCAGGCACTAAATTAGCCGGCCACGTCGGCGGTTAATCGCCGGTGACACACAGATGCGGCGACATCGCTCGTTCCGGCGACGAGAGGAGGCGGGGTTGGGCTCTACGGCTGCAGCGCGACGAGGCGCATCGGGTGGTGGCCGCGGGGCTGCCGGAGATGGCCTAAGGCGGCGGCGTCAAGCAGAGCAGCGCCGCAGCACGGGCTCGACCGGTGCGACGCTACGGTGTACGAGACTGCGAGGGAAGCAGTGCTATGGCCTCCAGGGAGCACGCTGAGCACAACTACGTGCTCGGTTTGGTCAATCGAGGTTGCTATCTGCGGCGACGATGAACTCGCCGGCAGCAAGCTCTCGGGCTCGGCGATGAGGCTAGCTAGGGCGTGCAAGCGACAGAGGTAAGAGAGGGGGGGGGGACGCAACAGCTCACAGGGATGACGGAGAGAGAGTCAGCGGGCTCAGCGAAGGCATGACGGCGTCGGATCCCGGCGGCGATCTCCTGTGGCCGAGGAAGAAGATGAGGTCGCGGACGACGCGTCGGGGCTCTTCCGGTCGCGTGAGCCGACGGAGAGGACGAGGACTACACGGCGAATCTCGTGGCGCGACGGAGAGGCGAGGGAGTGGTGGTGGACGCAGCAACAGCAAGCGGCGACGACGAGCTCGTTCGGCCGGTGAGAGAGAGGGAGCTGAGGAAAGGATGGCCATGGGGGAGAGTGAGAGGGGTCGGGGGTGTGCGTGGCGACGTTACAGGAGGCCAGGGGAAGCAGGCAACCAGGAGGTGGCATGGCGCGTACGCGCGGGCGGCGGCCACACGCCCTTCTGCCCTCTGGCACGAGGTTGAGGACGACTGGCAGAGCCAGGTAGGCTGGGCCGGCTAGAGGAGTTGGGCCGGGTAAGTGGGCTGCCAGGTAAACTCTCTCTCTCTCTCTCTCTCTCTCTCTCTCTCTCTCGCTCTGTTTTTCCCTTTCTGTTTTTGTTTTCTATTTATTTCTTTCTGTTTTGATTTAGTTCCTAAACTAAATCATTCTTTGTAGCTTCTAAATTTTTTTATGTGGCCTGGTATAAAATATTCAGAGCCACTCACAAGTTTTCAGGATTATTCGAGTTATAAAAGTATTTATAGGAATTTATATCTCCAATTCAAATAAGTATTGATTTAATTCGAAGACCAAAAATGTCCTCGAAAAATGTGGATCATCTCTGGTTATGGTTTTCACCTTTTTCCATAAATCATGAACATTTTTAAGGGCATTTTGGGTTCATTGAAAATATTTTGGGTTGAACCTGTTTGATTTGATCCGGTGTTAGGGTTTGATCAGTCCCCATTCCAACTTTATTTGAATTTAAACATGTTGCATCAATGATTATGCAAAGTCAAGCAATGGCTAGCTAGGGTTGTGACATAATCGCTGCCTGTAGAGATAATATGGTGTCTGCCTTTACATGCTTGATTCCAACAGTGGTCACATGGGTGCAAGAAAATCCAAACGCGCCACCAAGTGATTTTCCCATGCCCAATTTCACCGGGAGAAACTCAATGAACACCGCACCCATACCCGTACCTAGTATGGCAATTGCACCGGCACCTCCTCCAGCACCTGCTCCTGCACCCAGCTCTCACAGCAGCCCTAGCTCCGTCTATGGCTTGAATGTCGGGCCGTCGACATTGGCTGAGCTCGAAGCCCTCACGGTAAATACGCGTCGCACCTTCATCAACAGTTGCCGTTCTTTCTGGATCTCTGACGCCGCACGTATATGTCTTTGTAGTCCGACTCCACTCCGTGCACCCTCCTTTACCACATGAAGGGCGGGTTGGTGGATGTGGGGAAGGGTGCTATAGTGAAGCCCAAGGATCGAGTGTTCCACCGCCGGCAGATGCCTGATAACGCCTTAAGGGTCTCCGTGGCGAGTGTGAAAGCAGGCTATGAGGGTTTCCCTCGTCCGATACAAACCGATGGAGAGGATGAGGAGACCCCCACGCAGCTTGGCCAATCCAAAAATTGGCCGATCCTATGGCCGAAAAATCTTCTTCGTATCGAGATGGCCGGGAGCACACCAACGGGACCCCAGGAAGGTATGACCACAACCCCACCTACACCAGTACAACCATCGTCTGTGCTGATTGCTGAGATCGAGAGACACGAGGAAGGAGGGCCAACCGTTCCGGCAGATGATGCCATCTGCCCCACGGATATCGATCATGACATGGAGGAGGCCGATGACCCTCTCCAGTATTTCAATACTGGCGCCTATAACAACAAAGTAACAATGAGTCAACCATATGAATATGAGATGCATGTACCAGAGCCGGAACGTCCTCGGGAGTGCAAGAAGTCTTTTTGTTCTTGCAATCCTCGCAAGACATACCTCCAGATCCAGGTTCCACCCAAGCTCAACTAATTAGCCAGAGTCGTCCAATGCTGAGCCCGGCAACACTAGGGGTGGTGCTCAGGGAGGGTCTGACAGACCCACCAGCACCTCAGCCCACCAAGAAGATGCAGAGGAAGAGACCTACGGCGAGAAAATCCAATAAAGCTGGCAATGTTGGTTCTAGCAGCCAGCTGCCTTCGACCAAGGTTGACAGTGTACCGATGAAACATGCACCATTAATACATGTCGCGGGAGAGCCAATGGTACCGGCGAATGCACTAGCTGGCATAACAGGAGATCTCAGGAGACTCCATGACCATGTGCTTTCGACAGAGAGAAGCCTCCTCGCCTCAGATGATCCAGGATACCCACTTTATACGGTTCATGTGCCGAGCAGTTGCAAGATGTACGTCCACACATGCCCCGCAGACCTCTTCTTCCTGAGGTTTGATTACATCTTCCAGACGTTTCAAATCGGGACACTCGATTTTACGTTCGTCCGCTTGTATGCGCTGCACATGAACTACATCGTCAGGAGAGAGCAAGTCACCGGTCTTGCGGTCGCGGACCCATACTACATGCATGAGGGCTTCTTGTCAATCAACGATGCCAACCGTCAATATGCGAGTCAATACATCGAAGAATTATTGGTGAGCAATAAGGACAAAGAAACGATTCTCCTACCTTATCATCCCGGGTAAGTCATCTGCGGATAGCACTATAACACATACATCCTTTGGTGCATTTCAATAATTACTTTGCACACATGGAGGCTAACTTGATCGTGTATTTTGCGCAGCAGGGGGTGTCATGCCGTTCTCATCGTTCTTTACCCGCGTTACTCCCGCGCTCTATATTTGGACCCGTCGAAGAACATACAGAAGAAAGATTATACACAGTCCTCAAAGGTAACAAGCGTCCGTTCCACATAGGAACAATCTCTTCAGTGATGCTCAATTACTTTAGGTTTGTAGGTGTTTGGGTTTGGGTTTTCCTCACTTGATGATTTTCGCTCAAAGTCCTCGGAGGATGGGATGCTCTCAATGAAAAGTGTCAGTTTCTCTCGGAGCAGCCAACCAACTAGTGGTTCTAGGGGGCAGCTATTTATAGCCTAGGGAGCAGCCCGACATGATAACACATAAATGCCCTTCAATGATATGACCGTTAGGTGGGTACATATTTTGGGACAGCTAGCGCGTAGCACAGCAATAGCCGGATATTTGAGTATCAAATTCCTCAGGGCTATCACGTTCCTCACTTGTAGGCAATCCACACTGGCGAATTCCTAACTCCTCAGTCAGAAAAAATTCCTCAAAGAATAAAAGAACTTCGTCTCTATCACTAAAGAAATTGACTGAACTATATGAGATTTCCAATGGCTTCACTCGAAAGGATTGGATAGGTGTAGGATTTTGAGATGAGCATCACTTGGAAACTTTTCCTCAGTTTTACCTCGTCCCCTTTAACAGTACGGTGTTTCCTGTGACTCAAGAAAGAGAAAATGAAACTACGAAAACAAAAGTCTTCACGCTTCATATTCCTCGCATGAATATCAAATCTTCATGGTCACACCAATTTCTTCACTTTCAAAGTCCTCAAGAAAACCAAAGTCTTCAGCTGAAGACATTCATTTTCAGGGGTTGACTTTCAGCGTAAATATCAAACTCCTCATAGACTTATAGACCTGTGTACACTCACAAACGCATTAGTCCCTTAACCTATAAGTCTTTACTACACCAAAATCACTAAGGGGCACTAGATGCACTGACAATCTCTCCCTTTTTGGTGATTGATGACAATATGGGTTAAGTTTTCAACGGGGATAAACATATGAAGTGTGATTGCAAGATATAGAAGAACTCCCCCCTGAAGATGTGCATATTTGAGGTATTTTCTTTTGAATATAAAATGCACATTGTAGAGTAGAATCATGGAGATCTCCCCCTATATCTTGTAATTCATACACATATTTAACATATGATATGAAGAATTTGAAATGCATGAATATGTTTAGCTTAGGGCTGGGCGTTCGGTAGTAACCAAAAATTTGATTTCTACAATTCAGTTATTTTTAAAACCAAAAATTATATAGAACTAAAAAAATGCTAACCAAGATGTTAAACGATTCGTTCGGTTTGGTGCACACCCAAACACTAGCTTACTTTTGTCTCGTACCACTTGACAAGAGTGGTAAGCTATATCAATAAAAAACTTACCTTGTTCTCGTACCTTTGACAACTCACAGACCGTCTCCTTATGTAGCCAAAGCTTCTGCCCCGTCTCATAGCTAGGCGAGGTGGCACACACGGGAGGTCCTATTGGGTGCTTTCTGCGCTGCTTAACGTTCCTGGCGCTCGCGCGCGTCGCCTAGCGGGCCGGCCCAACAACCCCGTCAAAAAACAAACAACAAACATGGTAGAAAAGTACTTGCGTGACGTGGGATTTGAACCACCGCGCCAACGTACTCAGCCGACGCAGTAACCATTACACCAGGACAGCTTAGCTATCTATGATCCAAAAAGAAACCTCTTTACTACTTCTTGTAGAACAACATTAACATAAATACATCTAAAGAACAACATTAACATAAATTCTGTACCATATAAATCATTTCAGAAAAGGAAACGTAAAAAACAAAAAGGAAATCATAGATTCGTATTAAAAGTTCAAATTAAAAATAAGGTCCATGGAATTCAAAAAAAGTTCAACAAATTTTGAAAAAAAACACAAATTAGAAAAAAAAGGATTTGAAAAAAGTTGATCGAATTTGAAAAAATAGTTCATTGATTCTGAATATGGTTCACAAATTTCAAAAAAGTTCATCGGTTTTGAAAAAAAGTTCAACGAATTTGAAAAAGATCATCGAATTTAAAAATAGTTCATCGATTTTGAAAAAAAGTTCAATGGATTTGAAAAGTTCATCGAATTTGAAAAAAAGTTCACCAGATTTGACAAAATTTCATAGAATTTGAAAAAATGTTCATCGAATTTAGAGAAAAGTTCATCATATTCAAATAAAAGTTCATGAAATTTGAAAAATAGTTCATCGAATTGAAAAAAGTTCATGCATTTTGAAAAAGAAATTAGTTCATCTATTTGAAGGAAGTGTTTGCGAATTACAAAAAGGAAACAGGGATAGATAAAAAGAAAAAGAAATGAAATGAATGAATATGTGAAAGAGAAAAGAGGGAAACATCAATCTGATCGCGTAAGTTGTGGTGGCCGGGTGGTTATAGCCCCTCAGAGCAAACTAGACGTTGAAGGTTCGAATCCCAGCTTTGTACGCTTTTTTGCACTGTAAAGAAAACAGACAGAGAAAAATGTAAGTGGGACAGCCCATCTTGCGGGAGATGCTGTGCGCCTGCAGGCGCCGGTTTGTAGAAAAAAACTGTAACCGGCGCCTGGAGCGCTAAATAGGGAATGCCGGTACACACCAGCAAGATATTGCTTTTATTTTACTGCTGGAGCACTTCACCAGGAAGCCCACGACACAGAGTCATGTCCCTGGCCGTAGGTTTAGGTTATGCTTTGCGCCTTGTGCAGCTGCAGGCGGGCTAGTGGGCTACCTGGCTGCTGGCTAGGCCCTTACACTACTGCAGGAATGCCTAGCAGTGGCAGGTGGAAAAAGTCTAGAAGTGCGGGGCAAGGTTTTCAGGGCCGCCCGCCACTGGTGGTAGCCCAAGAGCAATGGCGGGTTGTTTCGGGACTTGTCACAGTTTTCCGCATTGCCTGTCATAGGAATTGCGCGCATAAGTGGTGGTCCTTTTGTACCGCCCGCCACATTGTGATGTGAGCTGCTACTACCGCATGCTGAATTGCAGCATATTGCACCTTCATATCATCAGATTGTATTTGATACATAAATTCTGGTTTGAACCTTGATCCACATACACGCACCACATTACAGTAATGTCAGATTAATAAAAAGTAGTAGTTATAAAGCAAATATAACAAGTGCATTGCAATAAATAATAAGCACATATGTGTCGTTGCTCATCACATAATTAATAGTTTGACGAGTTGTTCGGCCATTGTTCAACACGTAAACCGTTAGCAAAAACCGCAGATACTACATGAGTTAGTACTTGATGGAATGAATGGGGACCAACATGCCGCTTGTTCTGGAATTGAAATTTTTGCCTCTCGAAGAGCCTATTGAACAGCCTCAGCGGCCGTCGGTATGGTGGGTCGACTCATACCCGGCCAGATCCTCAGCCTCTCATTCCGGGGTCGCCTCCATAAGGATGCACACTGCAAGGTCACTGAACTGCCTCTCTACAATCTTCTCAATCGCTGGGAGAGAACAGTAGGCCATTGGAACACTTCTGACCCAGTCTAACATCGCCTCCCTGAGGTGCTATGCCCGATACTTTTCCCGCGTCCATAGATAGTTCTTCTTCATGTCCACCGCAGAGACCCCTTCCCACAAATCATCTGGCAGCCCCATTTGTTAGTTTTAGCAGACAATAACATTCAAAATATATACATACAAAAAAGATCACAAGGTTAATATATAAATGAATGACACTCGCAGATATAAAGTAGAGATCACAAGGTAACAAGCATTATGTCATGACATAGTTTAATGTTTTCGACAGTTTTCCAGACTGTAAAGGAGCATGTATATCGCCATGTTGATGTTTCATTCTCATCTCTTGTTCTTCTTGACTTTCTGCCCGCAGTAAAACATTCCCTCATACCTCACTACATGGCGATGAATGATATTCGTGAGCACCCTCTGAAGGCGCTTGTGCTCCGTGCAAAAGTGAGCTAGTAACTTTCTTCTCATTCTCTTCGGACTATTTCTACAACATTGAATCACTTCTCAATAGTCGTCCCGCGCACACAAAGTCATCCATCAAGACCATGGCATAGTAGCCAGACATGTGCATGCTTTCGCCTTTCAGTTGATGCCGGCAACAGAAGTTAGTGTTAAATTTGTACTGCGAATGCAGCATGTTCTTACGGTCGGACTTATGACTCATAAAAAAAGCAGCATTGAGAACTTTCTTCAGATTGTTGCCCGCGGTGGCGAGGAGGGCCGCGACGCAACATCGACGAAGGGGCTGATAGAAATGAGGGGCGCGACAACGGCGGCGAGCAGGAGAGGCGGTAACGAGGGGCGCGACGGCAGCGAGGATGAGAGGTGGCAATGAGGGGCGAGGCTGTGAGTCGGGCAAGATTTGGGGGTACTTGCGCGGGGGGGAGTGGCGGGGGATAATGCCAAATTTTAGAATGGTTTTTTGGGTGGAGGGAAACTGAATTGCATGTACTGTCGTGGGTCTACGTGTGACGGGCGAGGCAAGGCGCCCGCCACACATAAGTGGATGATACTTCCACTACTAGGAAAAGGCCTACTAGTGGCGCACCAGTTTTGCCTACTAATGGCGCACTACTGGTGCGCCACTAGTACCACGCCACTAGTATTTTTACTAATGGCGCACCACTGGTGCGCCATTAGTATAGGCCACGGTGCGCCATTACTATCTGACTTAGTAATGGCACACCACATAGAAGTG
Organism: Triticum aestivum; assembly: GCF_018294505.1. Classification (NCBI taxonomy): domain Eukaryota; kingdom Viridiplantae; phylum Streptophyta; class Magnoliopsida; order Poales; family Poaceae; genus Triticum; species Triticum aestivum. Next base: position 564,458,336 of record NC_057802.1, read on the forward strand.
CGCCATTAGTAACAATTTTTTTTCAAATATTTTTTCAGAAATATTTTTTTCAAATTATTTTTCAATTTTTTTCTTTTTTTCTTAATCTCGGGTCAATATGCTTAATCTCGGGTCAAATCGCACTAAGTGGTCAAACTTCCCAGAAGGTCACCCATCCTCACACTACTCCAGCCCGAGCATGCTTAACTTCGCAGTTCTATCCAACCCCAGCACCACCTCACTTAACAGCCACTTGTTGATATATCTATCATATCAATCCTATTAAACCTTGTTGATGTCTAGGACTTTGTTCATATTCATGAGTATGATGAAATTTTGAAAAATATTTCAAACTTCCCTGTCATATTATGAATCATTTTTTGAAAAAAAATTCCAAAAATAATTCAAAACCAATATTTTTTTCTGTTCCTAGTGGCGCACCTAGCAAACGGTGCGCCACTAGTAAGTTTGAAATTTTTTGAATTTTTTTCCCTCTAGATCTTGAAAGGCCCGTATCTTTTTTTCTGTTAGGTTTTTGAGGATTTTGAAATTTTTTTAATTCGGATGTATCTTTTCGAGTAGATGATTTTTCATATATAAAACTTTTTCATCCGAGTTCGTATGCAAAAGTTATGCCCATTTTACAAATTCCAGAAAGATTTTGCAAATAAAGTCGAAATTTGTATTTGTAAATTTTTCCAACAACTAGACCACATATCACATGCTAAACTTATTTTATTTTATTTTTTGACATTTCCATAATTTTCTTTTATTTTTTTTAAACTGAAAAGGCGGTCCGGGGGGTGCATTCGGTGGAATGGGCCAAGTTACTAATGGCGCACCGTGGGGGTGGTGCGCCATTAGTAGTTCAACTAGTAATGGCGCACCGCCCCCGCGGTGCGCCATTAGTAGTTTTTCAAAAAAAATATTTGAAACAAAATTTGTAACGAAATTACTAATGGCGCACCGTGGGAGTGGTGCGCCATTACTAGTTGAACTAGTAATGGCGCACTGTCCTCCGGTGCGCCATTAGTAATTTTGAAAAAAAATAAAAATTACTAGTGGCGCACCATGGATGTGGTGCGCCATTAGTATTTGGACACTAATGGCACACCAACACATGGTGCGCCATTAGTATATAGTAGTGGCGCACCACATGTGTGGTGCGCCATTAGTGTCCATATTATCTTTAGCCCTTTTCCTAGTAGTGTTCGATTTTGCATCATGTTGTCATGTTGATATTTATTGCCTTCTAGACTGTTATTTCACATTATGGTACAATTCTTATGCCTTTTCTCTCTTGTTTTGCAAGTTTCACATGAAGGGGGAGATTGCCGGCATCTGGAATTCTGACTGGAAAGGGCTATATCGAAGGCACCTTTTCTAAACAACTTCAAATGAGCTAAAAATTGATGGAGAATTATTTTCGAATATGTTAAAATTATTGGCAAAATAAATACTAGAGGGGGCCACTAGGCAACCACAAGCCTAGGAGCGCGCCCTACCCCCTGGGCGCGCCCCCCAAGCTTGTGGGGCCCCTGGCAGGCCTCCAAAGCCCATCTTCTCCTATATGTGCCATTTAACCTAGAAAAAATCTGAAGGAAGGTTTCGGGACAAAGCGCCATCGTCTCGAGGCGGAACCTGGGCAGGAGCACTTTTGATCTTCGGCAGAGAGATTCCGCCAGGGAAGCTTCCCTCCGGGAGGGGAAAATTGAAGCCATCGTCATCACCAACGATCCTCTCATCGTGGGAGGACCAATCTTCATCAACATCTTCACCAGCACCATCTCATCTCAAACCCTAGTTCATCACTTGTATTCAATCTTTTTTTTAGAACCTCAGATTGGTACCTGTGGGTTGCTAGTAGTGTTGATTACGTTTTGTAGTTGATGCTAGTTGGTTTATTTGGTGGAAGATTATATGTTTAGATCCTAAATGATATTCAATACCCCTCTGGTTTTGGACATGAATATGATTTGTGAGTGGTTACTTTTGTTCTTGAGGACATGGGAGAAGTCTTGTCATAAGTAATCATGTGAATTTGGTATTCGTTTGATATTTCGATGATATGTATGTTGTTGCTTCCTTTAGTGGTGTCATGTGAACATCGACTACATGACACTTCACCATATTTGGGCCTAAGGTAAGGCATTGTGGAGTAGTTATTAGATATGGTTTTCTAGAATGACATAAGCTTCAACCCTAGTTTATGCGTTATTCTGTATGGGGCTGATTCGGATCCACATGTTTTGATGCTATGCTTAGATTTATCTTCATTGTTCTTTCATAGTTGAGGATGCTTGTGAGAGGTGGTAATCATAAGTGGGAGGTTTTTCAAGTAAGAACAACACCCAAGCAACGGTCCACCCACATATCAAAGTAGCGAAGGGGAATCGAACAAAAATTATGAAAGTGACTTGATGAAATTCACGTGTGTCCTCAAGAACACCTTGCTTAATATAAGAAACCGTTCCGGCCTGCCTTTGCTACAAAAAGGAATGGGCTACCTTGCTGCACCTTTGTTACCGTTACTACTTATTGCTCGTTACAAATTATCTAGCTATCGAACTACTTGTTAGAGATAATTTCTGTGCTTGCAGAAAATATCTTTCTGAAAACATCTTGTCATTTCCTTCTGCTCCTCGTTGGGTTCAACCCCGTTACTTAACAAATTGACTATGATTGATCCCCTATACTTGTGGATCATCCGTGGAAAACACTGGCGGTCGGTCGACTGCATCCGCAATTGTTACAAGTGCATAATATGTACGCCCTTCATGCCTGGTAAGAGTGCTTACCACAATTTAGCTACAGCAGGCAATAACCACACTTGCCACTGATGTACAAATAAGCAGTGGCGGGCCTTTTTTACTGGTTTCATTATGTTGCCAGCTCTGAAACGGTCTACATGTGGTGGGCACGTATTCCTGCCCACCACTGCTCTGCTACGAGCAGTGGCGGGTAAGCTTTGGTACCCGCCACTCCTGCGTTTCCAAATTAGTTGCGGCGGGTGACCCGCCCCGCCAACCATAAATTTGTGTTCATCTATAAGCTCTCTCCCGGTAGTGTTAGCGTACTAGCCTACTTAGCGTTAGGAACGTTCCCTCGATATAACTAATTAAGGAGCACGTGAGACTAGAGAGTTTTCTGTCCTCCTAGATACGATTATTCAGATATGATGAGTTTATGTTGTTGTGTCATGTCTTTTTTGTTGGTCTGATTCTTTGTGGAGGTGAAATTTTTTATCAACACCATGATGAAGGTATAGTGATTCGACGGCCTGCACTTCTAGGGGATCATCCCCAGTGGCCTAAGTACGTTCATCGATCAAGGCTTCCGATCTTTTTGGATGGGCGACCAAATACGCTTTCAAAACCCATTATTGATAATGTTTGTGTGGGTGAAAGAGTGACAACATAGTTTCTTCAATCCAATTGCTCCCTCTTTACCGAAGTCTTTGGAGTGTTTCTTCGAGCAGAGATTGATGCCATGAAGAAGGTGTTTTCAAGAGATTTCATTGTAATTCTTAGTCATAGGAGTTACTTTGTATTTTCTTGGATGTTAGGTCCAAATCAATATACATGTAATTGTTATGAGTATGAATAAAGTTATAGGTGTTTCTAAATAAGTCTAATTAAGGAGCACATTTTGCAAAGGTCACTCCCGCCTCTTTATTTTAGCACAAGTGTCGCGCGCATGTGCGTCACTTGTTGCAATATGAAAGTTTTCTTTTTTTTTCATAGATTCGTTTATTTGAAACATTTTATCTCTTAAACCGTGCATCCAAATCTTCAACCATTTTCACCATTGGATTCCTCACGTCGAGATCTTTAAAATTATAGCCAATGTTGTTAGGTTTTAATGAACTTTTGTTCATGAAAAAGGGAAGAAAAAACCGAACCGGTAGCACATTTTCTTTTCTTTATCGCGGAAGGAGAAAACATGCTTTATTTCATTTCAGAGAGCCACGGCCGTGCTTCTCATGGAAGCAAATCTGGGCCTCTCGCGGAAGCAAACTCGTGGCTCTAGTGGAACGAAAAAATAATGAAAACGCGTTTTTTCGTTTCCGAGAGGCCCAGCGCAGAAGCAAATCCGTGCTTCTCAGGGAAGTAAACCAGTGCCTCTCGCAGAAGGAAAAATATGCGTTTTTTTTTGTTTCCGAGAGGTACGGCCGTGCCTCTCACAGAACGAAAAACGAGTTTTTTTTTTGTTTATCGAAAGGCACAACCGGCTCACAGAAGCAAATCCAAGCCTCTCGCAGCTCGGGGAAGCAAATCCGTACCTCTCTCTGATGCAAAAAGAATTGTGTTTATTGTGCAATTTTTTTTTGAAATATTTTGGTACAAACGTTAAGAAAGAACGTTGAAAAGCAAAAAACCCAGAAAACACCGTCTAAAAAGCCGAAAACGCGTGTGGAAAATATAAAAACAAAATTCGATGGGAGCATCCAGAGCGCGACACGTGACAGATGAGAGTGCGACAAGTTGCTCCCACGTTCCCAAAAAGAACATAGCGTTAGGGACGTGGGAATCATGTGTGTGGACGTCGGGCTTAAAGTCCACACATACATTTTGTTTTTTATTCGGTGTATCCAATTTAACACCAAACTGACTGAATCTATTTTGATTACTAAAAGTAGAACACGAATTTTTCTTCGCTAGTGATTAAATCTGAAATTTTGGTTTTTTTCGGTTACAGTATCGGTTTTGTATTTGGTTCGTCGGTTTTTATGCCCACCCCTAGTTGAGCTGACATGTTTACATATGCTCAAAATACATGTTAGTAAAGTTGTAATTACAATATAAGATTTTCAGAAAGAGGCCTAGGCTACCCATCAGGCACATGCCGTTGGATAAGAGCATTTGTAGCAGATCAGGTATAATCCGGTTTTGCAAAATCACTTTAGAACAGATCCAGTATAATTCGTACTGCGAATATAAATCAGTTGCACACACACATAGAAGAACACACTGCGAATATTTTTTTCTTAGCTATTTTCATTTTCATTCAGATACACGCGCACACACACATAGAAGAACAAAAGTAAAAGAACATGTTTTTAGCTTGATCCTGCTATTCTAGTTGCACATGGTTGATGAATGACTTGTACGTTAATTTCTCAAAATTATATTTTTCTTGCAGAAGTACATCCAGCAGAGATATCACAAAACATTTCGCTCAGCACCTGGTGTCCGTTTCTTCATGGATGGCAAAGAGATGAACCAGGTGTTTAAAGGAGAAAAACTACAAAAGAAGGTAACCATGTATTGTACTTTCTCCAAAAATTTACAGTAGAAATTTAACACTATGTACAATTATCTTCTCTTAGTATTGGGCATTGAAGTTTGTCAAGTAGGGTACAAATTCGTGTGCCCTACAAATCGACTGTATGTTTTACAGTAAACCAGCATTTTAAAGTATAGATGGATGTATGCAAAAGCTCAAGACAACAAGTATGCATATATATACAACCTTCGCAAATAATGACGGACGCCCTTGTTCATTTGCTTCTTCCATGCAACCTACTCTGTTGTCAGTCTAAAGTAAAGATTATGTGGTTTTCCTACATGTGAAAGGGAATTAATTTCGTTTCCTTCATGCAACCCATGCATTTTTCTCTATTTGTACATGTACTGTTTAATATTTTAGTTTTGAAGATCTGTCTTCACACATTTTCATTTGTTTATGTTATGCAGAGGAAGAATGATCCCAGTGGTCACGCAAGTGGTATGAACCCCAACTATATATACAACTTTGATTGCTTGAGTTCACCCATTCCTGCAATTTTGTATTGCAACTCTAGAAATTTACCTCATATAGACACACAGTTTACCAATTCCATTGTTTTATATTGTGATACTAAATTTCAATCATTTAATTTAATTGAAGTGTTTCCTTATTTTAGAGCATTATATTACTAGTTTCAACTAACCCAATATTTGTAAAGCAGGTGCAAGTACACCTAGAAGAGGAAGGAAGGCTGCTGATACTAGGACATGGGCTTTGACGCTTGGAAAACCATTATACTATGTGCCCGAGAAGCTCCCAGCAGTTTGTCTAGTACTAGTAGTCTAGCTACACACTGCAATATGTATTTTGGTGCATTGCATGAGAGCAAACTGAACCTCACGGAGGAATATGCCTGTTTTGATGATTTTTCTTATGTGCTAGATGTAAGCTAGACAGTTACACACCGGAGATTATGTCGCTGACTTTAATAATTGGACCGGTATTTTTCACACAGTAGTACGTTGTTGTATTGATTGGATCTTCCGCTTTCTGCCCTTTTTACGACGCTCAGCTGATGGGTCCATAGAAGACGGTACTCCGAAATACATGTGTTGCGTTTGCTAAAATTTAGTGTGCAAGTATGAGACATGAAGCATAAAAATGAAAAAAATTGACATGACCTTTGGTTAGAAAGAGGACATAACGAGTGCCAGAAATTCGGCAAAACGGAAATGAATCGATGTTTCACAAAAACATTGGATGTAAATACCTGCAAATATAAGCCAACGATACTACACTTGATCCTAGTTAAAAAATAAAAGAAAAAATCGACATGACCTTTGCTAAAAAGAGGACAAACAAGTGCCAGAAATTCGGCGAAACAGAAATTGATCGACATTTCGCCAAAACATTGGCACTCATGTCAATACCTGAAAAATGTTCCTAATGTACTCATATTTAACCTAAGCACAAATAAGAGTAAGACACACTACTCAAATTTAAACCATGCTAAATATCTATTTACACTAAACACAACTTCGATCATACCGGAGAGGTGGCTCGCTTGGCGTCCGAAGGGGGTGCGAAATATCCGATGTTGGCGGAGGAAGAGCGACGGCCGGAGGGTAGCCATCGCAGAGGAGCTTTGCGGTGGCGGTGGAAGCGAGATGCCTCCAGTGTTGGAGGAGGAGTCCATGCCCACGGCGGTGAGGAGGGCCGCGACGTAGCGTCGACGAAGGGGCTGGTAGCAATTAGGGGTGCTACAGGGGTGGCGAGCAGGAGAGGCGGTAACGAGGGCCGCGGCGGCAGCGAGGATGAGAGGCGGCAACAAGGGGCGAGGCTATGAGTTAGGCGAGATTTGGGGGGACAGGCGCTGGGGCAGGGGCAGGGGAAATGCCAAATTTTGGAACGGTTTTTTGGGTGGAGGGAAACTGAACTGCAGGCAGCGTCGTGGGTCTACGTGTGACAGGCGAGGCAAGGCGCCCGCCACACATAAGTGGGTGATACGCCCATTTTGCATCAGGTTTTCATGTTGATGTTTATTGCCTTTTAAAATGTTATTTCACATTATGATACAATTCTTATGCCTTTTCTCTCTTATTTTGCAAGTTTCACATGAAGAGGGAGATTGCGGGCAGTTGGAATTCTGACTGGAAAGGGCTATATCGGAGGCACCTTTTCTTAACAACTTAAAATGAGCTAAAAATTGATGGAGAATTATTTTAGAATATATTAAAATTATTGGTAAAAAAATACCAGAGGTGGACCCACTAGGCAGCCACAAGCCTGGGGGCGCGCCCCCCGAACTCGTGGGGCCCCTGGCAGGCCTCCGAAGCCCATCTTCTCCTATATTGGCCATTTAATCTAGAAAAAATCAGAAGGAAGGTTTCAGGATGAAGCGCACCGTCTCGAGGGAGAACCTGGGCAGGAGCACTTTTGCTCTTCGGCGGAGAGATTCCGCCGGGGACGCTTCCCTCTGGTAGGGGGACATCAAAGCCATCGTCATCTCCAACGATCCTCTCAGCGTGGGAGGACCAATCTTCATCAACATCTTCACCAGCACCATCTCATCTCAAACCCAAGTTCATCTCATGTATTCGATCTTTGTCTCAAAACCTCAGATTGGTACCTGTCTTCTAGTAGTGTTGTTTACGTCTTGTAGTTGATGCTAGTTGGTTTATTTGGTGGAAGATTATATGTTCAGATCCTTAATGATATTCAACACCCCTCTGATCTTGGACATGAATATGATTTGTGGGTGGTTATTTTTGTTCTTGAGGACATGGGAGAAGTCTTGTCATAAGTAATCATGTGAATTTGGTATCCGTTCGATATTTCAATGATATGTATGTTGTTGCTTCCATTAGTGGTGTCATGCGAACATCGACTACATGAGACTTCATCATATTTGGGCCTAAGGGAAGGCATTGTGGAGTAGTTATTACATATAGGTTTCTAGAGTGACATAAGCTTCAACCCTAGTTTATGCGTTATTCCGTAAGGGGCTGATTTGGATCCGGATGTTTCATGCTATGCTTAGATTTATCTTCATCCTTGTTTCGTAGTTGCGGATGCTTGCGAGCGGGGGTAATCATAAGTGGGAGGCTTGTTCATGTAAGAACAACACCCAAGCACCGGTCCACCCACATATCAAAGTAGCGAAGGCGAATCGAACAAAAATGATGAAAGTGACTAGATGAAATTCACGTGTGTCCTCAAGAACACCTTGCTTAATATAAGAAACCGTTCCGGCCTGCCTTTGCTACAAAAAGGATTGGGCTACCTTGCTGCACCTTTGTTACCATTACTACTTATTGCTCGTTACAAATTATCTTGCTATCAAACTACTTGTTAACGACAATTTCAGTGCTTGCAGAAAATACCTTTTTGAAAACCGCTTGTCATATCCTTCTGCTCCTCGATGGGTCAACGCCGTTATTTATCGAAAGAACTACGATTGATCCCCTATACTTGTGGGTCGTCAGTGAACAACACTGGCGGACGGCCGACTACACCCGCCACTATTACAAGTGCATAATATGTACACCCTTCAAGCCTGGTAAGAGTGCTTACCACAATTTAGGTATGGCGGGCAACAACCACACTTGCCACTGATGTACAAATAAGCAGTGGCGGGCCTTTTTTACTGGTTTCATTACGTGGCAAGCTCTGAAACCGTCTACCTGTGGTGGGCGTGTATTCCTGCCCACCACTGCTCTGCTACCAGCAGTGGCGGGTAAGCAGTGGTACCCGCCACTCCTGCATTTCCAAATTAGCTGCGGCGGGTGACCCACCCCGCCCGCCATAAATTTGTGTTCATCTATAAGCCCTTTCCCGGTAGTGTTAGTGTACTAGCCTACTTAGCGTTAGTAACGTTCCCTCGAAACAACTAATTAAGGAGCACGTGAGATTAGAGAGTTTTCTGTCCTCGCAGATACGATTATTCAAATATGATGAGTTTATGTTGCTGTGTCAAGTCTTTTTTGTTGGTCTGATTCTTTGTGGAGTTGAAATCTTTTATCGACACCATGATGAAGATATAGTGATTCCACGGCCTGCATTTCTAGGGGACCATCCTCGACGTCCTAAGTACGTTCATCGATTAAGGCTTCCCATCTTTTTGGATGGGCGACCAAATACGATTTCAAAACCCATTATTGATAATGTTCGTGCGGGTGGTAGAGTGACAACATACTTGCCTCAATCCAATTGCAGCCTCTTTACCGAGGTCTTTGGAGTGTTTCTTCGAGCAGAGATTGATGCCGTGAAGAAGGTGTTTTGAAGAGATTTCATTGTAATTCTTAGTCATAGCAGTTACTTTGTATTTTTTTGGATCTTAGGTCCAAATCAATGTACCTGTAATTGTTATGAGTGTGAATAAAGTTACATGTGTTTCTTAAAAAAGTCCAACTAAGGAGCACATTTTGCGAAGCTCACTCCCGCCTCTTCATAGATTTGTCACATGTACCTGTAATTGTTATGATATTTCAATAAAAGTGTCGCGCTGCATGTGCGTCACTTGTTGCAATATCAAAGTTTTCCTTTATTTCATAGATTTGTTTATTTGAAACATTTTATCTCCGAAACCGTACATCCAAACCTCGAACCATTTTCACCATTGGATTCCTCACATCGAGATCTTCAAAATTATATCAAATGTCGATAGGTTTTAACGAACTTTTTTTCATGAAAAACGGACGGAAAAACCGAACTAGGAGCATATTTGTTTCCTTTCTCGCAGAAGGAGAATAAAATGTTTTAATTTCGTTTCAGAGAGCCACGGCCGTGCTTCTCGTGGAAGCAAACCCGTGGTTCTCATGGAACGGAAAAAAATATGAAAATGCGTTTTTTTGCTTCCGAGAGGACCAGCGTAGAAGCAAATCCGTGCCTCTCAGGGAAGCAAACCAGTGCCTCTTGCGGAAGGAAAAATATGTGTTTTTTTTCGTTTATGAGAGGTACGGCCGTGCCTCTCGCAGAAGGAAAAAAACGTGTTTTTGTTTTTTCGAAAGGCACAACGGGCTCACACAAGCAAACCCATCCCTCTTGTGAGTGCAAATCCAATCCTCTCGCGGCTCGAGGACGCAAATCCGTACCTCTCACTAATGCAAAAAGAATTGTGTTTTTTGCGCAATTTTTTTTGAAATATTTTGGTCCAGAAGGTAAGAAAGACCAGTGAAAAGCCAAAAGAACACAGAAAACACCATCTAAAAAGCCGAAAACGTGTGCGGAAAATATAAAAACAAAATACAATGGGAGTATCCAGAGCGCGACACGTGACGGATGAGAGCGCGACAAGTGGCACGCTCTCAGCCCAACCGAAGTGACCATTGGGAGGCTCCCGAAGGAGCGCTCCTTCGTTAGTTGCTCCCACATTCCCTGAAAGAACATAGCGTTAGGGACATGGGAATCGTGTGTGTGTACGTGGGGCTTAAAGTCAACCCATAGAGTTTGGTTTTCATTCGGCGTAACCCATTTAACACCGAACCGACAGAATCTATTTCAATAAAACCGAAATTTTGGTCTTTTGGTTACAATATCGGTTTGGTATTTGGTTAGTCAGTTTTTATGCCCACCCCTAGTTGAGCTGACATGTTTGCATATGCTAACAAATTCATGTTAGTAAAGTTGTAATTACAATATAAGATTTTCAGAAAGAAGCCTACACTACTAGGGAAAACCCTAGCAGTAGCGCGGGTATTTTGCCTATCAGTAGCACGGGACGACGCGCTACTGATAAGACGCTACAGCTAACGTGTAGCAGTAGCGCCTGTCGTCCCACGCTACTGCTATACATGGCTAGCAGTAGCGCGCTTTAGTGAAGAGCGCTGCTGCTAATATCTACAGCGCTTTTTAGCAGGAAACGCTACTGGTAATGCAGCGCTAATGCTAACTTTGTTCCCCTCGCTACTACTAGTTTTATTAGTTTTTTTTCTGCATATTTGTTTTGTATTTGAATAGGCTTTATACAATAATCTTTAGCATATCATACACATACAAATGTAATCACAACATATACATACAAATAGTCTCATGAAATCATGTCATCATCATAATCATCATCCAACACAAAGTGGTCTCTCGTCATCATCTTGAAAATAGCGATACAAGTCTCGATTACTTGCAGCTACATCGTCATCTATCTAAACAATGATATACGCGAGAAGAGCTATCACTTTGAGTGAGAGCGGAACTATGCAGTACATGAGTTCGTATCCCTCTGTCGCTCGGAAACCGGAAACCGGTACACCTGGGCCTGACACTCGGGCCACTAGTCGTATATATAATCCTGGCATAGCACTTCTTCGCCATCGATGATCTATGCACCTGCATCTTCACATGAGTCGATGATATGCAACATATATAGTTGAGCAACAAAAACAGACAGACTTGGCAAAAAAATAGAAGCAACATATCATAAGCATAAATAACAAAGTTGATCGTACCCAAAATGCCCTAACTAGAGTGATCGTCACTAGTCGAGGAGGACGGTTTAATTACATCACAAATAAAGTTTTGTCGTGCATAACTCAAAGTTTCGTCATACAGAAAGTATGGACTAAACGGACACAATGTCATATATCGACAATCACTCCAACATGTAGTGCCATCCATCCAAGTCAGGGAGATAGTCCCCGAGCATAGTGAAAGGCTTCAGGTCGAGACGCTGAGCGGCTACCCGTGTTTGGACGTCTTCCCGCGACATTTGTCTTTTTCGTAGAACATCCCTGTTTTTCCGATGACCTGCTTCATGATGATTTGGGCAAGTTCGCGCTGGATGTGATAGAACTCAGCTCGAAGTCGATGATCCTTGATATCTCCTACGTTCTTTGCCCATTGCAGAATATGGGCATCGCCGAATGTACATGACATGCGAAGGTTCTGGTGATCCCGTCTGTACTCCAGCATGTGGTGTAGGACATAGAATCCATCATTAAGAGAATCACTCGGTTGCTGGATGCAGCAGAAGTCGGTCTTATGGCCGAAGGCGGGCCTGCCGTCCCTTCTCTTCTTGTCCTTGACCTCTCCACCCCGTGCGTCGTTGTAAAACATAGCACTGTCGAGAACATCCTTGATGTGGGTGTAATCCTTTTTGTTAATGTTCATCGACGAGTCCAAGTAAAGAGCGTGGGAGTATCGAGGGTAGAGGATGATGTGGACGGCGCGCCCGCCGCAGCGCAAAATAAGTACATACCTCAAATTAATTAGCCTCCACCGTGCAAATGAATGATTGAAATCGAAGGATGGATATCCGCGCGGATGACTTATAGGGGATGATAAGGCACGAGAATCGCCTCCTTGTCCTTATTGGCGAGCATGAAATTTATGATGTATTCCCTCGCATATTCACGGTGCTTTGCCCAGACTCCCAAGAAGCCCTCGTGCATGAAGTACGGGTCAGCGGCACATATATGAGGTATCTGCTCAACCCCGATGATGTAGTTCATGTCCAAGGCATAAAGGCGGACAAACATAAAATACAGCTTCTTCACAAGAAACATGTCGAATATGTAATCGAATCGAAGGAAGAACTTCTCCGCGAGGAATGTGTCGACGTACGACAATTGCCGCGGAACGTCAACCACGTAGAGTGGGTATCCTGGATCTTTCAAGGCGATGAGGCCTTTCTCTATCGGCAGCACATCGTCATGAAGTCTCCTTAGATCGCCGAATCTGGCCCCTAGCGCTGCTGCAGGTAGGATTAGTTGACCGGGGATATGCCTTTTATCCGCACCAGGGATATCTATACGGTCTTGAACCCGAGGCTGCTGAGGCCGGTGGATCATAGAATCAGATTTTTTGCCTTTCCTCGGTCTCTTCCTAGACTTTTCTTTACTGCCGGAAGGTTGTCCATAATACGTTCAGCCTCCGGAGATGGCAATTCAGGCACCGACTCATGACGCTCAAACCCTAAGTAGGCGCCAGTAATGACATACTGTTGAGTTCCATCGTCATCCTCATCCTCGTCTATGGCGACGTCACCAGCGACTAATGGAGCCTTTTCCTCACCCCCTCCGCTATCACCCAGCACGACAGCCGACGCTAATTGGGTAGGTGAGGTGTTGATGTTCATACCTAACTGCGGCTCGTGGGTGTGCTCCCGACCGCCTCTAGATGTAGCAGACTCTTTGGCCACAACAGGACCCACCCATTGCAACAATCACCAAGCCACCGCGGGGTCTCGTCGTCATCCCCCACTAGTACCAGAGGAGCCAAATTCTCGTGGCCCGGTTTCACACTGGCCACGGAAACCTTGAAGACATTCAGGGGGATCGGCCGGCTGTGGAAATGGTTCCTTCGGCTTCATTATCGTCGCCTTCCCCACGTCCAACTTCTGGTCGCCGATGGTGTACAATATGGTGCATGGGGTTTCGTCGGCCTGCAAAGAAAATTCTGCGACGTGAGACATCCAAAAGGCAACGAAAATGGGAGATTATACATTTATTGAAGGGGGCCGGTGTGACAAATACCATGAGGGCGTTGAGCTCAGCCAAAGACGAAGCATCGCCGAGCACGTCCGGTGCCGGAGCCAAGGTGCGGGAGGCGGTGCAGCTGCAGGTGCTGGTGCAACGCTAGTCGAGCTGCTCCCCAAGAAGTCAGCAAGGTGAAAGTCCGGTGCATTTTTTTCTGGATTTTGCCTGGTCCAATTGAAAACGGTCGGAACCAAGGAAGTAGACATATCTACAACCACCTGTTTTGCGGCAGCTACCGCTGTTGCGACTGTCTGAGATGATTTCTTCTCAACCGCAATCTCAACATTCTTGTCGATGTTCTCTTTAGTTAACCTCCGTCTTTCCTTTGTCTCCTCCGTGGTCTCACAGTAGTACTTCTTCCACGTGGCGCCGTCTCCGACACCGTGCACGCATCCATACGACGGTCGAGTCTCCACCGGGAGTCGTTTCAATATGTTCAATGCCCGGTTGAATGGAGTGTCCCACTTGGGCCTCTGCTGCTCTCTCCGCAAAAGGCACAAGGATCGTTTACAAATATGACTGACGTGCAGTTGAATTGATCAGAAACAAAAATTACCAGCAATCTCATGAACTCCGTCGTGACCGCGTTCGTCTCGAAAACCTTCTTCACTAGGTCCCAACGGTGCCGGGCCCTGAGGACGTCACGCTCCTGCGGGACGGTGAACTCCGCCAAGTGGTCTGGGATGCCCAGACTCGCGGCTTCCGCGTCCTCCTTGGCCCATATGGACCTCTTCCCGCCGTAACCAGGGCTTCCGAGGTGGTGGCACCCAATGTTCCTCTGTTGAAGCCCCTTCATGTACTACGACTTTTTTTGGCAGCTTCGGCCTCGCAAGCCGCCTTGAATATTTTAAAGTGCTCTGTCGTGATTGTCGGATTATCCTTTACAATCTCGGAGTAGGGTTCCTTTTTGTTGATGATCCTTGCTTTCACCCTTGTTTTCCAAGCGGCCAACGCGTCGCTAAACTTGGTCATGGCATGTTTGTTTATCTTCTTCATTGCCGGGTCCTTATCTGGATCTTTATAATCCTTCTCATTCCGGCCCGGGAACAAGAATATCTGGTGCAGCTTCTTTAGGAGGGAGGGCCTCATATTATCTATCTTCTGTAGTTTCTCATCGTTGATGGTGGCGGTTGTCCGTACGATGCAGCCTATGTGATTGCCGTAGCACACGCGCGCTTCCTCGGGCACGTTTGGCTCAAAATTGCGGTCGTCCACCTCCGTGACCACCAGTCTAGTAGTCCTGAGTTTGTTAGGAAGCCATTGCCTCTTTGCTTTCGGTTCTACACCGGCTCTGCTGCCCGAGGCAGCGCCGGTCTCAGTCTCAGCAGCGGTCTCGATGCCGGTCTCAGTCTCAGCACTGGTCTGCGTGTCGGTCTCAGTCCCCGATGCGACCGGTGGGCCCAGCAACAACATCGGTTGATCGTCGGCAAGGCTCAAAAATTCGTCTGCCGCCAGGTAGACGTCGTCGCAATCACCAGAACCCTGTCCTTCATCGTTGCTAGTCATGTTTCCTACGATTAAATCTAGTCAATTAATTCTAGACCTAATAAAATGAATAATGACATAAAAAAGGCCTATGTTTTGTTGGAATGTTGACTCCTTCCCGGTGCCGCAAATCCCGGGCACTCGATATGTCCTGGTTTGTAGCACAAGTCAAGCCGAAATTCACGGAAAATTTCGGCATGACCTTTGCTAAAAAGTGGAAAAATCGAGAACCTAAAATTTGCCGGAACGGAAATGAATCAACATTCCGGCAAAACATAGGCCACTCAGCTTCATTCCCTGGAAACAGTGTTCAAATATCCATCTTCGACACGGCAACACATGTCAAAATATACATGAGCAACCAAATGTCCAAATATACATGTCCAAATTTCACAAGCTAATTCAAATACAAAGTGTAGAAGAAAATTCATTTAACTAATAATAGAACAAAATTCAGTTAACTTTAGTGCTCCATGCAGTGGGATTGCGTGTCGTGGACCTGCCATGCCAGTGGGATTGCGTGTCGTGGACCTGCCATTCCGGCGATGCCCATATTCATCATGCCGGGCGAGCTTGCGTGTCGTGGACCTGCCATGCCAGCGAGAATCACCAGCCATGGAGGAGGAGAAAAAACGGCGGATTTGAGGTGGGATTTGACGACGTTGTTGGGGCATGGTAGCGGCGGCGCAGTGGGATTGTGGTGGAGGGATAGGGTTTGCGTTCGGTAAAAGGGATACGAAGCCGTAGATATAGCATCGGCGCGGCCGGTTTGCAGGACACATGTACGGGCTAAATTTAGAGGACCTGTTCGGGCCGCAAAAAGGATTCATTCGGTAAAATGGCCGGAATTTTGTGGGACGCATGGTATTGTGGGATCTGCTAGAGATGCTCTAACGAAACATTAGTTGCGCCCTATAATAGTTTGGATATCATTTATTTTATTATTTTTGAGATTGGCTATCATTTATTACTGCAAATCTATAGTCAATAATGTGCCTGCATGGATGTTGCGGTTGTAAGAACATGTTCGTATACTAATAACTGATGCCTGGCTGGCCCCTCATTAATTTCCATAATGTATTGCTACTTTTTGCCTCAACCTTTGACTATATATGTTCGTGTACAGCAAATGAGACTCATATGGCCACAGCCCAAACAACAAAATACAGAATGGTCAACTCCGCAGGGTCAAGAACCCAATCTGAGAGAACCAGCGGGTCGAAGATCCCCTCGATGAAAGCCTCTCCAGGGGTGATTCATTTGGAGATGGGAGGGGATTACGAATCACCAACTAACTCGTCCAAGAACACAAAGGACGAAGCAACAAACAACTACTTGTCCGGCCTGGCTGAAGGAGCTCAAATCATTCAAGGAAGGGGACTGGAAGGTCCTCGTCAATAAGAGAGAAAACGGCAGGACAGACTGGGTAAGCCGTTCTCCAATCCAAATCTGGGCATGAACAGCGAATTGATTTGATTGATCCTGGAAAAGTACATAGATATAGGGTGTATCTATACCTCCCCTGCAAGGTATGACTGTGGTCATAGAATTCACATAGGTAGGCAGGCGAGATCTGTTTTCTTTTTTGAAGATCTGTTTCCATGGACGCGTCGCTACACGGCCGTATTTTTTCTGCTAGCCACCCAGGCAAGGGTGCCGGCCAGCGATCCCGTCCCTCTCGTTATGTCACTTCCTCTGCCATAAATGCTCATACAGTATTATATACGGTAATCATCTATTGATCCATTCTGTGCTTGAATCGAGAATATAAAGTCAATTTCCTTGTTAAAAGAAACTGTCTGCATAAATGCTCATACAGTATTATATACGGCATTTATCAGAAGGTGATCTGGTTTAGTGAGGTTGTGCCTACCCACATAGAATATTTATCCTACAGAGCAAATATCCTTGTGCGTTTCTCAAAAAAATTCTCATGTGATATAAACCTAGATGATCCATTTCAGCCACAAATCGATCTCAGCCAATAAAATGTATGTACATACTGTAATTTCTTAAGTACATACTCACCCGCAAACAAAAATAAGTACATAGTGTAATTTCTTTTTGGTACCAAATTACGGTGTTACCTCAACAGTAAATTGTAGCTTCATCTGGACAAATGGCTTCTTCTATTTTATCAAAATGAATCAACCCATTTTAACTGCAGTGAAAAATATAATAGCAAGAAAGTTACATTTCTATCGTATGCATATTTTTTTCTCTTTTTATTTTTCATTTTATCCTGACCACTCTCTTTTGTAGTTTATACATGTTGTGTTATATTACATCCATAAGTCCAGTGAATACTTTGTTTTGATACTCGTCAAATTAACACTGAATAATTTGTAGATGTTTATACGTATACTTACTTTTACATTATGAATGCTTTACATGCCACTATACCGTCAGTTTTGCTAGACCGCTTATCTTTCCAGACTGTTTTGTTGGCAACATGGCCATACTTATGTGTCTCGCGGTTTGTGTTCTGTCCTAGAAATATTTTTTTCTTAGCTATTTTCATTTTCATTCAGATACACGCGCACACACACATAGAAGAACAAAAGTAAAAGAACATGTTTTTAGCTTGATCCTGCTATTCTAGTTGCACATGGTTGATGAATGACTTGTACGTTAATTTCTCAAAATTATATTTTTCTTGCAGAAGTACGTCCATCAGAGATATCACAAAACATTTCGCTCAGCACCTGGTGTCCGTTTCTTCCTGGATGGCAAAGAGATGAACCAGGTGTTTAAAGAAGAAAAACTACAAAAGAAGGTAACTATGTATTGTACTTTCTCCAAAAATTTACAGTAGAAATGTAATACTGTGTACAATTATCTTCTCTTAGTATTGGGCATTAAAGTTTGCCAAGTAGGGTACAAATTCGTGGGCCCTATAAATCGACTGTACGTTTTACAGTAAACCAGCATTTTAAAGTATAGATGGTTGTATGCAAAAGCTCAAGACAACAAGTCTGCATATATATACAGCCTTCGCAAAAAATGACGGACGTCCTTGTTCATTTGCTTCTTCCATGCAACCTACTCCGTTGTCAGTCTAAAGTAAAGATTATCTGGTTTTCCTACATGTGAAAGGGAATTAATTTCGTTTCCTTCATGCAACCCATGCAATTTTCTCTATTTGTACATGTACTGTTTAATATTTTAGTTTTGAAGATCTGTCTTCACACATTTTCATTTGTTTATGTTATGCAGAAGAAGAATGATCCCGGTGGTCAGGCAAGTGGGATGAACCCCAACTATATATTCAAATTTGATTGCTTGAGTTCACACATTCCTGCAATTTTGTATTGCAACTCTAGAAATTTACCTCATATAGACAAACAGTTTTCCAATTCCATTGTTTTATATTGTGATACTAAATTTTAATCATTTTGTTTAATTGAAGTGTTTCCTTATTCTAGAGCATTATATTACTAGCTTCAACTGACCCAATATTTGTAAAGCAGGTGCAAGTAAAACTAGAAGAGGAAGGAAGGCTGCTGTTACTAGGACAAGGGCTTTGACGTTTGGAAAACCATTCCACTATGTGCCCGAGAAGTTCCCAGTAGGTTTCATATAACCTCTGAAATATTCATGAGATGAATAATAGCAGTTTGTCTAGTACTAGTAGTCTAGCTACACACTGCAATATGCATCTTGGTGCATCGCATGAGAGCAAACTGAACCTCACGGAGGAATATGCCTGTTTTGATGTTTTTTCTTATGTGCTAGATGTAAGCTCGACAGTTACACACAGGAGATTATGTCGCTGGCTTTAATAATTGGACCGGTATTTTTTACACAGTAGTACGTTGTTGTAGTGATTGGATCTTTTTTTATTTGTTCAGCTTATACTAGTGATACAATTATATTCGCCGAAAAGAGCATGAGAAAGTTATAAAATAAATATGCAGTTCTTCTAGCATAAGCTGAACAACTACACGTGAAGTGTATTGTCTTGACGTATACTCCCTCCGTCCCATAATATAAGAGCATTTTTTACAATACACTAGTGTCAAAAACGCTCTTATATTATGGGATGGAGGGAGTATATCTAAGCTAAATCTAGGTACATAAGCTAGAAGTCAACTTGTATTTAAAGTGATGCAATTAGTTTAAAAGGTTACATAAGCATATAACAGGTAGTACATGGATATATTCAAAAGTTCTATTAGCTCAGCTCCAACATCAGACTCTCATTAACACTATTATCACCGGAAATTGCATAAAAAGGGAGCATACTAACACGCAGCTAAACCACGAGGCATGCAGGCTAAAGTTAGTACTCCCATTCATTCGAGCCTGGCAAGCCAAAAGCTTTGATACCTGCTTGAGTCTTCAGCACACATTAGTTCACAGGACCATGTATTTCCGTTAATATGGACACATTATCCCTTAGTAATGCAACAAACATTCAATATATCAAGTTCATTATCAAGACCTTTCCATTTGAAGAAGCATATGATATAAACACATACAATCTCATCGGCTGATAGAACCATATTTGCTTTCATACAATGCACACAAAATACATATACCAGGTTATATGATTTTCGGCTAACCTCTAGGCTGTCTAACATATGGATATTAGTTGAGAAATACCGTGTCATCAATCTATGTAAGTCCAAGATGCACAGTGCACCTTCCTACGGAGTTTCTGCTAGATAAGTTAACATACAAGTATATTTGAGGCTACTGTGCACAAAGCCTGGCAATTTTAATATAGAATGATGTGATGGTTATTTTTTTCAGTCAATATAATTTGCACAGATCCATGTTATAACTCTTCGTCCCATAACTTCACTCGGATTGGAAAGAAATGCATATAGCATTATAATCAATTCGTGTATGTACTAGAACCTATAAGAATAATATGGTTTTATGGACCATGTACCATCCTGATCCCCCGTGCGAGTGTTGATTCAATGGAATCCTATCTTCCAAGTAATATTAAGACCTTCTCCTGCATGTGCCCCCATGATCCGGTTTACCTAGGGACGTGGGCGGGTATTATGCTCCCTCTTGTTGGTGAGAATTCCAACATCGGACTGGTAACATAGGTCAACGTCATGCCAAATCCCATGTGTGCGTAAATTTGTTTGACGAACCTCGACAATGTGTCATATGCAACATTCCTTTAGCCTCGCAATATATGTTGTCGAGCTCAAGGCGAGTACTTCTCACCCTTGTGGTAGCTCGACCTCTCTTCTCGAAGCCGTGATACTGATTCCCGAACCGGGTTAAAACTTAACCCAAGTTGCATGACCATGCATTTTGAATCTGATCACTCGGGAGGGCCAAGAGAATATCTCTCCATATATATAGGAGGGGCACACACGGGAGGTCCTATTGGGCGCTTTCTGCGCCGCTTAACGTTCCTGGCGCTCGCGCGCGTCGCCTAGCGGGCCGGCCCAACAACCTCGTCAAAAAACAAACAACAAACATGGTAGAAAAGTACTTGCGTGACGTGGGATTTGAACCACCGCGCCAACGTACTCAGCCGACGCAGTAACCATTACACCAGGACAGCTTAGCTATCTATGATCCAAAAAGAAACCTCTTTACTACTTCTTGTAGAACAACATTAACATAAATACATCTAAAGAACAACATTAACATAAATTCTGTACCATATAAATCATTTCAGAAAAGGAAACGTAAAAAACAAAAAGGAAATCATAGATTCGTATTAAAAGTTCAAATTAAAAATAAGGTCCATGGAATTCAAAAAAAGTTCAACAAATTTTAAAAAAAAACACACATTAGAAAAAAAAAGGATTTGAAAAAAGTTGATCGAATTTGAAAAAATAGTTCATTGATTCTGAATATGGTTCACAAATTTCAAAAAAGTTCATCGGTTTTGAAAAAAAGTTCAAGGAATTTGAAAAAGATCATCGAATTTAAAAATAGTTCATCGATTTTGAAAAAAAGTTCAATGGATTTGAAAAGTTCATCGAATTTGAAAAAAAGTTCACCAGATTTGACAAAATTTCATAGAATTTGAAAAAATGTTCATCGAATTTAGAGAAAAGTTCATCATATTCAAATAAAAGTTCATGAAATTTGAAAAATAGTTCATCGAATTGAAAAAAGTTCATGCATTTTGAAAAAGAAATTAGTTCATCTATTTGAAGGAAGCGTTTGCGAATTACAAAAAGGAAACAGGGATAGATAAAAAGAAAAAAGAAATGAAATGAATGAATATGTGAAAGAGAAAAGAGGGAAACATCAATCTGATCGCGTAAGTTGTGGTGGCCGGGTGGTTATAGCCCCTCAGAGCAAACTAGACGTTGAAGGTTCGAATCCCAGCTTTGTACGCTTTTTTGCACTGTAAAGAAAACAGACAGAGAAAAATGTAAGTGGGACAGCCCATCTTGCGGGAGATGCTGTGCGCCTGCAGGCGCCGGTTTGTAGAAAAAAACTGTAACCGGCGCCTGGAGCGCTAAATAGGGAATGCCGGTACACACCAGCAAGATATTGCTTTTATTTTACTGCTGGAGCACTTCACCAGGAAGCCCACGACACAGAGTCATGTCCCTGGCCGTAGGTTTAGGTTATGCTTTGCGCCTTGTGCAGCTGCAGGCGGGCTAGTGGGCTACCTGGCTGCTGGCTAGGCCCTTACACTACTGCAGGAATGCCTAGCAGTGGCAGGTGGAAAAAGTCTAGAAGTGCAGGGCAAGGTTTTCAGGGCCGCCCGCCACTGGTGGTAGCCCAAGAGCAATGGCGGGTTGTTTCGGGACTTGTCACAGTTTTCCGCATTGCCTGTCATAGGAATTGCGTGCATAAGTGGTGGTCCTTTTGTACCGCCCGCCACATTGTGATGTGAGCTGCTACTACCGCATGCTGAATTGCAGCATATTGCACCTTCATATCATCAGATTGTATTTGATACATAAATTCTGGTTTGAACCTTGATCCACATACACGCACCACATTACAGTAATGTCAGATTAATAAAAAGTAGTAGTTATAAAGCAAATATAACAAGTGCATTGCAATAAATAATAAGCACATATGTGTCGTTGCTCATCACATAATTAATAGTTTGACGAGTTGTTCGGCCATTGTTCAACACGTAAACCGTTAGCAAAAACCGCAGATACTACATGAGTTAGTACTTGATGGAATGAATGGGGACCAACATGCCGCTTGTTCTGGAATTGAAATTTTTGCCTCTCGAAGAGCCTATTGAACAGCCTCAGCGGCCGTCGGTATGGTGGGTCGACTCATACCCGGCCAGATCCTCAGCCTCTCATTCCGGGGTCGCCTCCATAAGGATGCACACTGCAAGGTCACTGAACTGCCTCTCTACAATCTTCTCAATCGCTGGGAGAGAACAGTAGGCCATTGGAACACTTCTGACCCAGTCTAACATCGCCTCCCTGAGGTGCTATGCCCGATGCTTTTCCCGCGTCCATAGATAGTGCTTCTTCATGTCCACCGCAGAGACCCCTTCCCACAAATCATCTGGCAGCCCCATTTGTTAGTTTTAGCAGACAATAACATTCAAAATATATACATACAGAAAAGATCACAAGGTTAATATATAAATGAATGACACTCGCAGATATAAAGTAGAGATCACAAGGTAACAAGCATTATGTCATGACATAGTTTAATGTTTTCGACAGTTTTCCAGACTGTAAAGGAGCATGTATATCGCCATGTTGATGTTTCATTCTCATCTCTTGTTCTTCTTGACTTTCTGCCCGCAGTAAAACATTCCCTCATACCTCACTACATGGCGATGAATGATATTCGTGAGCACCCTCTGAAGGCGCTTGTGCTCCGTGCAAAAGTGAGCTAGTAACTTTCTTCTCATTCTCTTCGGACTATTTCTACAACATTGAATCAGTTCTCAATAGTCGTCCCGCGCACACAAAGTCATCCATCAAGACCATGGCATAGTAGCCAGACATGTGCATGCTTTCGCCTTTCAGTTGATGCCGGCAACAGAAGTTAGTGTTAAATTTGTACTGCGAATGCAGCATGTTCTTACGGTCGGACTTATGACTCATAAAAAAAGCAGCATTGAGAACTTTCTTAGATCATTGCCCGCGGTGGCGAGGAGGCCGCGACGCAGCATCGACGAAGGGGCTGATAGCAATGAGGGGCGCGACAACGGCGGCGAGCAGGAGAGGCGGTAACAAGGGGCGCGACGGCAGCGAGGATGAGAGGTGGCAATGAGGGGCGAGGCTGTGAGTCGGGCAAGATTTGGGGGTACTTGCGCGGGGGGGAGTGGCGGGGGATAATGCCAAATTTTAGAATGGTTTTTTGGGTGGAGGGAAACTGAATTGCATGTACTGTCGTGGGTCTACGTGTGACGGGCGAGGCAAGGCGCCCGCCACACATAAGTGCATGATACTTCCACTACTAGGAAAAGGCCTACTAGTGGCGCACCAGTTTTGCCTACTAATGGCGCACTACTGGTGCGCCACTAGTACCACGCCACTAGTATTTTTTACTAATGGCGCACCACTGGTGCGCCATTAGTATAGGCCACGGTGCGTCATTACTATCTGACTTAGTAATGGCGCACCACATAGAAGTGCGCCATTAGTAACAATTTTTTTTCAAATATTTTTTCAGAAATATTTTTTTCAAATTATTTTTCAATTTTTTTCTTAATCTCGGGTCAATATGCTTAATCTCGGGTCAAATCGCACTAAGTGGTCAAACTTCCCGGAAGGTCACCCATCCTCACAGTACTCCAGCCCGAGCACGCTTAACTGCACCACCTCACTTAACAGCCACTTGTTGATATATCTATCATATTAATCCTATTAAACCTTGTTGATGTCTAGGACTTTGTTCATATTCATGAGTATGATGAAATTTTGAAAAATATTTCAAACTTCCCTGTCATATTATGAATCATTTTTTGAAAAAAATTCCAAAAATAATTCAAAACCAATATTTTTTTCTGTTACTAGTGGCGCACCTAGCAAACGGTGCGCCACTAGTAAGTTTGAAATTTTTTGAATTTTTTTCCCTCTAGATCTTGAAAGGCCCGTATCTTTTTTTCTGTTAGGTTTTTGAGGATTTTGAATTTTTTTTAATTCGGATGTATCTTTTCGAGTAGATGATTTTTCATATATAAAACTTTTTCATCCGAGTTCGTATGCAAAAGTTATGCCCATTTTAGAAATTCGAGAAAGATTTTGCAAATAAAGTCGAAATTCGTATTTGTAAATTTTTCCAACAACTAGACCACATATCACATGCGAAACTTATTTTATTTTATTTTTTTGACATTTCCATAATTTTCTTTTATTTTTTTTAAACTGAAAAGGCGGTCGGGGGGGGGGGGGGTGCATTCGGTGGAATGGGCCAAGTTACTAATGGCGCACCGTGGGGGTGGTGCGCCATTAGTAGTTCAACTAGTAATGGTGCACCACCCCCGCGGTGCGCCATTAGTAGTTTTTCAAAAAAATATTTGAAACAAAATTTGTAACGAAATTACTAATGGCGCACCGTGGGAGTGGTGCGCCATTACTAGTTCAACTAGTAATGGCGCACCACCCCCATGGTGCGCCATTAGTAGTTTAAAAAAACAGTATGAAAATAATTTGTAACAAAATTACTAATGGCGCACCGTGGGTGTGGTGCGCCATTACTAGTTGAACTAGTAATGGCGCACTGTCCTCTGGTGCGTCATTAGTAATTTTGAAAAAAAATAAAAATTACTAGTGGCGCACCATGGATGTGGTGCGCCATTAGTATTTGGACACTAATGGCACACCAACACATGGTGCGCCATTAGTATATAGTAGTGGCGCACCACATGTGTGGTGCGCCATTAGTGTCCATATTATCTTTAGCCCTTTTCCTAGTAGTGTTCGATTTTGCATCATGTTGTCATGTTGATATTTATTGCCTTCTAGACTGTTATTTCACATTATGGTACAATTCTTATGCCTTTTCTCTCTTGTTTTGCAAGTTTCACATGAAGGGGGAGATTGCCGGCATCTGGAATTCTGACTGGAAAGGGCTATATCGAAGGCACCTTTTCTAAACAACTTCAAATGAGCTAAAAATTGATGGAGAATTATTTTCGAATATGTTAAAATTATTGGCAAAATAAATACCAGACGGGGCCACTAGGCAACCACAAGCCTAGGAGCGCGCCCTACCCCCTGGGCGCGCCCCCCAAGCTTGTGGGGCCCCTGGCAGGCCTCCAAAGCCCATCTTCTCCTATATGTGCCATTTAACCTAGAAAAAATCTGAAGGAAGGTTTCGGGACAAAGCGCCATCGTCTCGAGGCGGAACCTGGGCAGGAGCACTTTTGCTCTTCGGCAGAGAGATTCCGCCAGGGAAGCTTCCCTCCGGGAGGGGAAAATTGAAGCCATCGTCATCACCAACGATCCTCTCATTGTGGGAGGACCAATCTTCATCAACATCTTCACCAGCACCATCTCATCTCAAACCCTAGTTCATCACTTGTATTCAATCTTTTTTTTAGAACCTCAGATTGGTACCTGTGGGTTGCTAGTAGTGTTGATTACGTTTTGTAGTTGATGCTAGTTGGTTTATTTGGTGGAAGATTATATGTTTAGATCCTAAATGATATTCAATACCCGTCTGGTTTTGGACATGAATATGATTTGTGAGTGGTTACTTTTGTTCTTGAGGACATGGGAGAAGTCTTGTCATAAGTAATCATGTGAATTTGGTATTCGTTTGATATTTCGATGATATGTATGTTGTTGCTTCCTTTAGTGGTGTCATGTGAACATTGACTGCATGACACTTCACCATATTTGGGCCTAAGGTAAGGCATTGTGGAGTAGTTATTAGATATGGTTTTCTAGAATGACATAAGCTTCAACCCTAGTTTATGCGTTATTCTGTATGGGGCTGATTCGGATCCACATGTTTTGATGCTATGCTTAGATTTATCTTCATTGTTCTTTCATAGTTGAGGATGCTTGTGAGAGGTGGTAATCATAAGTGGGAGGTTTTTCAAGTAAGAACAACACCCAAGCAACGGTCCACCCACATATCAAAGTAGCGAAGGGGAATCGAACAAAAATTATGAAAGTGACTTGATGAAATTCACGTGTGTCCTCAAGAACACCTTGCTTAATATAAGAAACCGTTCCGGCCTGCCTTTGCTACAAAAAGGAATGGGCTACCTTGCTGCACCTTTGTTACCGTTACTACTTATTGCTCGTTACAAATTATCTAGCTATCGAACTACTTGTTAGAGATAATTTCTGTGCTTGCAGAAAATACCTTTCTGAAAACCTCTTGTCATTTCCTTCTGCTCCTCGTTGGGTTCAACCCCGTTACTTAACAAATTGACTATGATTGATCCCCTATACTTGTGGGTCATCCGTGGAAAACACTGGCGGTCGGCCGACTGCATCCGCAATTGTTACAAGTGCATAATATGTACGCCCTTCATGCCTGGTAAGAGTGCTTACCACAATTTAGCTACAGCAGGCAATAACCACACTTGCCACTGATGTACAAATAAGCAGTGGCGGGCCTTTTTTACTGGTTTCATTATGTTGCCAGCTCTGAAACGGTCTACATGTGGTGAGCACGTATTCCTGCCCACCACTGCTCTGCTACGAGCAGTGGCGGGTAAGCTTTGGTACCCGCCACTCCTGCGTTTCCAAATTAGTTGCGGCGGGTGACCCGCCCCGCCGGCCATAAATTTGTGTTCATCTATAAGCTCTCTCCCGGTAGTGTTAGCGTACTAGCCTACTTAGCGTTAGGAACGTTCCCTCGATATAACTAATTAAGGAGCACGTGAGACTAGAGAGTTTTCTGTCCTCCTAGATACGATTATTCAGATATGATGAGTTTATGTTGTTGTGTCATGTCTTTTTTGTTGGTCTGATTCTTTGTGGAGGTGAAATTTTTTATCAACACCATGATGAAGGTATAGTGATTCGACGGCCTGCACTTCTAGGGGATCATCCCCAGTGGCCTAAGTACGTTCATTGATCAAGGCTTCCGATCTTTTTGGATGGGCGACCAAATACGCTTTCAAAACCCATTATTGATAATGTTTGTGTGGGTGAAAGAGTGACAACATAGTTGCTTCAATCCAATTGCTCCCTCTTTACCGAAGTCTTTGGAGTGTTTCTTCGAGCAGAGATTGATGCCGTGAAGAAGGTGTTTTCAAGAGATTTCATTGTAATTCTTAGTCATAGGAGTTACTTTGTATTTTCTTGGATCTTAGGTCCAAATCAATATACATGTAATTGTTATGAGTATGAATAAAGTTATAGGTGTTTCTAAATAAGTCTAATTAAGGAGCACATTTTGCAAAGGTCACTCCCGCCTCTTTATTTTACCACAAGTGTCGCGCGCATGTGCGTCACTTGTTGCAATATGAAAGTTTTCTTTTTTTTCATAGATTCGTTTATTTGAAACGTTTTATCTCTTAAACCGTGCATCCAAATCTTCAACCATTTTCACCATTGGATTCCTCACGTCGAGATCTTTAAAATTATAGCCAATGTTGTTAGGTTTTAATGAACTTTGTTCATGAAAAAGGGAAGAAAAAACCGAACCGGTAGCACATTTTCTTTTCTTTATCGCGGAAGGAGAAAACATGCTTTATTTCATTTCAGAGAGCCACGGCCGTGCTTCTCATGGAAGCAAATCTGTGCCTCTCGCGGAAGCAAACTCGTGGCTCTAGTGGAACGAAAAAATAATGAAAACGCGTTTTTTCGTTTCCGAGAGGCCCAGCGCAGAAGCAAATCCGTGCTTCTCAGGGAAGTAAACCAGTGCCTCTCGCAAAAGGAAAAATATGCGTTTTTTTTTGTTTCCGAGAGGTACGGCCGTGCCTCTCACAGAATGAAAAATGAGTTTTTTTTTGTTTATCGAAAGGCACAACCGGCTCACAGAAGCAAATCCAAGCCTCTCGCAGCTCGGGGAAGCAAATCCGTACCTCTCTCTGATGCAAAAAGAATTGTGTTTATTGTGCAATTTTTTTTGAAATATTTTGGTACAAACGTTAAGAAAGACCGTTGAAAAGCCAAAAAACCCAGAAAACACCGTCTAAAAAGCCGAAAACGTGTGTGGAAAATATAAAAACAAAATTCGATGGGAGCATCCAGAGCGCGACACGTGACAGATGAGAGTGCGACAAGTTGCTCCCACGTTCCCAAAAAGAACATAGCGTTAGGGACGTGGGAATCATGTGTGTGGACGTCGGGCTTAAAGTCCACACATACATTTTGTTTTTTATTCGGTGTAACCAATTTAACACCAAACTGACTGAATCTATTTGATTACTAAAAGTAGAACATGAATTTTTCTTCGCTAGTGATTAAATCTGAAATTTTGGTTTTTTTCGGTTACAGTATCGGTTTTGTATTTGGTTCGTCGGTTTTTATGCCCACCCCTAGTTGAGCTGACATGTTTACATATGCTCAAAATACATGTTAGTAAAGTTGTAATTACAATATAAGATTTTCAGAAAGAGGCCTAGGCTACCCATCAGGCACATGCCGTTGGATAAGAGCATTTGTAGCAGATCAGGTATAATCCGGTTTTGCAAAATCACTTTAGAACAGATCCAATATAATTCGTACTGCAAATATAAATCAGTTGCACACACACATAGAAGAACACACTGCGAATATTTTTTTCTTAGCTATTTTCATTTTCATTCAGATACACGCGCACACACACATAGAAGAACAAAAGTAAAAGAACATGTTTTTAGCTTGATCCTGCTATTCTAGTTGCACATGGTTGATGAATGACTTGTACGTTAATTTCTCAAAATTATATTTTTCTTGCAGAAGTACATCCAGCAGAGATATCACAAAACATTTCGCTCAGCACCTGGTGTCCGTTTCTTCATGGATGGCAAAGAGATGAACCAGGTGTTTAAAGGAGAAAAACTACAAAAGAAGGTAACCATGTATTGTACTTTCTCCAAAAATTTACAGTAGAAATTTAACACTATGTACAATTATCTTCTCTTAGTATTGGGCATTGAAGTTTGTCAAGTAGGGTACAAATTCGTGTGCCCTACAAATCGACTGTACGTTTTACAGTAAACCAGCATTTTAAAGTATAGATGGATGTATGCAAAAGCTCAAGACAACAAGTATGCATATATATACAACCTTCGCAAATAATGACGGACGCCCTTGTTCATTTGCTTCTTCCATGCAACCTACTCTGTTGTCAGTCTAAAGTAAAGATTATGTGGTTTTCCTACATGTGAAAGGGAATTAATTTCGTTTCCTTCATGCAACCCATGCATTTTTCTCTATTTGTACATGTACTGTTTAATATTTTAGTTTTGAAGATCTGTCTTCACACATTTTCATTTGTTTATGTTATGCAGAGGAAGAATGATCCCAGTGGTCACGCAAGTGGTATGAACCCCAACTATATATACAACTTTGATTGCTTGAGTTCACCCATTCCTGCAATTTTGTATCGCAACTCTAGAAATTTACCTCATATAGACACACAGTTTGCCAATTCCATTGTTTTATATTGTGATACTAAATTTCAATCATTTTGTTTAATTGAAGTGTTTCCTTATTTTAGAGCATTATATTACTAGTTTCAACTAACCCAATATTTGTAAAGCAGGTGCAAGTACACCTAGAAGAGGAAGGAAGGCTGCTGATACTAGGACATGGGCTTTGACGCTTGGAAAACCATTATACTATGTGCCCGAGAAGCTCCCAGCAGTTTGTCTAGTACTAGTAGTCTAGCTACACACTGCAATATGTATTTTGGTGCATCGCATGAGAGCAAACTGGACCTCACGGAGGAATATGCCTGTTTTGATGATTTTTCTTATGTGCTAGATGTAAGCTCGACAGTTACACACCGGAGATTATGTCGCTGACTTTAATAATTGGACCGGTATTTTTCACACAGTAGTACGTTGTTGTATTGATTGGATCTTCCGCTTTCTGCCCTTTTTACGACGCTCAGCTGATGGGTCCATAGAATAGGGTACTCCGAAATACATGTGTTGCGTTTGCTAAAATTTAGTGTGCAAGTATGAGACATGAAGCATAAAAATGAAAAAAATTGACATGACCTTTGGTTAGAAAGAGGACATAATGAGTGCCAGAAATTCGGCAAAACGGAAATGAATCGATGTTTCACAAAAACATTGGATGTAAATTCCTGCAAATATAAGCCAACGATACTACACTTGATCCTAGTTAAAAAATAAAAAAAAAATCGACATGACCTTTGCTAAAAAGAGGACAAACAAGTGCCAGAAATTCGGCGAAACAGAAATTGATCGACATTTCGCCAAAACATTGGCACTCATGTCAATACCTGAAAAATGTTCCTAATGTACTCATATTTAACCTAAGCACAAATAAGAGTAAGACACACTACTCAAATTTAAACCATGCTAAATATCTATTTACACTAAACACAACTTCGATCATACCGGAGAGGTGGCTCGCTTGGCGTCCGAAGGGGGTGCGAAATATCCGATGTTGGCGGAGGAAGAGCGACGGCCGGAGGGTAGCCATCGCAGAGGAGCTTTGTGGTGGCGGTGGAAGGGAGATGCCTCCAGTGTTGGAGGAGGAGTCCATGCCCACGGCGGTGAGGAGGGCCGCGACGTAGCGTCGACGAAGGGGCTGGTAGCAATTAGGGGTGCTACAGGGGTGGCGAGCAGGAGAGGCGGTAACGAGGGCCACGGCGGCAGCGAGGATGAGAGGCGGCAACAAGGGGCGAGGCTATGAGTTAGGCGAGATTTGGGGGGACAGGCGCTGGGGCAGGGGCAGGGGAAATGCCAAATTTTGGAACGGTTTTTTGGGTGGAGGGAAACTGAACTGCAGGCAGCGTCGTGGGTCTACGTGTGACAGGCGAGGCAAGGCGCCCGCCACACATAAGTGGGTGATACGCCCATTTTGCATCAGGTTTTCATGTTGATGTTTATTGCCTTTTAAAATGTTATTTCACATTATGATACAATTCTTATCCCTTTTCTCTCTTATTTTGCAAGTTTCACATGAAGAGGGAGATTGCGGGCAGTTGGAATTCTGACTGGAAAGGGCTATATCGGAGGAACCTTTTCTTAACAACTTAAAATGAGCTAAAAATTGAAGGAGAATTATTTTAGAATATATTAAAATTATTGGTAAAAAAATACCAGAGGTGGACCCACTAGGCAGCCACAAGCCTGGGGGCGCGCCCCCCGAACTCGTGGGGCCCCTGGCAGGCCTCCGAAGCCCATCTTCTCCTATATTGGCCATTTAATCTAGAAAAAATCAGAAGGAAGGTTTCAGGATGAAGCGCACCGTCTCGAGGGAGAACCTGGGCAGGAGCACTTTTGCTCTTCGGCGGAGAGATTCTGCCGGGGACGCTTCCCTCCGGTAGGGGGACATCAAAGCCATCGTCATCTCCAACGATCCTCTCAGCGTGGGAGGACCAATCTTCATCAACATCTTCACCAGCACCATCTCATATCAAACCCAAGTTCATCTCATGTATTCGATCTTTGTCTCAAAACCTCAGATTGGTACCTGTCTTCTAGTAGTGTTCTTTACGTCTTGTAGTTGATGCTAGTTGGTTTATTTGGTGGAAGATTATATGTTCAGATCCTTAATGATATTCAACACCCCTCTGATCTTGGACATGAATATGATTTGTGGGTGGTTATTTTTGTTCTTGAGGACATGGGAGAAGTCTTGTCATAAGTAATCATGTGAATTTGGTATTCGTTCGATATTTCAATGATATGTATGTTGTTGCTTCCATTAGTGGTGTCATGCGGACATCGACTACATGAGACTTCATCATATTTGGGCCTAAGGGAAGGCATTGTGGAGTAGTTATTACATATAGGTTTCTAGAGTGACATAAGCTTCAACCCTAGTTTATGCGTTATTCCGTAAGGGGCTGATTTGGATCCGGATGTTTCATGCTATGCTTAGATTTATCTTCATCCTTGTTTCGTAGTTGCGGATGCTTGCGAGCGGGGGTAATCATAAGTGGGAGGCTTGTTCATGTAAGAACAACACCCAAGCACCGGTCCACCCACATATCAAAGTAGCGAAGGCGAATCGAACAAAAATGATGAAAATGACTAGATGAAATTCACGTGTGTCCTCAAGAACACCTTGCTTAATATAAGAAACCGTTCCGGCCTGCCTTTGCTACAAAAAGGATTGGGCTACCTTGCTGCACCTTTGTTACCATTACTACTTATTGCTCGTTACAAATTATCTTGCTATCAAACTACTTGTTAACGACAATTTCAGTGCTTGCAGAAAATACCTTTTTGAAAACCGCTTGTCATATCCTTCTGCTCCTCGATGGGTCAACGCCGTTATTTATCAAAAGAACTACGATTGATCCCCTATACTTGTGGGTCGTCAGTGAACAACACTGGCGGGCGGCCGACTACACCCGCCACTATTACAAGTGCATAATATGTACACCCTTCAAGCCTGGTAAGAGTGCTTACAACAATTTAGGTATGGCGGGCAACAACCACACTTGCCACTGATGTACAAATAAGCAGTGGCGGGCCTTTTTTACTGGTTTCATTACGTGGCAAGCTCTGAAACCGTCTACCTGTGGTGGGCGTGTATTCCTGCCCACCACTGCTCTGCTACCAGCAGTGGCGGGTAAGCAGTGGTACCCGCCACTCCTGCGTTTCCAAATTAGCTGCGGCGGGTGACCCACCCCGCCCGCCATAAATTTGTGTTCATCTATAAGCCCTTTCCCGGTAGTGTTAGTGTACTAGCCTACTTAGCGTTAGTAACGTTCCCTCGAAACAACTAATTAAGGAGCACGTGAGATTAGAGAGTTTTCTGTCCTCGCAGATACGATTATTCAAATATGATGTGTTTATGTTGCTGTGTCAAGTTTTTTTTGTTGGTCTGATTCTTTGTGGAGTTGAAATCTTTTATCGACACCATGATGAAGATATAGTGATTCGACGGCCTGCATTTCTAGGGGACCATCCTCGACGTCCTAAGTACGTTCATCGATTAAGGCTTCCCATCTTTTTGGATGGGCGACCAAATACGATTTCAAAACCCATTATTGATAATGTTCGTGCGGGTGGTAGAGTGACAACATACTTGCCTCAATCCAATTGCAGCCTCTTTACCGAGGTCTTTGGAGTGTTTCTTCGAGCAGAGATTGATGCCGTGAAGAAGGTGTTTTGAAGAGATTTCATTGTAATTCTTAGTCATAGGAGTTACTTTGTATTTTTTTGGATCTTAGGTCCAAATCAATGTACCTGTAATTGTTATGAGTGTGAATAAAGTTACATGTGTTTCTAAAAAAAGTCCAACTAAGGAGCACATTTTGCGAAGCTCACTCCCGCCTCTTCATTTTATGACAAGTGTCGCGCTGCATGTGCGTCACTTGTTGCAATATCAAAGTTTTCCTTTATTTCATAGATTTGTTTATTTGAAACATTTTATCTCCGAAACCGTACATCCAAACCTCGAACCATTTTCACCATTGGATTCCTCACATCGAGATCTTCAAAATTATATCAAATGTCGATAGGTTTTAACGAACTTTTTTTCATGAAAAACGGACGGAAAAACCGAACTAGGAGCATATTTGTTTCCTTTCTCGCGGAAGGAGAATAAAATGTTTTAATTTCGTTTCAGAGAGCCACGGCCGTGCTTCTCGTGGAAGCAAACCCGTGGTTCTCATGGAACGGAAAAAAAAATATGAAAATGCGTTTTTTCGCTTCCGAGAGGACCAGCGTAGAAGCAAATCCGTGCCTCTCAGGGAAGCAAACCAGTGCCTCTTGCGGAAGGAAAAATATGCGTTTTTTTTCGTTTATGAGAGGTACGGCCGTGCCTCTCGCAGAAGGAAAAAAAAACGTGTTTTTTTCTTCGAAAGGCACAACGGGCTCACACAAGCAAACCCATCCCTCTTGTGAGTGCAAATCCAATCCTCTCGCGGCTCGAGGACGCAAATCCGTACCTCTCACTAATGCAAAAAGAATTGTGTTTTTTGCGCAATTTTTTTTGAAATATTTTGGTCCAGAAGGTAAGAAAGACCAGTGAAAAGCCAAAAGAACACAGAAAACACCATCTAAAAAGCCGAAAACGCGTGCGGAAAATATAAAAACAAAATACAATGGGAGTATCCAGAGCGCGACACGTGACGGATGAGAGCGCGACAAGTGGCACGCTCTCAGCCCAACCGAAGTGACCATTGGGAGGCTCCCGAAGGAGCGCTCCTTCGTTAGTTGCTCCCACATTCCCTGAAAGAACATAGCGTTAGGGACATGGGAATCGTGTGTGTGTACGTGGGGCTTAAAGTCAACCCATACAGTTTGGTTTTCATTCGGCGTAACCCATTTAACACCGAACCGACATAATCTATTTCAATAAAACCGAAATTTCGGTCTTTTGGTTACAATATCGGTTTGGTATTTGGTTCGTCAGTTTTTATGCCCACCCCTAGTTGAGCTGACATGTTTGCATATGCTAACAAATTCATGTTAGTAAAGTTGTAATTACAATATAAGATTTTCAGAAAGAAGCCTACACTACTAGGGAAAACCCTAGCAGTAGCGCGGGTATTTTGCCTATCAGTAGCGCGGGACGACGCGCTACTGATAAGGCGCTACAGCTAACGTGTAGCAGTAGCGCCTGTCGTCCCACGCTACTGCTATACATGGCTAGCAGTAGCGCTTTAGTGAAGAGCGCTGCTGCTAATATCTACAGCGCTTTTTAGCAGGAAACGCTACTGGTAATGCAGCGCTAATGCTAACTTTGTTCCCCTCGCTACTACTAGTTTTATTAGTTTTTCTTTCTGCATATTTGTTTTGTATTTGAATGGGCTTTATACAATAATCTTTAGCATATCATACACATACAAATGTAATCACAGCATATACATACAAATAGTCTCATGAAATCATGTCATCATCATAATCATCATCCAACACAAAGTGGTCTCTCGTCATCATCTCGAAAATAGCGATACAAGTCTCGATTACTTGCAGCTACATCGTCATCTATCTAAACAATGATATACGCGAGAAGAGCTATCACTTTGAGTGAGAGCGGAACTATGCAGTACATGAGTTCGTATCCCTCTCTCGCATTAGCGTGAACCTGAACTAACTACTGTCTGTCGCTCGGAAACCGGAAACCGGTACACCTGGGCCTGACACTCGGGCCACTAGTCGTATATATAATCCTGGCATAGCACTTCTTCGCCATCGATGATCTATGCACCTGCATCTTCACATGAGTTGATGATATGCAACATATACAGTTGAGCAACAGAAAGAGACAGACTTGGCAAAAAAATAGAAGCAACATATCATAAGCATAAATAACAAAGTTGATCGTACCCAAAATGCCCTAACTAGAGTGATCGTCACTAGTCGAGGAGGACGGTTTAATTACATCACAAATAAAGTTTTGTCGTGCATAACTCAAAGTTTCGTCATACAGAAAGTATGGACAAAACGGACACAATGTCATATATCGACAATCACTCCAACATGTAGTGCCATCCATCCAAGTCAGGGAGATAGTCCCCGAGCATAGTGAAAGGCTTCAGGTCGAGACGCTGAGCGGCTACCCGTGTTTGGACGTCTTCCCGCGACATTTGTCTTTTTCGTAGAACATCCCTGTTTTTCCGATGACCTCCTTCATGATGATTTGGGCAAGTTCGTGCTGGATGTGATAGAACTTAGCTCGAAGTCGATGATCCTTGATATCTCCTACGTTCTTTGCCCATTGCAGAATATGGGGATCGCCGAATGTACATGACATGCGAAGGTTCTGGTGATCCCGTCTGTACTCCAGCATGTGGTGTAGGACATAGAATCCATCATTAAGAGAATCACTCGGTTGCTGGATGCAGCAGAAGTCGGTCTTATGGCCGAAGGCGGGCCTGCCGTCCCTTCTCTTCTTGTCCTTGACCTCTCCACCCCGTGCGTCGTTGTAAAACATAGCACTGTCGAGAACATCCTTGATGTGGGTGTAATCCTTTTTGTTAATGTTCATCGACGAGTCCAAGTAAAGAGCGTGGGAGTATCGAGGGTAGAGGATGATGTGGACGGCGCGCCCGCCGCAGCGCAAAATAAGTACATACCTCAAATTAATTAGCCTCCACCGTGCAAATGAATGATTGAAATCGAAGGATGGATATCCGCGCGGATGACTTATAGGGGATGATAAGGCACGAGAATCGCCTCCTTGTCCTTATTGGCGAGCATGAAATTTATGATGTATTCCCTCGCATATTCACGGTGCTTTGCGCAGACTCCCAAGAAGCCCTCGTGCATGAAGTACGGGTCAGCGGCACATATATGAGGTATCTGCTCAACCCCGATGATGTAGTTCATGTCCAAGGCATAAAGGCGGACAAACATAAAATACAGCTTCTTCACAAGAAACATGTCGAATATGTAATCGAATTGAAGGAAGAACTTCTCCGCAAGGAATGTGTCGACGTACGACAATTGCCGCGGAACGTCAACCACGTAGAGTGGGTATCCTGGATCTTTCAAGGCGATGAGGCCTTTCTCTATCGGCAGCACATCGTCATGAAGTCTCCTTAGATCGCCGAATCTGGCCCCTAGCGCTTCTGCAGGTAGGATTGGTTGACGGGGGATATGCCTTTTATCCGCACCAGGGATATCTATACGGTCTTGAACCCGAGGCTGCTGAGGCCGGTGGATCATAGAATCAGATTTTTTGCCTTTCCTCGGTCTCTTCCTAGACTTTTCTTTACTGCCGGAAGGTTGTCCATAATACGTTCAGCCTCCGGAGATGGCAATTCAGGCACCGACTCATGACGCTCAAACCCTAAGTAGGCGCCAGTAATGACATACTGTTGAGTTCCATCGTCATCCTCATCCTCGTCTATGGCGACGTCACCAGCGACTAATGGAGCCTTTTCCTCACCCCCTCCGCTATCACCCAGCACGACAGCCGACGCTAATTGGGTAGGTGAGGTGTTGATGTTCATACCTAACTGCGGCTCGTGGGTGTGCTCCCGGCCGCCTCCAGATGTAGCAGA
Organism: Triticum aestivum; assembly: GCF_018294505.1. Classification (NCBI taxonomy): domain Eukaryota; kingdom Viridiplantae; phylum Streptophyta; class Magnoliopsida; order Poales; family Poaceae; genus Triticum; species Triticum aestivum. The sequence goes on from NC_057802.1 coordinate 564,495,478, forward strand.
CTCTTTGGCCACAACAGGACCCACCCATTGCAACAATCACCAAGCCACCGCGGGGTCTCGTCGTCATCCCCCACTAGTACCAGAGGAGCCAAATTCTCGTGGCCCGGTTTGACACTGGCCACGGAAACCTTGAAGACATTCGGGGGGATCGGCCGGCTGTGGAACAATGGTTCCTTCGGCTTCATTATCGTCGCCTTCCCCACGTCCAACTTCTGGTCGCCGATGGTGTACAATATGGTGCATGGGGTTTCGTCGGCCTGCAAAGAAAATTCTGCGACGTGAGACATCCAAAAGGCAACGAAAATGGGAGATTATACATTTATTGAAGGGGGCCGGTGTGACAGATACCATGACGGCGTTGAGCTCAGCCAAAGACGAAGCATCGCCGAGCACGTCCGGTGCCGGAGCCAAGGTGCGGGAGGCGGTGCAGCTGCAGGTGCTGGTGCAACGCTAGTCGAGCTGCTCCCCAAGAAGTCAGCAAGGGGAAAATCCGCTGCATTTTTTTCTGGATTTTGCCTGGTCCAATTGAAAACGGTCGGAACCAAGGAAGTAGACATATCTACAACCACCTGTTTTGCGGCAGCTACCGCTGTTGCGACTGTCTCAGATGATTTCGTCTCAACCGCAATCTCAACATTCTTGACGATGTTCTCTTTAGTTAACCTCCGTCTTTCCTTTGTCTCCTCCGTGGTCTCACAGTAGTACTTCTTCCACGTGGCGCCGTCTCCGACACCGTGCACGCATCCATACGACGGTCGAGTCTCCACCGGGAGTCGTTTCAATATGTTCAATGCCCGGTTGAATGGAGTGTCCCACTTGGGCCTCTGCTGCTCTCTCCGCAAAAGGCACAAGGATCGTTTACAAATATGACTAACGTGCAGTTGAATTGATCAGAAACAAAAATTACCAGCAATCTCATGAACTCCGTCGTGACCGCGTTCTTCTCGAAAACCTTCTTCACTAGGTCCCAACGGTGCCGGGCCCTGAGGACGTCACGCTCCTGCGGGACGGTGAACTCCGCCAAGTGGTCTGGGATGCCCAGACTCGCGGCTTCCGCGTCCTCCTTGGCCCATATGGACCTCTTCCCGCCGTAACCACGGCTTCCGAGGTGGTGGCACCCAATGTTCCTCTGTTGAAGCCCCTTCATGTACTACGACTTTTTTTGGCAGCTTCGGCCTCGCAAGCCGCCTTGAATATTTTAAAGTGCTCTGCCGTGATTGTCGGATTATCCTTTACAATCTCGGAGTAGGGTTCCTTTTTGTTGATGATCCTTGCTTTCACCCTTGTTTTCCAAGCGGCCAACGCGTCGCTAAACTTGGTCATGGCATGTTTGTTTATCTTCTTCATTGCCGGGTCCTTATCTGGATCTTTATAATCCTTCTCATTCCGGCCCGGGAACAAGAATATCTGGTGCAGCTTCTTTAGGAGGGAGGGCCTCATATTATCTATCTTCTGTAGTTTCTCATCGTTGATGGTGGCGGTTGTCCGTACGATGCAGCCTATGTGATTGCCGTAGCATGCGCGCGCTTCCTTGGGCACATTTGGCTCAAAATTGCGGTCGTCCACCTCCGTGACCACCAGTCTAGTAGTCCTGAGTTTGTTAGGAAGCCATTGCCTCTTTGCTTTCGGTTCTACACCGGCTCCGCTGCCCGAGGCAGCGCCGGTCTCAGTCTCAGCAGCGGTCTGGATGCCGGTCTCAGTCTCAGCACCGGTCTGCGTGTCGGTCTCAGTCCCCGATGCGACCGGTGGGCCCAGCAACAACATCGGTTGATCGTCGACAAGGCTCAAAAATTCGTCTGCCGCCAGGTAGACGTCGTCGCAATCACCAGAACCCTGTCCTTCATCGTTGCTAGTCATGTTTCCTACGATTAAATCTAGTCAATTAATTCTAGACCTAATAAAATGAATAATGACATAAAAAAGGCCTATGTTTTGTTGGAATGTTGACTCCTTCCCGGTGCCGCAAATCCCGGGCACTCGATATGTCCTAGTTTGTAGCACAAGTCAAGCCGAAATTCACGGAAAATTTCGGCATGACCTTTGCTAAAAAGTGGAAAAATCGAGAACCTAAAATTTGCCGGAACGGAAATGAATCAACATTCCGGCAAAACATAGGCCACTCAGCTTCATTCCCTGGAAACAGTGTTCAAATATCCATCTTCGACACGGCAACACATGTCAAAATATACATGAGCAACCACATGTCCAAATATACATGTCCAAATTTCACAAGCTAATTCAAATACAAAGTGTAGAAGAAAATTCATTTAACTACTAATAGAACAAAATTCAGTTAACTTTAGTGCTCCATAATGATGAAAGGAAAAAAATTCAGTTAACTACTAATTTCATGCATTTAGGTTATTCATTTAACTTCACCTAATTAACCTACTATACCACTACTACTAGCAGCACTACTAACCTAATTAACCTAGCAAAACTCTACTGCCCTAACTAAAAAACATCTAATTAACATCTACTAGTACCACTACTACCCTAACCTAATTAACATCTACTAGTATCACTATATACTACAAGCAGCATCTACCCTAACTAAACCCTACCGCCCTAACTAACTTTTTCTATAAACCAAATTTTTTGCTCTAAACTAATTTTTGCTCTAACATCTACTACTAAACATCTTTTGCTCTAAACTAAAATTTTTGCTATAAACTAACTTTTGCTCTACTAATTTTTGCTCTAAAATGCAGAGAGAGAGGAGTGGGGGGAGGGGTGGGGGACATACAGAGAGGGGAGAGACGGTGGCGGGGAGGTGCTCGGCGACGGAGGCAGGGGCGGAGAGGGCGGGCCCGGGCACGGGCAGCGGCGGTCCTAAGCGGGCTCGGGCGGCGGTGAGGTCGAGGGCGGCGACGGTGAGGTCGAAGGTGGCCTCGGGCGGCGGCGGTGAGGCTGAGGGCGGCCTCTGGCGGCGGCGGTGAGGATGACGGCGGCCTCAGGGGGAGAAGGTGAGGTTGCGGGCGTCCACGCCAGCAGGATACGGCGGGGAAGTGGGGCGACGGCAAATTGGGGAGACGGCGGCGAGGGCGAGGGTCAGGGATATGCGGGAGAAGTGGTAGCCGGGGGGATGGAAACCGCTGTTTAAGTGAAATGTAACGGTAGCGCGTTCCTGAAAACACGCTATAGCTAAGTTAGCTACACCGCGTTTCCTGAACGCGCTACTGCTATTCCTTTCTCCTTTTTTCCCTTTTTTCATTTATTTTTCTTTACATTTTATTTTTTTTCCTTTCTCCTTTTTCTATTTCTTTAATTTTCTTTTACTTTTCTACTTGTTTTTCATTTTATTTTATTTTCGTTAGCAGTAGCGCCTTACACATAAATGCGCTGCTACAACAAAATTATTGGCAGCGCTGTTTCTAAAAGAGCGCAACTACTATGTGTAGCCGATCGGCTTAGTGGTGGGAAGTTTTGTAGTAACGCTTTTACAACGGGACGCGCTACTGCTATATATGTATCTGCAGCGCGGTTATTTCGCGCGCGCTACTGCTGTCTACCAGTAGCGCCCTTTTTTAACATGCACTACTGCTAAAGTTCTGTATATAGTCTTTTCCCTAGTAGTGCTAGGCGGCCCATCAGGCACATGTCGTTGAATAAGAGTATTTGTAGCAGGCATAATACGATTATGGAAAATCACTTCATTGTATAATTTTGAGGGAACATGAATGACCTGGCAGAACAGATCCAGTATAATTCGTATTGCAAATATAAACAAGTTCACGCTACAAAGCTAATACAAAGTTCATCACACAACCGGAGTTCGTTCGTCCTACAAATTAAACCTAGCAGAGGCCGGCTCAATCAGCGATGCTGAGGTAGAACCTCTCTGCGGATATGCGGCACGGGTGTGCATAGGAATGATCCTGCTCTGCGGTGGCGCCTTCTTCTCCGACTACTACCTCACGCTCCACGGCGAGGAGCTCCGCATCCACCACCCAGCACCTCAGGGTGTGTGGGAGAAGAGCGTCATGGAGATTGTTGAAGCCGGCCAAAGGGGACCCCATGCCGCTGCGGGAGAGACGACTACGGTCGTGCGCCTACTTGGATGACGATGGGTCGACGGCGGGCTGGTTGGAGCTGCCGGCCTCTGCATCATGCCGGGCGAGCTTGCGTGTCGTGGACCTGCCATGCCAGCGAGAATCACCAGCCATGGAGGAGGAGAAAAAACGGCGGATTTGAGGTGGGATTTGACGACGTTGTTGGGGCATGGTAGCGGCGGCGCAGTGGGATTGTGGTGGAGGGATAGGGTTTGCGTTCGGTAAAAGGGATACGAAGCCGTAGATATAGCATCGGCGCGGCCGGTTTGCAGGACACATGTACGGGCTAAATTTAGAGGACCTGTTCGGGCCGCAAAAAGGATCCATTCGGTAAAATGGCCGGAATTTTGTGGGACGCATGGTATTGTGGGATCTGCTAGAGATGCTCTAACGAAACATTAGTTGCGCCCTATAATAGTTTGGATATCATTTATTTTATTATTTTGAGATTGGCTATCATTTATTACTGCAAATCTATAGTCAATAATGTGCCTGCATGGATGTTGCGGTTGTAAGAACATGTTCGTATACTAATAACTGATGCCTGGCTGGCCCCTCATTAATTTCCATAATGTATTGCTACTTTTTGCCTCAACCTTTGACTATATATGTTCGTGTACAGCAAATGAGACTCATATGGCCACAGCCCAAACAACAAAATACAGAATGGTCAACTCCGCAGGGTCAAGAACCCAATCTGAGAGAACCAGCGGGTCGAAGATCCCCTCGATGAAAGCCTCTCCAGGGGTGATTCATTTGGAGATGGGAGGGGATTACGAATCACCAACTAACTCGTCCAAGAACACAAAGGACGAAGCAACAAACAACTACTTGTCCGGCCTGGCTGAAGGAGCTCAAATCATTCAAGGAAGGGGACTGGAAGGTCCTCGTCAATAAGAGAGAAAACGGCAGGACAGACTGGGTAAGCCGTTCTCCAATCCAAATCTGGGCATGAACAGCGAATTGATTTGATTGATCCTGGAAAAGTACATAGATATAGGGTGTATCTATACCTCCCCTGCAAGGTATGACTGTGGTCATAGAATTCACATAGGTAGGCAGGCGAGATCTGTTTTCTTTTTTGAAGATCTGTTTCCATGGACGCGTCGCTACACGGCCGTATTTTTTCTGCTAGCCACCCAGGCAAGGGTGCCGGCCAGCGATCCCGTCCCTCTCGTTATGTCACTTCCTCTGCCATAAATGCTCATACAGTATTATATACGGTAATCATCTATTGATCCATTCTGTGCTTGAATCGAGAATATAAAGTCAATTTCCTTGTTAAAAGAAACTGTCTGCATAAATGCTCATACAGTATTATATACGGCATTTATCAGAAGGTGATCTGGTTTAGTGAGGTTGTGCCTACCCACATAGAATATTTATCCTACAGAGCAAATATCCTTGTGCGTTTCTCAAAAAAATTCTCATGTGATATAAACCTAGATGATCCATTTCAGCCACAAATCGATCTCAGCCAATAAAATGTATGTACATACTGTAATTTCTTAAGTACATACTCACCCGCAAACAAAAATAAGTACATAGTGTAATTTCTTTTTGGTACCAAATTACGGTGTTACCTCAACAGTAAATTGTAGCTTCATCTGGACAAATGGCTTCTTCTATTTTATCAAAATGAATCAACCCATTTTAACTGCACTGAAAAATATAATAGCAAGAAAGTTACATTTCTATCGTATGCATATTTTTTTCTCTTTTTATTTTTCATTGTATCCTGACCACTCTCTTTTGTAGTTTATACATGTTGTGTTATATTACATCCATAAGTCCAGTGAATACTTTGTTTTGATACTCGTCAAATTAACACTGAATAATTTGTAGATGTTTATACGTATACTTACTTTTACATTATGAATGCTTTACATGCCACTATACCGTCAGTTTTGCTAGACCGCTTATCTTTCCAGACTGTTTTGTTGGCAACATGGCCATACTTATGTGTCTCGCGGTTTGTGTTCTGTCCTAGAAATATTTTTTTCTTAGCTATTTTCATTTTCATTCAGATACACGCGCACACACACATAGAAGAACAAAAGTAAAAGAACATGTTTTTAGCTTGATCCTGCTATTCTAGTTGCACATGGTTGATGAATGACTTGTACGTTAATTTCTCAAAATTATATTTTTCTTGCAGAAGTACGTCCATCAGAGATATCACAAAACATTTCGCTCAGACCTGGTGTCCGTTTCTTCCTGGATGGCAAAGAGATGAACCAGGTGTTTAAAGAAGAAAAACTACAAAAGAAGGTAACTATGTATTGTACTTTCTCCAAAAATTTACAGTAGAAATGTAATACTGTGTACAATTATCTTCTCTTAGTATTGGGCATTAAAGTTTGCCAAGTAGGGTACAAATTCGTGGGCCCTATAAATCGACTGTACGTTTTACAGTAAACCAGCATTTTAAAGTGTAGATGGTTGTATGCAAAAGCTCAAGACAACAAGTCTGCATATATATACAGCCTTCGCAAAAAATGACGGACGTCCTTGTTCATTTGCTTCTTCCATGCAACCTACTCCGTTGTCAGTCTAAAGTAAAGATTATCTGGTTTTCCTACATGTGAAAGGGAATTAATTTCGTTTCCTTCATGCAACCCATGCAATTTTCTCTATTTGTACATGTACTGTTTAATATTTTAGTTTTGAAGATCTGTCTTCACACATTTTCATTTGTTTATGTTATGCAGAAGAAGAATGATCCCGGTGGTCAGGCAAGTGGGATGAACCCCAACTATATATTCAAATTTGATTGCTTGAGTTCACACATTCCTGCAATTTTGTATTGCAACTCTAGAAATTTACCTCATATAGACAAACAGTTTTCCAATTCCATTGTTTTATATTGTGATACTAAATTTTAATCATTTTGTTTAATTGAAGTGTTTCCTTATTCTAGAGCATTATATTACTAGCTTCAACTGACCCAATATTTGTAAAGCAGGTGCAAGTAAAACTAGAAGAGGAAGGAAGGCTGCTGATACTAGGACAAGGGCTTTGACGTTTGGAAAACCATTCCACTATGTGCCCGAGAAGTTCCCAGTAGGTTTCATATAACCTCTGAAATATTCATGAGATGAATAATAGCAGTTTGTCTAGTACTGGGTAGTCTAGCTACACACTGCAATATGCATCTTGGTGCATCGCATGAGAGCAAACTGAACCTCACGGAGGAATATGCCTGTTTTGATGTTTTTTCTTATGTGCTAGATGTAAGCTAGACAGTTACACACAGGAGATTATGTCGCTGGCTTTAATAATTGGACCGGTATTTTTTACACAGTAGTACGTTGTTGTATTGATTGGATCTTTTTTTATTTGTTCAGCTTATACTAGTGATACAATTATATTCGCCGAAAAGAGCACGAGAAAGTTATAAAATAAATATGCAGTTCTTCTAGCATAAGCTGAACAACTACACGTGAAGTGTATTGTCTTGACGTATACTCCCTCCGTCCCATAATATAAGAGCATTTTTTACAATACACTAGTGTCAAAAACGCTCTTATATTATGGGATGGAGGGAGTATATCTAAGCTAAATCTAGGTACATAAGCTAGAAGTCAACTTGTATTTAAAGTGATGCAATTAGTTTAAAAGGTTACATAAGCATATAACAGGTAGTACATGGATATATTCAAAAGTTCTATTAGCTCAGCTCCAACATCAGACTCTCATTAACACTATTATCACCGGAAATTGCATAAAAAGGGAGCATACTAACACGCAGCTAAACCACGAGGTATGCAGGCTAAAGTTAGTACTCCCATTCATTCGAGCCTGGCAAGCCAAAAGCTTTGATACCTGCTTGAGTCTTCAGCACACATTAGTTCACAGGACCATGTATTTCCGTTAATATGGACACATTATCCCTTAGTAATGCAACAAACATTCAATATATCAAGTTCATTATCAAGACCTTTCCATTTGAAGAAGCATATGATATAAAAACATACAATCTCATCGGCTGATAGAACCATATTTGCTTTCATACAATGCACACAAAATACATATACCAGGTTATATGATTTTCGGCTAACCTCTAGGCTGTCTAACATATGGATATTAGTTGAGAAATACCGTGTCATCAATCTATGTAAGTCCAAGATGCGCAGTGCACCTTCCTACGGAGTTTCTGCTAGATAAGTTAACATACAAGTATATTTGAGGCTACTGTGCACAAAGCCTGGCAATTTTAATATAGAATGATGATGGTTGTTTTTTCAGTCAATATTATTTGCACAGATCCATGTTATAACTCTTCGTCCCATAACTTCACTCGGATTGGAAAGAAATGCATATAGCATTATAATCAATTCGTGTATGTACTAGAACCTATAAGAATAATATGGTTTTATGGACCATGTACCATCCTGATCCCCCGTGCGAGTGTTGATTCAATGGAATCCTATCTTCCAAGTAATATTAAGACCTTCTCCTGCATGTGCCCCCATGATCCGGTTTACCTAGGGACGTGGGCGGGTATTATGCTCCCTCTTGTCGGTGAGAATTCCAACATCGGACTGGTAACATAGGTCAACGTCATGCCAAATCCCATGTGTGCGTAAATTTGTTTGACGAACCTCGACAATGTGTCATATGCAACATTCCTTTAGCCTCGCAATATATGTTGTCGAGCTCAAGGCGAGTACTTCTCACCCTTGTGGTAGCTCGACCTCTCTTCTCGAAGCCGTGATACTGATTCCCGAACCGGGTTAAAACTTAACCCAAGTTGCATGACCATGCATTTTGAATCTGATCACTCGGGAGGGCCGAGAGAATATCTCTCCATATATATAGGAGGGGCAAATCCTGTCTTGCTCAGCCATGTCTCGTGGTATGTCTCATGACTCACCCGAAAGCTACCTTTATAACTACCCAGTTATGGAGTAGCGTTTGATAGACCCTAAGTGAGTCGATCCTCACCCCAAGAACATGCGAGGACCTTAGGTCTAGGACATGGCATAAACATTGCACTAGAGACTAATAGATGACAGTATCTCGTTGCGTCTCAAAGTGGGTCTGCTCGACTCGGTGATCTCCATCGCCGAGTCCATACTATTGATTTAGCATCTCCATGCTCATGACTTGTGAAACATAGTTATCAACCAAGTCATATACTAGTCAAGGATATGTGTCCACATAACCTTATCAACTAGGGACCATTAGAAAGATCATCATACAATACATAGTTCAACAAACAATTTACATACTTATTGGTACATATCACTGATGATGTTCAAGGACAATACAAAAGGACTCATAAATACATAGGGAAATATCATCATCACATCATTGCCTCTAGAGCATATCTCCAACAATATACCTACATATAATGCATTCATATCATTATATATATATATATATATATATATATATATATATATACTTTGCATACATATGGTCACATACATACACATCATACATGCATCAATGACATAAGAAAAAATAACCCTTTTGATTTTTTGGCCTCATGCCATAATTTCGTGAAGAATCCTTAGAAAGACATATGGTGCATATTTCATTCACTTCAAGTAATTTTTCTTGTCATTGAATGACTCATAATAATTTAACCACAAGTTTTATCCAACTGTGGCATAAAGATGAAAACACAAGTTATATTCATCTATAAACTACAAAGTAAGCATACAAGTTTTTACCCTACAATGTCTTAGAGCTTCAATAGATATTATTACTTCGCTTAAGATCGCTTCCTTGTTGAAAAAGATGGGTCACATTTGACTTCTCGGACTCAACTCTAGAGCTCCTAGGTGTTTCCCTAGGAGCTCTAGTCCCCACCCTTGAGTTTATTTAAGTGAGTGTGAATGAGGGTCCATGCCAATTGGTGGCTCCTATAGCTGCCGTGGTGATAGGTAGGAAGGTAAAACTTGTCCGCGAGTACATGAAGACTACTCAAAGTTGGGTTTGTCCATGCCTCATGGTGGGCCATCCCTTCTCATCCTGTCAAGAATGGGCCTTGGCTAGTTGGGCATATTTTAGACATGGTCTCCTTTTATTATTGGATTCTTCATTAACCTAGTCTTTTTATTTTGCCTTCTCCCACATGCTGACCATGAATTTCTTTCTCATACTTTTCTTGACCACCCTCGAGCTTGTTGACTACCTTAAATTTTTGGTTACCACCTTGGATATTGTTGAGTAGCTTGAACTTTTGGTGACTGCCACATAGGACTAAGTGAGAGCCACGAGTATAATTATTTACCACCCCCACAAGATCACTTTCACTTTTGAGGGAGTTGTAGTGATGGACGATGTTGTCCACATGAGAGCACACATAGATACCAAATGTCGCTACCCAAGGGTTTTTGCATACAAGAAAATAATTGATATGTTCCCTCAGCTCATGGGGTTTCTTTTTCCAATAGCCCCTCCTAAGTTGTTTATGACTAATTGGATTGCCTTGTGAATTGCAGATTTGATACCTCAAAGTGCCTCCAGGTGCATCAAGGAACCAATGTCAATAAAACTTGTTAGAAGAGGTGAGGACAATCAGAAGGACCGAATGGTCACTGCATACACGGGAGAGAATGGGATATATAGGCACTTAAAAGACGAAATCCAGAGTCCCATCCTTGTAGCATGGAAATCCTATGGCCAATATTTTTCTGTGCAACATGCAAAAAACATGTTGCAACATTTTCAAACACACCCATGTAGCTGTGTATGGAACAAATCCCTCTAATCATACAAAAATTTAAAGGAAAAATGTTTCAAGTATGCAACATAGAAGATAACACTTGTAACAATGGAAAAAAACCTGGCGTCTTGAACGCAACATTTGTAGTAGATACCCACGGTCATTCCACGCCGTTGCCCATGTGTTTGAAAAAAACACACATAATCTTGTATCATGCCAAAATAAACGCAACATAAAAAATCTTCAAATTAGTAGCCTTCATATGGAGAATCGAATCCCCTGCCTTAGGCTTGTAGGACAGGCTCACTGGAGCCTAGTCATCACCAGATTTACCAGAATCCCCATAGTCTCAGTGCCCTCCCAAAGGTCTTACAACAAAGGCTTATCTTTTGAGCACCAGCTCGAGGCCATGGCAACTAGGTCCGCGAGATTGATCTTGGGCAAGGGAGGCAACAGAGATAAAGTGGTGGAGGATGAGTTGCTAAGGACGAGAGGAGGATGGCGACCGAGATGGTGTGGACGAGGGGAAGTTCTCGTGGTGGAGAAATGCAGCATCACATCGTCTCTGTGGTGGAGTGGAATATGGAATAAGAGTAGAGGGTAGGGAGCCAAAGGAGGGTGGTGGGTTAGCAGAGCATGAAATGGATGAAGCAATGCGCCCGACCAATCCGATCGATGTATAGGTTGGCCATACCATATCGTTTCCCATATTAAAACTGCTTTGAGAGGCTCCCATGCAGTTTCTGTAAAACATATGCTATGTATATGTGAAGTACACATATAGAAGTTGGCCATCAAGTTGATCAACGGTGTGAAATGTGTAATATAATTACGAAGTCATAAATGCGTTGATTACTTCGTTATTCATTACTGCGAACTACAAGATACCACACAGTGCTATCGTAATTGGTTGCAATATTTTCCATGATATTTGGTTGTACTTGTGAACATGAATATTTAGATTAAAACACGAGAACTAAAACTGAAAACCAATATGGTTTATTGGATAGCTATAAAACATTAATTGTATATAAGTAGCTTCATCAAATAAAAATGGCTGGAACTTTTCCATGCAAGGTTGCAAGTGGAGGTCGGCCTTTTATCATGCAGGACTGCATGTTGACGTGACATGTTTGTGGATTCTAAGAGAAACATGTTAGTGGGGATAGTTATAAAATATTTATTTTATATACGTAGCATAATAAAATGAAAATGAATGAGTCTCTTCCCATGCACTATTACACGTAGAGATAGGTCTTTTCCATGGATGATTACATGTCGAGCCGACATGTTTACATGTTAAAAGTATATAAGTATATGATAGTGAGTTGTAATATAATATAGAATTTTGAGAATGAGGCTCACCAGACAGAATAGATACTGAGCAGGCATATGTAGTTGGCTAACCAAGCATTAAGGGTATGTTTGGTTTTTGCTGAGGCTGTCCTGCCAACGAATGGGCAAGCCAAAAAATTGGCGCAGCTTTTTGCCGCCCGCGTCTCGCCAGCTACTTGCACACTGGACATGCGAGGGGAGTCGTTGGCATGCAAAGCGATGGGCCATAATCCAAGCAATGCCCAAAAGCTTCGTCAACGCGAATTATTCGGCTTGGCGGGTGGTAGGGGCGGGGCTTGGGCCACATCTTTGGGGGGGGGGGGGGGGGGGGGGCAAGCACTAGTAGAAAAAGGACCTAATGTTCAGCTCATTAGTCCCGGTTCACTACTAGGAACTGCTTATAGATAGAAGTTTACGAGTAGCGTTTGTTTATAACACCACGCTACTAGTAGTTAGTAGTAGCGCTGGCTATAAAGAGCGCTATTGGTATCAGTTAGCAGCAGCGCTTGTTACCTAGCCCCACGCTACTGCTAAGTGTAAAACACCACACCCCCTTGTAAAAAAATAGCAGTAGCGCCTGTCGTCCAACCGGCACTACTGCTAGTTTAGGATCTATAGCGCCTGTTTATCTAAACGCGCTACTGCTAATTTTTCTATATATAACATTTTACCAGTAGCGTGTGTTTCCGGCCCGCGCTATAAGTAGTGCAACACTAGCCGTAGATATTTTGCAAGCTGCCATGGCAGTAGTGCTTATAGGTGACTCGCGCTACTGCTATGCCCGTCAGCCACCTACCACCTTTCCCCTTCTTCCTCCCCTCTCTTCTTCCCCTTCCTCTCTCCCCCTTTCCTTGCACCTTGCTTGTTCCTTTCAATGCTCTCCCTCCACCACCCCTCCATTAGAGCCCTCCCTCCCCCTCTTCTTTGCCCCTCCACCACCCCTCCATTAGAGGCCCCCCTCCCTCCCGCTCTTCTTTGTCCCTCCACCACCCCTCCATTAGAGCCCCCCTCCCTCCCCCTCTTCTTTGCCCCTCCACTACCCCTCCATTAGAGCCCCCTCCCTCCCCCTATACTTTGCCCTCCACCCCCTTCCATTATTGCCTTCCCTCTTCTCTCCCTCTCCTCTCCCACTATCTCCCTAGCTCTCTCTCTCCCTAGCTAGCTAGCTAGTTAGAGCTATATATCTAGAGCTACTAGGTAATTAAGAAGAAAGGTGCTCGATATCCCTCTCGACACATAGGTGAGCAAAAAAAGGTGTTTGTGTGGATAGGACCGAAACTATATATATATGGGCAATATGAGAATATATATACCGAATTGTGTGTGGCATAATTTGAGTTGCCTACATTGTGTATTTTATGAAATAATGTGGGTGACATGAGTTGCCTATGTTTTGCCGAAATGTCGATTTAATTCCGTTTCGGTGAATTTCGGGCAAACTCAATATGTCCTATGTTTAGGGAAGGTCATGCCGAATTCTTGTATGAATTTGATCCATGCATGCATATATACGTGGTTATAATATTTGCTCTACCCGCAAGTGATCATGAAGGTCAATGGAAGGATGGTGGAAAGATACAGGCAATCCTCTATGGATAAAATGTATGAAAAAAGGCTAAAGGATGTTTTATGTCCGTGTCAAAAATGCAAAGGAATAGTCAGGCTCGACCCCTTTGAGGGTGGCACATTCAAGGCGCACCTGCTCATGCATGGTTTCATGCATGGCCATACTCGGTGGATAAGTGAAGATGATGATCATGATGATGATGAGGATGTCGACGGGGCAGGAAATAATGACATGGGGCCACCAGACAAAGAGATGACCGATTATGTGCCCGAAGAGGAAGACCGCCTCGAAAATGTCGATGGCGAAGAGTCAGTTCAAGGCGGAGAAGACGCGGACACGCTGCCGTCTTCGTCGCTACTAAGTTCAGCCATGCGGGTCCCGCATGTTCGAGACCTGCTTCGGAAGAAGACGACTAGCGACAGAGCTGCTTCTAGAGAGGAGACCAAACTGGCGCAACTGGAGGTAGACTCGATGACTCCTTTGTATGATGGTTGCAATCCCGAGGTGACCCGCTTGAGTTTCACGGTAGAACTTCTAAAGATGAAGGCAAAAAAAATGGACAGATACAAGCCTGGATGAGCTTCTGAAGTATCTAAAGAAGGTTCTTCCCGTGGGAAGCCTGTGTCCTACTAGTGTCGAGGAGGCAAAGAAAATCGTGTGCCCTCTTGATCTGCCACACATTAGATATCACACATGCATCAATGATTGCATCATATATCGGAACGAGCACGCGGAAAAAACCATCTGTCCAAAGTGCAACGCTTCATGATATAAAAAGGCTGGAAAGAAAGCTCCACATAAAGTTGTATGGTACTTTCCGATCACTCTGCTTCTACAGCGGTATTTCATAGATCCTAAGGAAGCAAAGCTTATGCGCTGGCACGCGGAGAGGGTGAAGCCAGATGACGGAGATGAGCCGAAGCTGAGACACCTCGCAGATGCTAGCCAGTGGAGAGCATTAAATGCTGAATTTGATTTTTTCGCAAATGATCCAAGGAACATCGTGCTTGGCGCTAGTAGTGATGGCATGAATCCATTTGGCAACCAGAACACCAATCATAGCACATGGCCCGTGTTTGTCTGGATGTACAACCTCCCCCCTGGTTGTGCATGAAGGAAAAACACATACACATGGCTATGCTTATTCAGGGGCCGAGACAACCGGGAAATGATATAAATCTGTATCTCGGGTTACTGAAAGAGGAGCTACAGACCTTACGGACAACGCCGGCCAAGACATGGGATGCAAGCAATGGAGAGTATTTCTACATGAGAGTCGCGCTGATCACGACGGTGTGGGACTATCTCGGTTACGGCTATCTCTCCGGCCAGGTGTGCCACGGATATTGCGGATGCACGAGGTGCATGGATGATACAACTTCTCTGCAGCTATCGAAAGATGGCGGGTCTTTGAAAATCATGTACATGGGGTATCGAAGATGGCTCGAGAAGGATGACCCGTGGAGAAAGCGTGGAGATCTATTCAATGGTAAGGCTGAGCATCGAGGTCCTCCACGTAAGCGTAGCGGTGTAGAAATATATAAGTTATTGAAGAACTGGGAAGAGTGCCCCTCGCCGGGAAAGACGAAGAAAAAGGCGCCGGAGCCCCTGCTGAAGGTATGGAAGACGAGATCTGCTTTCTGGAACTTGGAATACTAGCCCATACTCGACACGCCTCATAGCCTTGATCAAATGCATATCACAAAAAATATCCTTGAGAGTTTGCTTGGAACATTGATGAACATGCCAGAGAGGACCGAGTATGGGCAGGAAAGATCTCCAAATGCCCGGTAAAAGGTCGTCAGAGGAGATCGAGATGGAGACGGAGACGGAAGATAGCGGCAAAAAAGTAAACAAGAAGGAAGAACAATATTGCCCGCCCTCTTGCTTCACCTTAGATCCGAAGCAGGTTGATCAATTGTTCAAGTGCCTTGCCGGAATCAAAGTTAGTTCTGGATACTGTGGGAAGATAAGCAGATATCTGGACACTAAGAAAAAAGGTTCAGTGGGATGAACTCTCACGACTGTCATGTGATGATGACGCAGTTACTCCCGATTGCACTTAAAGGGATTATGGACACACATGTGCGTGAGACGCTTACAGACCCATGCCACTTTTTTGATACTATCTCTCGAAAGTCGATCAGTGTTAAGCAACTCCATAAGCTACAGGAAGAGATCGTTGTCATACTAAATGAGCTAGGGATGTACTTCCCGCTCGCGTTCTTTGATGTCATGGTGCATCTATGTGTCCACATCGTGGACGACATCATCGACCTAGGGCCGCCATTCCTGCACAACATGATGCCGTTCGAGAGGATGAATGGCATCATCAAAGGATTTGTCCGTAACATGTCCCATCCAGATGGAAGCATAGCCCAGGGATATCTGACCAAAGAGTGCATCTCTTTCTGTGAGATTTATATAGTAGGCACCGGAGACCCTGTTGTTGGTTTGCTCGTCAACAAGCACTGTGGAAGGCTCGAAGGGAAGGTCACACCAACGGTCGTAGGGATGTGAATGTGTTACGCTCGGGCCGACAAAACGACCTTGACAGGGCAATCTTGGTAGTGCTACAACACCTAGATGTGCTAGAAGATTTCATGACACTTCACATAGAGACCATCGCAAAGAAGTACCATGACCGTGGGGTGCACAGGACGGACGATGAAGTTACTAGAGAGCACAACTCCACTTTCTTCCGTTGGTTCAAAGAGCGAGTTCTGGCTAATGCCCCCGAAGAGGGTTGTCCGAACGGAACGCTCATATATGCCTTAGCACATGGCCCCTCGACCAACCTCACGACTTATCAAGCATACGATATCAACGGATACACGTTCTACACGGAGGAGAAAGATATAAACAGTGATTACCAAAACTCAGGGGTGACGATGGAAGCCATGACCGGCAATGTAATTGAAAGATATTATGGAAGGGTCGAAGAGATATGGGAGCTTAACTACTCTGGATTGCATAGCGCGACGATGTTCCATGTCAGATGGGCAAAGAATATACAGAGAGAAAACCGACATTTCACTACCATGTGTATACCCGACTCCGATAGCGGTACCGTCAACGCCATCGCCAAAAATGAGCCATGGGTACACGCTAAACACGTGAACAATGTTTCTTCATAACTGATCCGATCAATCCCAGTCGTGTTGTCGTGAGGAGAAGCAAAAGGAGCATCACCGGAATGGACAGAGTCGCCAACGAGGAAGACTACGACCAGTACGGTGATCCGATTAGGGAAGATGATGCTAATGACGTTGAAACATACGTCAAAAGAAGAATAAAGACTGCATTACCTACGAAAGATCGTAATCCCTGGAGAAGGAAAAGTCACGACCATGGGCTCAATTATTCGACAACGAACAAAAGACGGAAGAAGATCAGTCTGAAGTGTCGTCGTCGCCCAAGCTGACAAACTAATCCACAATTTTTGTGTGTGTCTATTTTGTATACCGGCGTTAGTGGTCAAATGATGTAATATATATTATACTAATTATTATCCGGAGGGTAGCAGTGGTATTGCTCCAATGACAGACCAAATTAAAGGAAGGAAGGAAGTTTTGCAAAATGGAATGAAAGAAAAAGCAAAAGGAACTAATAAGTTGTGGAAAATGAAATGAAAGAAAAATAAAAAGAAAAAGGAAGGAAGTTTGTGGAATATGAAAAATAAAAGAATAATAAAAAGAAAAAGAAAAATGAAAAAAATAAAAAGGAAGGAAGTTTGTGGAATATGAAAAAGAAAAAGAAAAAGAATAATAAAAATAAAAAGAAAAAAAGAAAAAAAGTTAGGAGTAGCGCGTTTTGGCCTGCGCAGTGCTATAGCTAACTTAGCTATAGGGCGTTTTCCAACACGCGCTCTAGCTAAGTTGCCTACAGCACCGGTCCGCTAGCTCTTATCTCTTTCCTCTCTCTCACTCTCTCCCCCTCTCGATCCCCTTTCTTTCCGACCTCGCGCCGCCGTCGACGCCGCACCCGACCCCGACCCCGCACCCGCCCACGCCACCATCGATCCCCGGCCCGTCCCCTGCCCAAGGTCCACCCCCCGGCCCGACCCCTCCCCCGAGAACGACGCCCTACCCCCTCTACCTCCGACGACCCCGACACCGGCCGTCCTCGACACTGAGGTGCGCCATCCCTCCCTCTTCTCCCTCTCCCTCCCTCTCTCTCTCTCTCTGAATGGTCTGTCTGCAGATCGATGAGGAGAAGGATGCCCACAACCTTACCCCCTCTGCCCCGGTGACCGTGACGCCTACCCCCTCAGCCCCGCGCCGGCGACCCCGAACCCGATGCGCGGTGAGCCACCCCTTCCCTCCCCTCCTCTTGTTCTTTGAGGTGAGTAGAGTAGATAGAAAATGAAAATTTGCTTTGACATGAGCAGAGAGTAGATAGATAATGAAAATGAAAATGAAAATGCACTTTTGACATGAGCAGTAGTATTTCGAAAATGAGATTTGACATGAGCAGAGTAGTATTTTGAAGGCAGCAGTAGTTAAATGAAAATGAGCTTTGACAGATAATTAAAATGAGCTTTGACAGAATATTGAAATGAAAATTAGCTTATGTTGCTTTGTTTTTAAATGAAAATGAAAATGAAAATTGCAGTTTTGGAAAATTAGCTTATGTTGCTGTCAATTTTGAAAATGAGGATTTTTAATGGCATTGTTTGAAAATTTGGTCTCTCTCTCTCTCTGACCAAATTAGGTCTTTCTGCAGATCGAAACTAGGCGCAGATCGACGAGGAGGAGTAGGACGCCCTCAACCCCCCCTTTGCCCCGGCGTCCCCAACCCCGATCCCAACCCCGAGGTGCGCCACCCCCTCTTCCCTCCCTCTTTATATGTCAGCACATAATGATGCAAGGGGGAGTGTTCATAATGTTGCTGTTAAAGTGTTCATAATGATTCTGTTAGTTGATATTTTTTGCATCAGTTGGCAGCAATGTTCATGATTGTGTATATGTCAGGAGCGACAAAGTATGTGATGTTTGTTTCAGCTTCTTAGAGTGCTCATAATGTGGTTGTTAAAATGGTTGTTAGAGTGCTGAAATGCTTGCTGTTAAAAAAGTGCACAAGTCAACTATTTCAGCAGATAGTGCTTATTATCATTTGCAGGGAAACCGATTGCGAGTGACCTATGTTTTGCCAGAAATGTTGATTCATTTCCATTCCGGCAAATATCAGGCGCTCTATATGTGCACTTTCTAGCAAAGGTCATGCCGAAATTTTCCGTCAATTTGGGAATGACTAGTGCTAGAAAGTTGGACATATCGAGTGCTCGAGATTTGTCGCGATGGGAATGAAACGACATTTTCGGCAAAACAAAGGTCACTTTTTTTCATTATTCACTTTATTATATAAAGCTCGATAATTAAACGACTACGACATTGAACCCTAGGAAACATGATCGACACCGATGAGGCCGGAGGTTCTCAGTCCCAATTAGGTCGAGCACACGCCTACCTCGACTTTCTGGCGGATCAGGAGAGACAGCAAGCTGGGTGTCAGGACCCCCTTGTCATGACGGATGACGGCGGTGGTGGCGCTGGCGCCGACACTGATGCCACCAACGACACCGACATTGAGACTGGCGCTGATGATGTTCCTAACTACAGCACGGAAGGTGGGACCTCCCAAGCCAGTGAGGGAAAGAAGGAAAAGAGGACACGGCGCCGAAATGAGCTCGGCACTGGAATACTGGTGGTCACGGCGGTGCACCCTGGGGAGTTCGAGCCAATAGAGCCGCGGGAAGTGGCTGCGTGTTACGGCAACCAACTAGCATGCATCATACGGGATACTACTAACAACAACACCACGAAAATACGGAAGAATGAAAATATGAAGAAGCTGCTCCTAACTAGGTTGCACACAAGATTCCTGTTCCCCGGTCGGAATGAAGATGTCGACCCATGGGATGATGATGCCATGAAAAAAATATACAACAAAGCCCTACGGAAGTTCAGCAACGCATTGAGCGCTTGGAAAACTAGGGTGAAAAAGGCGATTGAAGTAGACCATGAAACCTACGCCGAGATTGTTGCAGACTATCCTAAAATTACGATAGAGGACTTCGAAAAGTTCAAGGAGACTTGCAATGAAGAAGCTGCCAAGGCCAGGTCGGAGAGAGGCAAGCAGCTGCAGGCAAAGAACATGGGGAACCACCGCCTTGGAAGTCGTGGTTACACGGGAAAGTGGCCCGTGTGGGCTAAGGAGGACACAAAACGTGAACGTCAGGGGATCCCAGACCCATTGGCTGAGTTCACCGACCAGCAGGATCATGACTTCATCAGGGCCCGATTCTCGTGAGACCCAAAAAAAATCTTTTTTCACCGACGGGCCGACTAGGAAATTCATGAGATTACAGGTAATTATCCTTTTACCACCTTACACATTAGCTTATAATCAATGAAGTCTACTACATTCTATTCGCATTCGTAAATGATTCACGGTCCATTTTACAGAGAGAGCAACACAAGCTTGCGGCCGAAAGTGACTCGTCGACTATGTTGTCGGTGAAGTACAAGTGGGACAGTCCTTTCAACCGGGCCATGAACATAATGATGGGACACCTGCCCAGCCAACGGCCGCAATATGGACGTGTGCACGGCGCCGAGGATGGCGCCACGTGAAAGTACTATTATAACAAGGACCCTGAGGCCAAAAGACTGAGAAAGAAGTTCAGTCAAGTGACTATCGACGAGAAGGTGGCGCGGGCGATGGAGAAAGCAAATGCTGAGACCAAAGATGAGATAATCTGTCAGGACCCCGATCCTAAGCCGCATTGATCTAGCATGTAACACATCATTGAAGGAAATATGCCCTAGAGGCAATAATAAAGTTATTATTTATTTCCTTATATCATGATAAATGTTTATTATTCATGCTAGAATTGTATTAACCGGAAACATAATACTTGTGTGAATACATAGACAAACAAAGTGTCACTAGTATGCCTCTACTTGACTAGCTCGTTGATCAAAGATGGTTATGTTTCCTAGCCATAGACATGAGTTGTCATTTGATTAACGGGATCACATCATTAGGAGAATGATGTGATTGACTTGACCCATTTCGTTAGCTTAGCAGTCGATCGTTCAGTATGCTGCTATTGCTTTCTTCATGACTTATACATGTTCCTATGACTATGATATTATGCAACTCACGTTTACCGGAGGAACACTTTGTGTGCTACCAAACGTCACAACGTAACTGGGTGATTATAAAGGTGCTCTACAGGTGTCTCCGAAGGTACTTGTTGGGTTGGCGTATTTCGAGATTAGGATTTGTCACTCCGATTGTCGGAGAGGTATCTCTGGGCCCTCTCGGTAATGCACATCACTTAAGCCTTGCCAGCATTGCAACTAATGAGTTTGTTGCGAGATGATGTATTACGGAACGAGTAAAGAGACTTGCCGGTAACGAGATTGAACTAGGTATTAAGATACCGACGATCGAATCTCGGGCAAGTAACATACCGATGACAAAGGGAACAACGTATGTTGTTATGCGTTCTGACCGATAAAGATCTTCGTAGAATATGTGGGAGCCAATATGAGCATCCAGGTTCCGCTATTGGTTATTGACCGGAGACGTGTCTCGGTCATGTCTACATAGTTCTCGAACCCGTAGGGTCCGCACGCTTAACGTTACAATGACAGTTTTATTATGAGTTTATATGTTTTGATGTACCGAAGGTTGTTCGGAGTCCCGGATGTGATCACAGACATGACGAGGAGTCTCGAAATGGTCGAGACATAAAGATTGATATATTGGAAGCCTATGTTTGGATATCGGAAGTGTTCCGGGTGAAATCGGGATTTTACCGGAGTACCGGGAGGTTACCGGAACCCCCCGGCAACATAATGGGCCTTAGTGGGCCTAGGTGGAAGAGAGGAGAGGAGGCCAGGGCAGGGCCGCACGCCTCACCCCCCAGTCCGAATAGGACAAGGAGAGGGGGGCGGCGCCCCCCCTTTCCTTCCTCCCCTCCACCTCTTCCCCCTCTCTCTCCTAGTCCAACATGGAAAAGGGGGGAGTCCTACTCCTGGTAGGAGTAGGACTCCTCCTGGCGCGCCTCTTCCCTTGGCCGGCCGAACCCCCCTTGCTCCTTTATATATGGGGGCAGGGGGCACCCCATACACACAACAATTGATCTATTGATCTCTTAGCCGTGTGCGGTGCCCCCCTCCACCATATTACACCTCGATAATATCGTAGCGGTTCTTAGGCGAAGCCCTGCGTCGGTAGAACATCATCATCGTCACCACGCCGTCGTGCTGACGAAACTCTCCCTCAACACTCGGCCGGATCGGAGTTTGAGGGACGTCATCGAGCTAAACGTGTGCTGAACTCGTAGGTGCCGTGCGTTCGGTACTTGATCGGTCGGATCGTGAAGACGTACGACTACATCAACCGCATTGTGTTAACGCTTCCGCTTTCGGTCTACGAGGGTACGTGGACAACACTCTCCCCTCTCGTTGCTATGCATCACCATGATCTTGCGTGTGCGTAGGAATTTTTTTGAAATTACTACGTTCCCCAACAGTGGTATCAGAGCCTGGTTTTATGCGTAGATGTCATATGCACGAGTAGAACACAAGTGAGTTGTGGGCAATATAAGTCATACTGCTTAGCAGCATGTCATACTTTGGTTCGGCGGTATTGTGAGATGAAGTGGCCCGGACCGACGTTACGCGTACGCTTACGCGAGACTGGTTTCACCATTGCGAGCACTCGTTGCTTAAAGGTGACTGGCGGGTGTCTGTCTCTCTCACTTTAGTTGAACCGAGTGTGGCTACGCCCGGTCCTTGCGAAGGTTAAAACAGCACCAACTTGACAAACTATCGTTGTGGTTTTGATGCGTAGGTAAGAACGGTTCTTGTTAAGCCCGTAGCAACCACGTAAAACTTGCAACAACAAAGTAGAGGACGTCTAACTTGTTTTTGCAGGGGCATGTTGTGATCTGATATGGTCAAGACATGATGCTGAATTTTATTGTATGAGATGATCATGTTCTGTAACCGAGTTATCGGCAACTAGCAGGAGCCATATGGTTGTCGCTTTATTGTATGCAATGCAATCGCCCTGTAATGCTTTACTTTATCACTAGGCGGTAGCGATAGTCGTAGAAGCATAAGATTGGCGAGACGACAATGATGCTACGATGGAGATCAAGGTGTCGCGCCGGTGAAGATGGTGATCATGACGGTGCTTCGGAGATGGAGATCACAAGCACAAGATGATGATGGCCATATCATATCACTTATATTGATTGCATGTGATGTTTATCTTTTTATGCATCTTATCTTGCTTTGATTGACGGTAGCATTATAAGATGATCCCTCACTAAATTATCAAAGTATAAGTGTTCTCCCTGAGTATGCACCATTGCGAAAGTTCTTCGTGCTGAGACACCACGTGATGATCGGGTGTGATAGGCTCTACGTTCAAATACAACGGGTGCAAAACAGTTGCACACGCGGAATACTCAGGTTAAACTTGACGAGCCTAGCATATAACATATATGGCCTCGGAACACGGAGACCGAAAGGTCGAGCATGAATCATATAGTAGATATGATCAACATAGTGATGTTCACCGTTGAAACTACTCCATCTCACGTGATGATCGGACATGGTTTAGCTGATATGGATCACGTGATCACTTAGAGGATTAGAGGGATGTCTATCTAAGTGGGAGTTCTTAAGTAATATGATTAATTGAAATTGAATTTATCATGAACTTAGTACCTGATAGTATCTTTCTTGTCTATGTTAATTGTAGATAGATGGCCCGTGCTGTTGTTCCGTTGAATTTTAATGCATTCCTTGAGAAAGCAAAGTTGAAAGATGATGGTAGCAATTACACGGACCGGGTCTGTAACTTGAGGATTATCCTCATTGCTGCACAGAAGAATTACGTCCTGGAAGCACCGCTGGGTGCCTGGCCTGCTGCAGGAGCAACACCAGATGTTATGAACGTCTGGCAGAGCAAAGCTGATGACTACTCGATAGTTCAGTGTGCCATGCTTTACGGCTTAGAACCGGGTCTTCAACGACGTTTTGAACGTCATGGAGCATATGAGATGTTTTAGGAGTTGAAGTTAATATTTCAAGCAAATGCCCGGATTGAGAGATATGAAATCTCCAATAAGTTCTATAGCTGCAAGATGGAAGAGAATAGTTCTGTCAGTGAGCATATACTCAAAATGTCTGGGTATAATAATCACTTGATTGAACTGGGAGTTAATCTTCCGGATGATAGCGTCATTGACAGAATTCTTCAATCACTGCCACCAAGCTACAAGAGCTTTGTGATGAACTATAATATGCAAGGGATGAATAAGACGATTCCCAAGCTCTTCGCAATGCTAAAGGCTGCGGAAGTAGAAATCAAAAAGGAGCATCAAGTGTTGATGGTCAATAAGACCACTAGTTTCAAGAAAAAGGGAAAAGGGAAGAAGAAGGGGAACTTCAAGAAAAACAGCAAGCAAGTTGCTGTTCAGGAGAAGAAACCCAAGTCTGGACCTAAGCCTGAGACTGAGTGCTTCTACTGCAAGCAGACTGGTCACTGGAAGCGGAACTGCCCCAAATATTTGGCGGATAAGAAGGATGGCAAGGTGAACAAAGGTATACGTGATATACATGTTATTGATGTGTACATTACTAATGCTCGCAGTAGCACCTGGGTATTTGATACTGGTTCTGTTGCTAATATTTGCAACTCGAAACAGGTGCTACGGATTAAGCGAAGATTGGCTAAGGACGAGGTGACGATGCGCGTGGGAAATGGTTCCAAAGTCGATGTGATCGCGGTCGTTACGCTACCTCTACATCTACCTTCGGGATTAGTTTTAGACCTAAATAATTGTTATTTGGTGCCACCGTTAAGCATGAACATTATATCTGGATCTTGTTTGATGCGAGACGGTTATTCATTTAAATCAGAGAATAATGGTTGTTCTATTTATATGAGTAATATTTTTTATGGTCATGCACCCTTGAAGAGTGGTCTATTTTTGTTGAATCTCGATAGTAGTGAGACACATATTCATAATATTGAAGCCAAAAGATGCAGAGTTGATAATGATAGTGCAACTTATTTGTGGCACTGCCGTTTAGGTCATATCGGTGTAAAGCGCATGAAGGAACTCCATACTGATGGACTTTTGGAACCACTTGATTATTAATCACTTGGTACTTGCGAACCATGCCTCATGGGCAAGATGACTAAAACATGGTTCTCCGGAACTATGGAGAGAGCAACAGATTTGTTGGAAATCATACATACAGATGTATGTGGTCCGATGAATATTGAGGCTCGTGGCGGATATCATTATTTTCTCACCTTCACAGATGATTTGAGCAGATATGGGTATATCTACTTAATGAAACATAAGTCTGAAACATTTGAAAGGTTCAAAGAATTTCAGAGTGAAGTTGAAAAACATCGTAACAAGAAAATAAAATTTCTACGATCTGATCGTGGAGGAGAATATTTGAGTTATGAGTTTGTTCTTCATTTGAAACAATGCGGAATAGTTTCGCAACTCACGCCACCTGGAACACCACAGCGTAATGGTGTGTCCGAACGTCGTAATGGTACTTTACTAGATATGGTGCGATCTATGATGTCTCTTACTGATTTACCGCTATCGTTTTGGGGTTATGCTTTAGAGACGGCTGCATTCACGTCAAATAGGGCACCATCAAAATCCGTTGAGACGACGCCTTATGAACTGTGGTTTGGCAAGAAACCAAAGTTGTCGTTTCTTAAAGTTTGGGGCTGCGTTGCTTATGTGAAAAAACTTCAACCTGATAAGCTCGAACCCAAATCGGAGAAATGTTTCTTCATAGGATACCTAAAGGAGACTGTTGGGTACACCTTCTATCACAGATCCGAAGGCAAAACTTTTGTTTCTAAATTCGGAATTTTTCTGGAGAAGGAGTTTCTCTCGAAAGAAGTGAGTGGGAGGAAAGTAGAACTTGATGAGGTAACTGTACCTGCTCCCTTATTGGAAAGTAGTTCATCACAGAAATCGGTTTCTGCGACACCTACACCAATTAGTGAGGAAGTTAATGATGATGATCATGAAACTTCAGATCAAGTTATTACTGAACCTCGTAGGTCAACCAGAGTAAGATCCGCACCAGAGTGGTACGGTCATCCTGTTCTGGAGGTTATGTTACTAGACCATGACGAACCTACGAACTATGAAGAAGCGATGGTGAGCCCAGATTCCGCAAAATGGCTTGAGGCCATGAAATCCGAAGTGGGATCCATGTATGAGAACAAAGTATGGACTTTGGTTGACTTGCCCGATGATCGGCAAGCCATAGAAAATAAATGGATCTTCAAGAAGAAGACTGACGCTGATGGTAATGTTACTGTCTATAAAGCTCGACTTGTTGCGAAAGGTTTTCGACAAGTTCAAGGGATTGACTACGATGAGACCTTCTCACCCGTAGCGATGCTTAAGTCTGTCCGAATCATGTTAGCAATTGCCGCATTTTATGATTATGAAATTTGGCAAATGGATGTCAAAACTGCATTCCTGAATGGATTTCTGGAAGAAGAGTTGTATATGATGCAACCGGAAGGTTTTGTCGATCCAAAGGGAGCTAACAAAGTGTGCAAGCTCCAGCGATCCATTTATGGACTAGTGCAAGCCTCTCGGAGTTGGAATAAACGCTTTGATAGTGTGATCAAAGCATTTGGTTTTGTACAGACTTTTGGAGAAACCTATATTTACAAGAAAGTGAGTGGGAGCTCTGTAGCATTTCTGATATTATATGTAGATGACATATTGCTGATTAGAAATGATATAGAATTTCTGGATAGCATAAAGGGATACTTGAATAAGAGTTTTTCAATGAAAGATCTCGGTGAAGCTGCGTATATATTGGGCATCAAGATCTATAGAGATAGATCAAGACGCTTAATTGGACTTTCACAAAGCACATACCTTGACAAGGTTTTGAAGAAGTTCAAAATGGATCAAGCAAAGAAAGGGTTCTTGCCTGTGTTACAAGGTGTGAAGTTGAGTAAGACTCAATGCCCGACCACTGCAGAAGATAGAGAGAAGATGAAAGATGTTCCCTATGCTTCAGCCATAGGCTCTGTCATGTATGCAATGCTGTGTACCAGACCTGATGTATGCCTTGCTATAAGTCTAGCAGGAAGGTACCAAAGTAATCCAGGAGTGGATCACTGGACAGCGGTCAAGAACATCCTGAAATACATGAAAAGGACTAAGGATATGTTTCTCGTTTATGGAGGTGACAAAGAGCTCATCGTAAATGGTTACGTTGATGCAAGCTTTGACACTAATCCGGATGATTCTAAATCGCAAACCGGATATGTGTTTACATTGAACGGTGGAGTTGTCAGTTGGTGCAGTTCTAAACAAAGTGTCGTGGCGGGATCTACGTGTGAAGCGGAGTACATAGCTGCTTCGGAAGCAGCAAACGAAGGAGTCTGGATGAAGGAGTTCATATCCGATCTAGGTGTCATACCTAGTGCATCGGGTCCGATGAAAATCTTTTGTGGCAATACTGGTGCAATTGCCTTAGCAAAGGAATCCAGATTTCACAAGAGAACCAAGCACATCAAAAGACGCTTCAATTCCATCCGGGATTTAGTCTAGGTGGGAGACATAGAAATTTGCAAGATACATACGGATCTGAATGTTGCAGACCCGTTGACTAAGCCTCTTCCACGAGCAAAACATGATCAGCACCCAGGCTCCATGGGTGTAAGAATCATTACTGTATAATCTAGATTATTGACTCTAGTGCAAGTGGGAGACTGAAGGAAATATGCCCTAGAGGCAATAATAAAGTTATTATTTATTTCCTTATATCATGATAAATGTTTATTATTCATGCTAGAATTGTATTAACCGGAAACATAATACTTGTGTGAATACATAGACAAACAAAGTGTCACTAGTATGCCTCTACTTTACTAGCTCGTTGATCAAAGATGGTTATGTTTCCTAGCCATAGACATGAGTTGTCATTTGATTAACGGGATCACATCATTAGGAGAATGATGTGATTGACTTGACCCATTTCGTTAGCTTAGCACTCGATCGTTTAGTATGTTGCTATTGCTTTCTTCATGACTTATACATGTTCCTATGACTATGAGATTATGCAACTCCCGTTTACGGGAGGAACACTTTGTGTGCTACCAAATGTCACCACGTAACTGGGTGATTATAAAGGTGCTCTACAGGTGTCTCCGAAGGTACTTGTTGGGTTGGCGTATTTCGAGATTAGGATTTGTCACTCCGATTGTCGGAGAGGTATCTCTAGGCCCTCTCGGTAATGCACATCACTTAATCCTTGCAAGCATTGCAACTAATGAGTTTGTTGTGAGATGATGTATTAAGGAACGAGTAACGAGACTTGCCGGTAACGACATTGAACTAGGTATTAAGATACCGACGATCGAATCTAGGGGAGTAACATATCGATGACAAAGGGAACAACGTATGTTGTTATGCGGTCTGACCGATAAAGATCTTCGTAGAATATGTGGGAGCCAATATGAGCATCCAGGTTCCGCTATTGGCTATTGACCGGAGATGTGTCTCGGTCATGTCTACATAGTTCTCGAACCCGTAGGGTCCGCACGCTTAACGTTACGATGACAGTTTTATTATGAGTTTATATGTTTTGATGTACCAAAGGTTGTTCAGAGTCCCGGATGTGATCACGGAAAGGACGAGGAGTCTCGAAATGGTCGAGACATAAAGATTGATATATTGGAAGCCTATGTTTGGATATCGGAAGTGTTCCGGGTGAAATAAGGATTTTACCGGAGTACCGGGAGGTTACCGGAACCCCCCGGCAACATAATGGGCCTTAGTGGGCCTAGGTGGAAGAGAGGAGAGGAGGCCAGGGCAGGGCCGCACGCCTCTCCCCCCCCAGTCTGAATAGGACAAGGAGAGGGGGGCGGCGCCCCCCTTTCCTTCCTCCCCTCCACCTCTTCCCCCTCTCTCTCCTAGTCCAACATTGAAAAGGGGGGAGTCCTACTCCCAGTAGGAGTAGGACTCCTCCTGGCGCGCCTCTCCCCTTGGCCGGCCGAACCCCCCTTTCTCCTTTATATACGGGGGCAGGGGGGCACCCCATACACACAACAATTGATCTATTGATCTCTTAGCCGTGTGCGGTGCCCCCCTCCACCATATTACACCTCGATAATATCGTAGCGGTGCCTAGGCGAAGCCCTGCGTCGGTAGAACATCATCATCGCCACCACGCCGTTGTGCTGACGAAACTCTCCCTCAACACTCGGCTGGATCGGAGTTCGAGGGACGTCATCGAGCTGAACGTGTGCTGAACTCGGAGGTGTCGTGCGTTCGGTACTTGATCGGTCGGATCGTGAAGACGTATGACTACATCAACCGCGTTGTGTTAACGCTTCCGCTTTCGGTCTACGAGGGTACGTGGACAACACTCTCCCCTCTCGTTGCTATGCATCACCATGATCTTGCGTGTGCGTAGGATTTTTTTTTGAAATTACTACGTTCCCCAACAATCATATCACGCACTTTGCGGCCTCACGCACGGTATCCCCATGGGTGCCACCTTACCTGGCCCGGGACCGTTTGCGCCTTTTGGCTCACGTATATGATAGTGTCGCTAGCATCCATATGACAGAGAACCCGGGCCGACATGACTAGTCATGAACCCAGAGTGGCACTAACTTACAGGGACATGCATACATGACCCAACAACGAACGTGTCGGTCATCAGCGAGTGAATTCGTGCTGTAGCAACTGGGCTAGCAGGACTCCGGGAATCCGGGCTGTAGCAGGCTAACAGGACTCCGAAAGACACCGCGTGACATTTCCCCGAAGGGATAGTCACATGATCGAAGAAGGACATGTTGGGGAACGTAGTAATTTCAAAAAAATTCCTATGTACACACAGGATCATGGTGATGCATAGCAATGAGAGGGGAGAGTGTGTCCACGTACCCTCGTAGACCGAAAGTGGACGCCTTATGACAACGCGGTTGATGTAGTCGTACGTCTTCACGATCCGACCGATCCAAGTACCGAACACACGGCACCTCCGAGTTCAGCACACGTTCAGTACCGATCCCACGAACTCCGATCCAGCAGTGCTTCGAGGGAGAATTCCGTCAGCACGACGGCGTGATGACGGTGATGATGATGCTACCAACGCAGGGCTTCACCGAAGCACCGCTACGATATGATCGAGGTGGAATACTGTGGAGGGGGGCACCACACACGGGTAAGAGATCAAGAGATCAATTGTTGTGTCTATGGGGTGCCCCCTGGCCACGTATATAAAGGAGTGGAGGAGGGGGGAGAGGGCCGGCCCCTATGGCGCACCCTGGAGGAGTCCTACTCCACCGGGAGTAGGATTCCCCCTTTCCAAGTAGTAGAAGTAGGAGTCAAAGAAAGGGAAGAGAGAAGAGAAGGAAGGAGGGGGCGCAGCCCTCCCCCTAGTCCAATTCGGACTAGGCCTTGGGGCGCGCGCAGCCTCTCCTCTCTCTTTCCCCTAAAGCCCAATAAGGCCCATATACTCCCCGGCGAATTCCCGTAACTCTCTCGTACTCCGAAAAATACACGAATCACTCGGAACCTTTCCGATGTCCGAATATAGTCATCCAATATATCGATCTTTAGTCTCGACCATTTCGAGACTCCTCGTCATGTCCCAGTCTCATCCGGGACTCCGAACTACCTTCGGTACACGAAAACACATAAACTCATAATACAAATCGTCACCGAACGTTAAGCGTGCGGACCCCACGGGTTCGAGAACTATGTAGACATGACCGAGACACGTCTCCGGTCAATAACCAATAGCCGAACCTCGATGCTCATATTGGCTCCTACATATTCTACGAAGATTTTTATCAGTCAAACCGCATAACAACATACGTTGTTCCCTTTGTCATCGGTATGTTACTTGCCCGAGATTCGATCGTCGGTATCTCAATACCTAGTTCAATCTCTTTACCGGAAAGTCTCTTTACTCGTTACGTAATGCATCATCCCGCAACTAACTCATTTAGTCACATTGCTTGCAAGGCTTATATTGATGTGCATTACTGAGAGGGCCCAGAGATACCTCTCCGACAATCGGAGTGACAAATCCTAATCTCGAAATATGCCAACTCAACAAGTACCTTTGGAGACACCTGTAAAGCACCTTTATAATCACCCAGTTACGTTGTGACGTTTGGTAGCACACAAAGTGTTCCTCCGGTAAACGGGTTGCATAATCTCATAGTCATAGGGACATGTATAAGTCATGAAGAAAGCAATAGCAACATACTAAACGATCAAGTGCTAAGCTAACGTAATGGGTCAAGTCAGTCACATCATATCCTAATGATGTGATCCCGTTAATCAAATGACAACTCGTGTCAATGGTTAGGAAACTTAACCATCTTTGATTAACGAGCTAGTCAAGTAGAGGCATACTGGTGACACTATGTTTGTCTATGTATTCACACAAGTATTATGTTTCCGGTTAATACAATTCTAGCATGAATAATAAACATTTATCATGAAATAAGGAACTAAATAATAACTTTATTATTGCCTCTAGGGCATATTTCCTTCAGTCTCCCACTTGCACTAGAGTCAATAATCTAGTTCACATCGCCATGTGATTTAACACCAATGGTGATCAGTTCACATCGCTATGTGACTAACACCCAAAGGGTTTACTAGAGTCAATAATCTAGTTCACATCGTTATGTGATTAACACCCAAAGAGTACTAAGGTGTGATCATGTTTTGCTTATGAGAGAAGTTTAGTCAACGGGTCTGACACATTCAGATCCGTATGTATATTGCAAATTTCTATGTCTACAATGCTCAGCACGGAGCTACTCTAGCTAATTGCTCCCACTTTCAATATGTATCCAGATCGAGACTCAGAGTCATCCAGATCGGTGTCAAAGCTTGCATTGACGTAACTCTTTACGACGAACTCTTTATCACCTCCATAACCAAGAAATATTTCCTTAGTCCTCTAAGGATAATTTTGACCAATGTCCAGTGATCTACTACTAGATCACTATTGTACTCCCTTGCTAAACTCAGGGCAGGGTATACAATAGGTCTGGTACATAGCATGGCATAGTTTATAGAACCCATGGCTAAGGCATAGGGAATGACTTTCATTCTCTCTCTATCTTCTGCCCTGGTCGGGCTTTGAGTCTTACTCAACTTCACACCTTGCAACACCGGAAAGAACTCCTTCTTTGACTGTTCCATTTTGAACTACTTCAAAATCTTGTCAAGGTATATACTCATTGAAAAACTTATCAAGCGTCTTGATCTATCTCTATAGATCTTGATGCTCAATATGTAAGCAGCTTTCACCGAGGTCTTTCTTTGCAAAAACTCCTTTCAAATACTCCTTTATGCTTTCCAGAGAATTCTACACTAACACTAACACAATCTAGCACTAACAATTAAATAGAAAAAAATGAAAAAACACTAACACTAACACAATCTAGCATGAACAATCCCCCGTCTTCTACTTCTTCTCATTCTTCTACTACTTCTACTTCTTCTCATTCTTCTACTTCTTCTCATCCCCCGTCTTCTACTTCTTTTCTTCTTCTTCTTCTTCTTCTTCTTCTTCTTCTTCTTCTTCTTCTTCTTCTTCTTCTTCTTCTTCTTCTTCTTC